>NC_140971.1:48601474-48706329 GCF_056783735.1 Eptatretus burgeri | reverse complement strand
GTTATAGATTAATTAAAACATTGTCGTGAATATTTTGCTTGTGTTGTGTTCCCCCAATGTTCCCCAATAAATCTAGCTGATCCGTATGAAGTTGCCGCTTTGGATTAATTTGTGTCGCGTCGAGGAACGATCCATTCGATTGGTATATAAAACCAAAATGGTTACAGACTGGCAGAATTAGCTCGGTATCTGACAAAACCAGTCTGTAACCGGGGTCTATTTCCCCAACTGGTAAGGTCCAGGGGTACGTTGGTATCGCGATTGAAGACGCGTGACCCGAGGCCTGTGCCGAACCAGCCGGCGTTATAAACCCCGGAGACGGCGGTGGTGAGGGTGGCACCAAATCTGTAACGTTTGGCTATCAAGAGTCGGGTGCGAATCCCGCCACCGCTGAATCCTTAACAATATATTGTTACGGTTGTGGAAATTCACAGAATACCAGTCAGGTTCCCCAAAGGTCAGTTATTTCGGTAACTGTGTGTTCCAGTTTAGAATTCCCCACCGATGTATAACGGCATTTGTTCGTGTGCTGGGCTGTGAATCCTTGAGGTAGTGTTATTCTTTTCTGTCTTTTATTTTAAACAAACATCTCCTCACCATCTTCTCCACAACCGCCATCATCTCCTCACCATCTTCTCCACAACCGCCATCATCTCCTCACCATCTTCCCCACAACCGCCATCATCTCCTCACCATCTTCTTCACAACCGCCATCATCTCATCACCATCTTCTCCACAACCGCCATCATCTCAACACCATCTTCTCTACAAACCGCCATCTCCTCACCATCTCCACCACGTCCTTTTATCTCCTCACCATCTCCACCACGTCCGCGTGAAGCCGGTGATTTCCAACACGTTCGCGTGAAGACGGCGATTTCCACCACGGCCACGTTTGATGGTGATTTCCAACACGGCCGCATTTGACGGCAAGAACGGATCAGGAGACGAACAGGGGCGGAGCCAGCCAGGGGTGAAGTGTCGAAGGTGAAGAAGCGAAAGTCCCGTGGGCTATAAAGGGCCGAAGGGGGAGCTCGAAGGCAGTGGAGAGCTGTTCTGAGTTGGAGTCAGAGCTGTTCTGAGTTGGACACCAGTTGGAGTTGGAGACGAGGGGAGTTGAGTGGAGTCGGGGAGAGCGCTTGGAGAGAGCGTTCGAGTTTATGCTGCGCTGGTGTGGTGGAGTTGCAGTTGGTGTGGGGAGCTGGAGAGTCGGGAGGTTGGAGTGCGGGCAGAGACACCGAGGGTCGCCGAACCAGGACCCAGCGAGTCACCACGAGGGTGGCCAGTTCGCCCGCCCGGTGTCTCGGAGCCCCTTCGGTCATCCTGGCTCTGAGCAACTATAAAGGCTCACGAGCCCTGTTATATCTTTCTGGAGTTTTGGATGAAAGTCTGTGGCACCTTGTCCTTTCAGAAGAATTGTTGAAAGTGCATGTACATCTCATAATAGATATCGGCTGCAGGTTTTTGCTCGTGTCTTTTTCCCCATCGCCACATTCATTGCATTGCTTGTGTTCAAATAAATGTTCCCCATTGTTGAATGTCACCTGCTCGTTGCGTCCCTTTCCTCCATTAACTGCCATGATGCGTTCAGGAAATTAGCTGGCTTTTAAAGCCGATAAAATAATCTGGTCCGACGGGACTTGGCAATATATAACTGCTCGGCATTCGCATACGGAACGAGCCGCTTAAGCAGCTTGTTTTCGTGCAGGTCCCATTGAGGTATAAACTCCTGGTATCTCTGTCTGTGCGAATAATTAGGTACATTGACAATTCGGCAATCGACCCTGTAGCGTGTGGACAGAGGGATTGGCTGGTTTATGGTGGTTAAAAACACCCGTAGCTGGGTTTCGGCGATGATCCGGAAGTTACGACTAGATTGCGCATTCGATGGGCTCGCGCGGCCGCAATTGGGCTAAGGCGGTCGTGCGCATGCCGAACGGGTGGAAATCTACAACAATATATATATATATATATATATATATATATATATATATATATATATATATATATATATATATATATATATATATATATATATATCCTCTCTCTCTATTCCCCCCCCCCTCCTTTTATCTGCGGTGGAATCGTTTTCCAGCTGGATCGGATTATCTGCCTTTTCCCGGATTCATTTCCCACGCGTTCACTGCTTTTTACAAATACCCTTTTCTCTCCAAAGCTATACGGACACGTCGTGTCTTTTCAGGTGTTTAATTATTATTACCTTCGCAAACTTCGTTTGACGAAGGTATTGTATTGACCCCTGTGTATTTATTTATTGGTAAATATGTGTGCGGACAACATTGTGCAAAAACTGCTGGACCGATTTGCATGAAATTTTCAGAGATGATGTGCAGTTACTCAAGGACGCCAGGTGAAGCTTTTGGGAGCGATCGGATCAAAGGTCAAGGTCAAGGTCACAAAAAGGTCAAAATCGTTTTTTTGCGATTAAAGTGTCAATTTTGTTCCGATTTACATCAAATTAAGTCCAAAATGTTCAGTATTCAAATCCCTATCCACTGATATAGCGTATGGTATAGTGTTTGCAACCCTAGTTAGTCTGTGGAAGTCAAAGGTCAAGGGGGTCACGAAAATGGAGTTTTTGATTGGGAAGCGTTGTGGACAACATTACACAAAAACCACTTTGCAGATTGTCATGAAATTTTGTGGATGTGTTTGGCATCATGAGAGGACAAATCGATTAGATTTTGGGAGCGATCGGATCAAAGGTTAAGGTCAAGGTCACAAAAAGGTCAAAATCGTTTTTTCGCGATTAAATTGTCAATTTTGTTTTGATTTACAGCAAATTAACTCCAAAGTGTTCAAAATTAAATTCCCCTTCCTATAATATGACACATGGTATAGTACTTTTGTCACCCAAGGCAGCGGTTGGGGGTCAAAGGTCAAGGGGGTCACACAAATTCACATTTATATCGGAAAGCGTTGTGGACAACTTCACGCAAAAAAAAAAAAAAAACGCAGAGAGGCTTTAATTGTTTTGGATTTGTTTGGCATCATGAAAGGACAAATCCATTAGATTTTGGGAGTGATCGGATCAAAGGTCAAGGTCACAAAAAGGTCAACGTCGTTTTTTCATGATGAAAACGGTTAATATGTTTCCGATTTACATCAAATTAACTCCAAATTGTTCAGTGTTCAATTCCCCATCTTCTGAAATGACACAAGGTATAGTACTAATGTCACCCTAGGTAGCGGTTGTGGGTCAAAGGTCATGGGGGTCACGAAATGCATATTTGTATTGAGATGCGTTGTGGACAACTTAATACAAAGGTAACTAGTGGCTGCGGCGAAGGTATGCGCTCTACGAGTGCCCGTTCTAGTTTTGAAACTTGTTTTTTGGGGGGTTTCCTTGTCGTTGTTTGCGCCGGAATCGGCGTGATTGCCTCGTGGTCCAGGCGCAGCGATAATTGGGGATTTAGGACGTGATCGGAGTCTCACTCGACGCCTGCAGATGGCGATGTTTACGAGCATGTGAAACACGAATCCTCTAAGCTCGTCCTTTGCCCGTTTTCTGAACACACCCGAGAGCCTTATTAAGTTATTTTACAACGCTGCGCCCCCACCCACGGACCCCAACCCCCACTCTTTTGCGCTTGCGCGCTTAATGACTAATATTTCACAATGTGCAAATCAATTAATCGGCGCGGAGCGAAAAACGGTCCAAGGCGTATATTAATTAATTCGTGCGTTTTGCTCGGGACGTCGGGCGGTATCTGCGAGTCTTTCGGAGCACTCGCGCGCGCAACGATGGCGCGGGAAATTGGTAGCGCGTATCGGAATAATTAAAACCGACGTTAAATGGCTCGTTTCACCGGAAAGGATTTAACCGTGCAGGCTATGTCGGTGTGGTGCTGTTAGACGGGAAAATTAGATATCCTCTCTCTCTGTCTCTCTGTCTCTCTGTCTCTCTGTCTCTCTGTCTCTCTGTCTCTCTGTCTCTCTGTCTCTCTGTCTCTCTGTCTCTCTGTGTCTCTGTCTCTCTGTCTCTCTGTCTCTCTGTCTCTCTGTCTCTCTGTCTCTCTGTCTCTCTGTCTCTGTGTCTCTGTTTCTTTCTCTCTTTGTCTTTCTCACTCTCTTCCCCTCTCCCTCTCTCTCTCTCTCTCTCCCCTCCCCCAACTCCCTCTCCCCTCCCCCAACACCCTCTCCCCTCACTCCCCCTCTCCCTCCCCTCCCCACCCCTCTCTCCCCCCACCCCTCTCTCTCCCCCACCCCTCTCTCTCCCCCCCCAACTCCCTCTCCCCCCCCAACTCCCTCTCTCCCCCCCAACTCCCTCTCCTCCTCTCCCTCCCTCTCTCCCCCACTCCCTCTCTCCCCCCAACTCCCTCTCTCTCTCCCCCAACCCCTCTCTCTCCTCTCCCTCTCTCTCTCCGCCCACCCCTCTCTCTCTCCCCCACCCCTCTCTCTCTCCCCCACCCCTCTCTCTCTCCCCACCCCTCTCTCTCTCTCTCTCTCTCTCTCCCCCCACCCCCTCTCTCTCTCTCCCCCCCACCCCTCTCTCTCTCTCTCCCCCCACCCCCTCTCTCTCTCTCCCCCCCACCCCTCTCTCTCTCTCCCCCCACCCCCTCTCTCTCTCCCCCCACCCCCTCTCTCTCTCTCCCCCCACCCCCTCTCTCTCTCTCTCCCCCCACCCCTCTCTCTCTCTCCCCCACCCCTCTCTCTCTCTCCCCCCCACCCCTCTCTCTCTCCCCCACCCCTCTCTCTCTCTCCCCCCACCCCTCTCTCTCCTCCTCTCCCTCCCCTCTCCGCCCACTCCCTCTCTCTCCCCCACCCCTCTCTCTCTCCCCCACCCCTCTCTCTCTCCCCCACCCCTCTCTCTCTCCCCTCTCTCTCTCTCTCTCTCTCTCTCTCTCTCTCTCTCTCTCTCTCTCTCTCTCTCTCTCTCCCCCCCACCCCTCTCTCTCTCTCCCCCCCCCCCCTCTCTCTCTCTCCCCCCCCACCCCTCTCTCTCTCTCCCCCACCCCCTCTCTCTCTCTCCCCCCACCCCTCTCTCTCTCTCTCCCCCCACCCCCTCTCTCTCTCTCCCCCCACCCCTCTCTCTCTCTCCCCCCACCCCTCTCTCTCTCTCTCCCCCCCCCCCCCTCTCTCTCTCTCCCCCCACCCCCTCTCTCTCTCCCCCCACCCCTCTCTCTCTCCCCCCCAACTCCTCTCTCTCCCCCCACCTCCTCTCTCCCCCCCCAACTCCTCTCCTCTCCCCCACCTCCTCTCTCCCCCCCAACTCCTCTCCTCTCCCCCCACCTCCTCTCTCTCCCCCCCCACCACCTCTCTCTCTTCCTCTCTCTGTCCCTCTCGATCGCCCCTCTTTCCTCTCCGGCCCGACGTCTTCGCTCTTCATTTAAACATGTATTCCGAGAATAACGTGACAAATTTTACGCGCACTTTGGTGCTCAAAAAGGACCAGGCATGGACGGTATGGACGCATTGGAAAGTAATTAGCCGCCGGTGGTAGTGCGCTGTGTCGGCAGGTCGCGGAATGCGCTCTATTTGTCAATACTGGCGGAACCCCACGTGGTTTTGAGCGACGTCCGGCCAAGTGGCTCCAGTACGGGCCGCGCTCTTTTTGAGTGAAGAAGTGTTTGCACTTTGTAACTCTAATCAGTCGCCGCCCGTCTTTGCCCGACACGGAGGAAGCGCGCGCTCGCGATTGGCTCGAGCACGCGCGTCGTCATGGCCCCACGTGGGGCGCGTCATGACGGCGTCACCGCCGATTGGCTCGTCGCGCTAACATGCAAAAAAGGCATCACCGAGTAGGGTGATCGGAGGGCGGGCGTTGCGGGCCGCGTTTCGGGGACGTCGTGGCACTGAGCGTGCGCTGGGTGTCCGGCTCGAGTCTCGCGCTCGTCTACCGGGTCCGGTCGGAGGTCGCGCGGTCCGGCTCCCTCGGAACGGCCTTTGTGCCGCGCTGGTATGCTCGAGGGCCGGTCGCGCGCGCACCGTGGCCGGTTACTGGCCCACTGCGTCCAGCGAAGCGCCTGGCCGAGCCGATCTCGAGGCGCTCCACGGGATCGCTGCGGCCAACCCCGAGGGCTTCTTGTCCGCCGCGGTTCCTCGCTGGCCGTGCCGGGCGCCCGTCGCGCTCGGCTCGGTCTTACGCGGAACGCGGCGTCCCGTTTGGCCCTTGCTCGAGCTGCGCTGCGGCCGGCCGAGCTGCGACATGTATCCGCAAGGACGACACCCGGTAAGTTACGGACATGACCGCTCGGCGCGCCGCTCGCACCGTCCCGGGTTTGGACTTCGATGGGGTTTTATAAATGTTATTTTCGGATCGACCACTTCCACGAGACCCTCTTCGTGTGTGTGTGTGTGTGTGTGTGTGTGTGTGTGTGTGTGTGTGTGTGTGTGTGTGTGTGTGTGTGTGTGTGTGTGTGTGTGTGTGTGTGTGTGTGTGTGTGTGTGTGTGTGTGTGTGTGTGTGTGTGTGTGTGCGCAGACTCCGCACCAGGCGGGTCAACCGTTTAAATTCACCGTCACCGAGACTTGCGACCGCATCAAAGAAGAGTTCCAGTTTCTCCAGGCGCAGTATCACAGGTATCGAGGCTCGATTCCAACCGTGTCTTCTCGACTAACGAGACGAGTGTCTCCCTCGCACCCCCAGGCCGCGACCCTCTCCCCCTTTCCTGGTCGCGACCCCCTTCCCCTTTCCAGGCCGCGACCCCCACCCCCTTAAGAGACCTTTTTGAGGGTAGTTGAGAGTAGTCTCCCTCGCACCCCCAGGCCGCGACCCCCTCCCCATTTCCAGGCTGCCACCCCTCCCCCTAAAGAGACCTTTTTGAGGGTAGTTGAGAGTAGTTTCCCTCGCACCCCCAGCTGCGACCCCCTCCCCCTTAAGAGACCTTTTTGAGGGTAGTCTCCCTCACACCCCGAGGCCACCACCCCTCCCCCTAAAGAGACCTTTTTGAGGGTAGTTGAGAGTAGTCTCCCTCGCACCCCCAGGCCGCGACCCCCACCCCCTTAAGAGACTTTTTTGAGGATAGTTGTGACGTACAGTGCTCGGGATTCCGTTTTTGCCTATGTTTATTGTCTCTAATCTTGCCTCCACCCCGGCAGTTTGAAGCTGGAATGCGAGAAGCTGGCGAGCGAGAAGACCGAAATGCAACGCCATTACGTCATGGTGGGTCATCACCCCCCCCCCCCATCGGCGTCGACTAAAATCCCTGATGGCTTTATCGTTGCATCACGAGGTCCCTCCACTCCTCGCGTTCAGAAATAGGAGTTAAATGCCCGAGTGACGGCAAGAGCGCTGAAAAGAGCTAATTGAGCGTCGCGGAGCGGTGGCAGATGGTCGCCAAGACCGCCTCGCTGGCCCGCTCGGCCTGCGCTTAATGGCCTTGATGGAGGTGCCACTGCACTAACCGGGCACGAGGGATCGATCGACACCGGTTGCCCACACTTCCCCCACATTTCTCCCACACCTCCCCTAAACACCGCAGGGATGTTAGCTCTTGCAAGCTGCTGCGTGGTGCAAATATCATTTCCTTTTGATTCAATCATTTCCTTGAACTTCTTTCGGGGTTTCTCGATCGATGTTGTGAACAATCGTAATATTTGTCCATAGATCACGTGCGTGGTTTTTTTTTTTCACACCTGTGTTTTTACCTGCCTTTGCAGTACTACGAAATGTCGTATGGCCTCAACATTGAGATGCATAAGCAGGTACGTCTCTTGGAACCCCGAGCACCCTGTCCCCCGTACGCCCCAACCGGCTCTCCTCTCCCTCTCTCCATCCATTTCATCCTCCCTTGCATCACGTCACTCCCTCCTCGAGTTATCCTCCAAAGCTAGGTGAATGATGTAGCGCATGTCTGCTCTTTTATTATATATTTATATTTTGTCCTACGATCGACAACATCAAGGTTGGCTGTTTTTCAACAGAAGCATCTTGTCTGGCGAGACTGTGGAGGGGAGGGGGGGGGTTGTGTTGGGAGGGAGCACCCTGGATTGATGTGATTATAGCGCCGCCGTTGCCATCGAGATTAGAACCCTCTTGTAGTACACTTGCACCCACGAGACCAGAAGCATTGCAACCGGTGGAGAGTCACGGGTGGCGGCGGCGGCTCAAGCTCAAAATGACGATGCACGCCCACACTGATTATTTTTGCTAACCTTACGGTTAATGGAGTGGTGGAGGAGTTCATTAAATCAAAAGGCGTTTTACCGGCGAGATGTTTCGTGCATTTGTTCCACTTTCTGTGCTGATCTTACAAAAGGCCCCCCGGCTAATTGCTGTTCAGGATGAGTTTCGCCATGAATAATGTATTGTTGCGCGCGCTGATCATTAAAGCGGGGTCTCTTTCCCAGGCCTGAACGGTTCGGGGTCTGTGGATTAGCCCTTTAAAGACAGACGGGTCATAAGCCGGCAGCGGTGAGATGAATGACCACCTAATGGTGTCTTGGGAGGGTTTCTGATGGATCCTTTCCTGCCGGGCGGCCTTGATGCACTGACCCGGACCCACGAGCTCGCGGCTTGTAATTGCCTCGCGGAGTCTGGGGCTGATCGCCTGAGCTCCGAACACGGTGCTGCCTAGTTAACCAGCAAGTGGACTGCGTCTCATTATGCAATATAATCAATCCTCAAGAGCCAATACAATTTTGATGGTTGAGGGAATAATTTCCCAGGCCTCATGGGTGGATACTTGGGATTGGCTTTTCGCCTGGCGCCACAACGGGGTTTTTTTTTTAATTATTATTTTTTAAACCACCACTTTTTTAACCGGATTCAAACGGTCACAAAATGCATTCGTATCCTGGGATGCATTTTGACATTGCAAAAGCATTCCTTTCGAACGCGTGGTTTGCTGGGATGACATTGCTTTGGAGTATTGCAGCCCGTGTTTTTATTTATTTATTTTCTATTGCGTGTATTCAAATTGATGTACATGATCTCCTCGCAGAACATAATCGAATGTCCCCAGGGTCGTAAGAATTCGGCTGGTAGCCACAGACTGAACTAAACACTGCCCCCTACTCACTGCCTCGCGTACGATGGAAGCGAGACGTCGCTGTGCGTTGTGATCCACAATTCCGTTTGAAAAATCCCAGACCACATCAAATTCCTCGGTCTTACTGAGATCTGCCATCGTGTTCAAATAGCCATTTGTTTGGGCGCCTCCGGTGGTCGGGGTGGTTTTGCCTGATATCTTGCGGCACCATCTCTCGGCGCCGTAGTGAAATGGAAAGTATTTTGTGTTCCGGCACGTTGCCAATTTTGCGTGAATAGCGCGAAACTGCTTGGCAAAAGCATCCTGCTTTAGCACGGTAGTTTGCTGCGACTGGGGTAGAACGCGTTCACTTTGAGCGTTCCTCCGTCCTCTTTGATCCGGCCGTAGCGGGAACGTCCATTCGGAATCTTCTGAAGGTTCTATTGGAAGTCCGTTCGACTGTGTTTTTTCAAGCCCTGCCCGCGTGACTTGTGCGATTTCAGACCTCAGCAGAGACTTATCTTTGCCTGTTTACGTCAAATGCAATAGCCAAGCCACCCTTCTCGGAGATCGATTCGCTTCCTAGGGCTGCATCCGATCTACCTGATTATTTGATTGGGATCTCCATTGGGCCTGGAGCACGTTCCTCCTGCCACTGTTGCTGACACACAGGAGTAATTGCTGTCTGAGAGCGGCCAAATTGGGTACGGGCTGTTTTTGCACGCCGTCCCCTGCCCTACACTCTCGTCGCTCTCATCGATTTGCTTTTATGGGGTTTTATTGGCTGATTTGCTAAGCCTCCGGGGTTGCTGGAACCCAAGAGCACACCTCGTGAACTGGGGTGATTGAAGTACAAGATGCGGTGTTTCTTTCACCGGAGTCTGTTTTTATTGTTGTGGAAAACAATTTTGGGCTCGAGACCGATGATGATGATGATGATGATGATGGCCCTATCAAACAACGACATTGGCACACAATTTCTTCTTTGGGGATAAGTGGAATTCATTGCTGTTTATGCTCCACATTTGCGGTCGGATTATTTGGGTTTTGAAATACCCCTTTAGTTATCATATCAATTGGAAGATCACATTGCCCTCCGTACACCAACGTCAAATACAGTGGAACACATGTTGAATGAAACATCTTAACATTATCACACAAAACTTTAATTGCATGGGAAAATGTCTGCAATGCACCATTGATGGATTGCCACTACGACTACTACTATGACTACTACCATTTATTTTAATGGTTTCAATTATGCCCACCTAATTGTGGGGTCAGCCAGGGACTGTTTTTTTGGCCCAAGTTTTTCACGAAATGCTTGGCCATGCCTGCCGTTTGACTGGAGCTTCAGGAGTTTGTAATTTGTTCACGGTGCCGGCGATAACTCGCTTGCTCTTCGCGAAAGACGCCGTGGGATCTTTCACGACCCATGCTGGCAGACGGGTCCCTTCTAGGATCCCTCGTCGTCCTCACCCTGCATGCGAAACGGTAGGATGGTAGATCGGTAGCCAAGAGCTGCGTCGAGATTCAAACACAGGCAAGACGGCTCAAAATAGTCTCGGCTATCCTGCCACCTCCAATATTACCATTGATGATTTTTTTTTTCACCAATATATCTGATGGAAGCCCCTTTTTCCCAGATAAATTGCAAAAAAAAACGATTAAATAATTAATTGCTTAATGAAAACGGAATTGATTAAATCGAAGTGCCAAATTTATTGGACGGCGTAGCCGTTTCTTTTGGGTGTTTGCATTTTGGTTAATTTTAATACAGAACCACCCCCCCCCCTCCATTGAACAAGTGTACAGTTTTGAGGTTTAGGGAAATCCTTTATAATGAATTTTTTTTTTTACACCAGTAAAATTCATGAAAATTTACAGCTTCAGGCTTTTCCCTTAGTGTTTTATTAATCTTTATTTTATTTTAATTTTTTCATCCCACGAGTGTTTGTTTTGTTCCGTGACAACCCGTCTGCGGCACACACGAATGAAAATTCACCGGGCGTGGATATCTCATTGAAATTTGGCTGCTTTCAGGATCAAAACCTGTCTTTCTTTGTTGGAAGAAAAAACAAAACAAAAAAAAACCCAGACATTTTCTTTAAGGAAAATTTACCGTGCTCGGATCATATTAAAGTGCGTATAAATCACACGTGTCTACACACGGTCTGTATACAAATTTACCATAAAAGCGCCGTCTCGCCGAGTGCTTTCCTCGGCTCATAAAGTGCACCAGAGTTTGAGGAATTGTTTTGTCGGTAATTTCCATTTTGAAAGCCGGTGGACCCTCACCTCTTTATTCCGGCTTTTGGCCCTGCCTCGGACGGTACGCGGCGCAGGTAGATTAAAACTCCCATTGGAATAATTGGAAAGGCTTCGGCTCTCGTGGGACAAACCGCGGGTGCGCTTTTTTTTTTTTTTTTTTTTTTTTTTTTTTTTTTTTGCCCTCGCAGACCGAATTGACTGTTTTAGTAATTTGATGAGAAGCCGGTGAAACGCAATCTACTTACGGAAGGTAGAAAAATCTTTGTCTTCCTTCTTCATATGGAAGGACATGCCGGAGAGCGAACGTCAACCCTTTGTGTGTAGGTGCATGCATCCTGCATTATTTACGAAGCTTACGTCCAGGTGCTCGTCTGTCGGCGGAATGCATAACGTCAGAGAAAGGGACAGAGGGGAGAATTTTTTTTTTTTTTTTCTACATCACTACCCTTCGTGCTCTGCATCTGACGAGATGAGATTCGGTGAACGAAATGTTATTTCAGTGCACGCCTCTCTCGCATCACCTCGACTCGATCCTCGAGTTTACCTTTACCAAGAGGTGATTGGCTATTTCAAAATGTCTTGAAAGCTATTTGCTGATGTTTGTTGCTTGGTTCTGTGAATAAACTCGTGTAGGTAATATATATATTTTTTTATCTTGGTGATTCGGAACCTCTTTTGGCATTTGATGATATCAAAGAGCACTGAATAGTGAGTCTGTTTGTTCATGCATTTGTTTTGGAATGCATTGATTTGTGCAGTAGGTGATTGGTGAGAAGGCACCTTGAATTGATTCCACAGTGCAATAAATGTATTTTTTCTCCCCCCCCCCCACCCCACTTCCTATCCACACCTATCCACATACTTCCTCAGACGGAGATAGTGAAAAGACTGAATGCGATTTGTGCACAAGTCATCCCTTTTCTGTCACAGGAGGTAAGGATTCCCAATGGCGTCATTCCGTGCGTTTGCCTTTTTTGTGCGGTGATATCTGTGATAGGTGGACCCACCGAGCAGCAGTCGGCCGTATCGCGGTCCAGGCCAGTTGAGGTGAGCCACTGAGCCTTGCTCTTCTCCACAGCACCAGCAGCAGGTAATCCAGGCGGTGGAGAGAGCCAAGCAAGTGACCATGTCGGAGCTCAACGCCATCATTGGGGTACGTACGCCGGCTTAGCCAGGGTTTGTTTCATCGAGCCTTCTCTCAAGAAGTGGATGATGTTACACAGAAAGTTGCTAACCCAATTTATTACCTCCACCACCGAAAGTGAAGGATGTTATGTTTTCACCTCTGTCTGTCTGTCTGTCTGTCTGTCTGTCTGTCTGTCTGTCTGTCTGTTTGTCTGTCTGTCCGTCTCTGTGTGCAGGATATCTCAAAAAGTTGTGGATGGCTCCGGATGAAATTTGGGGGCAGGTTGGGTGTGTGACAAGGACAAAGTGATTCGATTTTGGTGAAGATCCGGATCCGCATCCGACTACTAGAATTTTTAAGTGATTCTTCATCAACGAGAGAAAGGGCCAAAAACGATATATAGCATGATATATCAAAAAGTTGTGTACGGATTCAGATGAAACTTGGTGGACAGGTCGGGTGTGTGACCATGACAAATTGATTTGATTTTGGTGAGGATCCGGATCCGGATATGAGAATGATTTCATTTTTAAAGTGATTCTTCACCTTTGAGAGGTAGGGCCAAAACGACATCCATCCATCCATCGGGACCTTACTCTGTGCAGAGCGTTGGTGCTGCCAAAGCAGTCTCCTTGGCTAATGGGCACAATCCTGGATGGGTCGCCACTCTGACACAGGATACCAGCATGCTGGCACTCATTTTGCCAACTTCGGAAGGATGACGGGCAGAGTCAACCCCACCTGGTATTAATTCAACAGCCAAGTGGGATTTGAACTCAGGATCCTGGGATGCCAACCCCACCACTCTAACCATTGAGGAAACACCAGGCATGAGATACTGGATGATGGGTGGTAAAATGGAGGTAGTGGGTAGGGGGTGATGTGATGGATGTAGTAAGTGTTGCAAGATGAGGTGTATGGTGCGAGGGAGGAAGTGGATATCATAGGGGAGGAAGGGCATGGTGCGCGAGAGAAAGCAGGTGATACGGAAGAGGAATTGGATTGTGAGGGGGAGAAAGTGGGTTGGAGGAAGCGGGTGGCGCGGGAGAGGATACAGATGGGGCAGGAGAGGGAGCTCTCGTGGCGCGGGAGGGGGAGCTCTCGTGGCGCGGGAGGGGGAGCTCTCGTGGCGCGGGAGGGGGAGCTCTCGTGGTGCGGGAGGGGAGCTCACGAGTGGGTGGCACTGGAGGGGGTGCGGTGGTGCGTGAGGGTGAGTGGGTGGCAGGGGAGGGGGAGCAAGGGGAGCGGTTGGCACGTGAGTGGAGGTGCATTGTACTGGATGGTGCAGTGGAGAGAGCAGACGGCGCAGTGGAGGGAGAGGACGGCTAGCGGAAAGAAGGGGGTGGGCATGCGAATATGGTGATGGGTCGGGAGTCTCCCGGTGAGGCGGAGCAAGTTGATGACACGGGGGATGAAGCATTCATTGCGGTGGAGCAAGTTGTGAAGCAAGAAGATGGTGCAAACATTGTTCAGACTGGCACGAGGGGAGTTGGGGGGGGAGTTTGGGGGGGGCGGAGGTGTATTGCGAATGGTGCTTGGAAGGTAACAAATTGTGCAGGATGGTTCTGTGGAGGAAGCAGAAGGCACTGGGGAGGAAGCTTATTGTGCTGGGAAGGAAACAGATTGTGCATGATGGCTCAAGGGAAGATGCGGATGGCAGTGGTGGCGGAAACAAATTGTGCAGCATTGGATGGGAGAGGAAGTGGATGGTGAGCGGGAGTAAGTGAGCAAGCAAATGACGTGGGGGTTGAAGAGGATGGCGTGTTGGAGGACACAGATTGTGCAGAATTGCAACGGCGAGGAAGTGGAAGAAACAGTTTGGGCAGAATGGCATGGATGGGGAAGCAGAGGGTTTAGTGGAGGAAACACATTGTGCTGAATGGCACAGGGGAGGAAGTGGATTGTGAGGAGGAGGAGGAAGCGGATCACACGGGGGGGGGAGTTCTTAGTGGATGGGGAGGCGGAAGAAGCGGAAGCGAGGGGGAGGAAACACATTTTGCAGGATGGAGTGGCGGAGCAAGTGTATGATGAGGGGGAGCAAGCTGATGGAGCAAGCAGACATTGTGTTGGAGCAAGGAAACGGCACAGAGGAGGAAGCTGAGGGCATGCTGGGGGGGAACAGATTGTGCAGGATGGCAAGGGGGAGGAAGCGGAAGGCGAGGGCCAGAAAGCGGATGGCGAGTGGGAAGGGGGGGGGGTGAGGGGGTGGGGATGCGGTTTGTCCAAGATGGTGTGAGGTAAGATGCGGAATGTGGGGGTAGGATGCCGATTATGCGAGGTGTTATTGTAAAGTAAGCAGACATGAGAAATTTTCTAATATTCTGAATGAGCGTTTTCAGATTTGCGTATAACTATGGGTAATCCCTTAGCTATACGAATCGTGATGTGGCCTTTGTACAAAATGTTGTTACATTTGATTTGTGAAATTTCAGGTCAGTTTTGTGAAACATGAGTGTTTGAAAAGCTTCCCAATTTATTATTCATGCCGTCAAGAGGTATTAGCTGTTTATTCCTCCTCTGTGAAACAATCACGATATGTGATTGTAATTAGCACATTAGCCACAGCATCAGTCTGAGTGATGACGTGATCAGCACGGTGTCGAAGCACCTTCAATTGCACGGTTACATTACTTACCAATTGATGCTGTGCTTCCCTCTTATTGTGGCGCAGCATCGTCATTTATGGAAATAAATAAATAACGCACTGTATTGAGATACTTCACTTTGGTCTCCGGCCTCTCGAGTCGAGACGACTTTTAAAAGTATGGAAGCCTCAGCAAAGCATGTGATGATCACCTGAAGACACCAAAACTAGAATAAAGAGGCTGAAAAACAGAAGACCAACGCAACCAAATGCAAAGTTCCAGTTAACTGGTACGTTTATTTAATTTCTCTGCTTAACAAATGGAATTGAATTGCATGTAACCAATTTTTTTTCCCCCCATTGAATGAGGCCTCGGTTGGTATGGTAAAATGGAGGAACCATAACCCCCTAAATGACACGCTCCACCCCACAGCCCCCATCCCTCCTTGATATTTTCTTGTTTTGATGTTTATTGTTGTCTGTAACTTGTTAAGCTCTTGGAGTTAATATTTTCCATGGTTGTATCTTCTGAAATTACTGCAAAGTTCCTCTTTTACAGCTTTTTCTTCTTTTTTTTTATCTTTCAAACCGAAGCACTCTCACCACGTCTGAGGAAGTGGATAGTGTGATAGAGGAAGTGGATAGTGTCCTATATAAAGTGTATGGTGCCTTTCAGTGTAATCATTTAATGCATCACTTCCTGTTGATGCCATGTTATCCAAGCAATGACATCCAATGGCAAGTAGTGGTTGTTGTATCGTGCCTGCTCGTTGGTGGACGATGATAGACTCTCCATACCTTTACCGACCTTACAGTAGATTAGAAAAATGTACTGTCGGACCCCACTATTTGTGGATTCGCTATTCGCAGACACAACATATTCACGGGTCATAAAGTGTGACCTGCTTCTACCTTCGCGCTCTGCTTGTTTGCGTTTTTTGTTGTTTATTTGGATTTTTTTTTTTTATTACACTTCAGGACTGGTCTCCTATATCCACCTTGGAAATTGGAAATCAGCCAACATCACAGAATTGCATAAAAAAAAAAAATGTGCAAAAACGGATCCCCTTAACTCCAGCCCAATTTACTGTACTCATCAGTAAGGTTATGGAATCAATTAACACAGATGACATAAAATCATTCCTTTTCTACAACAGCCTCATATCGGATCATCAATTCGGATTCAGACCTGGTCACGCTACCTTGAACATGCTGCTTCTACTCTCCCAACAATGGTGGAGACCCTCAATGTTAGACATGAGATCAGGGCCGTCTCCCTGGACGTATCTCGAGCTTTTGATACAGTCTGGCATCGTGCCTTGTTCTCCAAACTGTCCGCCTATGGAATCCAAGGCCGACTCCACTCTTGGATTACTGACCTCCTCCCCTCTCACAGTCAACATGTGACTTTCAATGGAACCCTTTCATCTCCTCTCCCTGTCAAGGCTGGAGTAGGCCCAATGTTATTCCTCATCTTCATCAGTGATCTTACTGACTGGGAAAATCCTCTGTCTCTCTTTGCTGATGACTCCACTCTCTGCCGTGACATCTCTCATCTTTCTGACAAATAGAGAGCATCCTCTCCCCCTGTCCTCGGACCTTGACAAAAATCACACTGGTCAAACACAATTTTACTTATGTGTCCACATTGTCCACCCTTTGTGTTTTCCTTTATCCCTCATTCTTACCTGCATCCATTGTTTGTCCCTCTCCCAGCGGTCTTTGCAGAAAAACACGGACAGACAGACAGACATCTGATGAATCTTACTTATTAGATTCAGTTAGGGTTCCAATTGTTCTTGGAGTCAGGCCAGCTGTGCAGTGAGCCAATGGGTGGAAGAGACAACTCGACCAATTAGGTGTGCTGGTCTTTGACGTGTTATCTGTCATTCAATGAGGTTACATATAAATGAAAAATCCAGAAAAAGTGATCTTTGAAGGCTCAGATGGTGGATGAAAATACCTTTCGGACATTCCCCGGACAGGACTTGGGCTGTGTGCCAAATTTGGTGGTTCTCGGTGCAGTGGTCTTTGCAAAAAAAAAAAAAAACCGCGAACAGACAGAGACAGATAGACCTCCGATTAATCTTATTTATTAGATTTACATTGACCATGCGCTCAATAATGAAGGTTTTTTTTTTGTGGAAATGGTGTTTTTTGCATTATATTGTTTGCCATGCTGAACTTCATCCATTCCTTGTTTGATGCTATTTAATATTATGTTAATGGTTTTTAAAAATAGTGTTTGACCTTTTGTCTGTTCTTACCTCTTTCCTTCACCTCTGTACTTCAGCACCAGCAGCTGCAAGCTCAGCACCTGGCTCACGCGCATGCACCACCCGTGCCTCTACCCCCTCACCCGGCTGGTCTGCAGCCCCCCGGCCTTCCCCCAGGCAGCAGTGCAGCATCCGGCCTCCTCGCACTCTCCGGAGCACTGGCTCCTCCACCGCACCTGCTCAGCAAGGAGGAGAAAAACCACCACGTGGACAACCACAGAGGTGAAGTTGGTGGGGAAAAAAAAATTCCGTTGATTCAATGGTAAGCTTTGTAGAACAACAGCAAAGCTACTGAAATGTTGCGACCGATGCCTCAGTTTTTGGTCTTCCCAGGTCAGTGTGCTTTAAGTGTCTGCTTGGTGTTCCCATCTGAGCACAATATTAGCCCACAATGTTAGGATCCTATTTTCTGTGCTTCTTTGTCCACCATTTACCAATGTCGCAATTAATGTACAAGTCCACCAATGTCTCCTAAGGTCCTCACGATAAATCTACAAGCTCCTCCATGAGCTTGACGGACCGATTCCAATGTACCATACTCTGTTACAGGGCATCGGTGCTGTTGAAGTAGTTTCTTGGCAAGGGCTATACTGCATGGTTTGCCACTGCCTTCCCAGCAGTAGTTAGGGCATGACTGTAATTTGTTGATGGTGTAGTTGACAGTTCGCCTGCTCTTCATGACCGACACTGTCGGATCATTAACGTCCACCAACTAATTCCGGCAGATGGGACGCCCAGCTTAACGTCCATCTGAGGGGTGACACACACATCTTGCTTGTGAAACACCAGAATGACAGTTTATAGCCGGGCCAGGATTCGAACCCAGGCAATATGGCTTTATGGTGAGGGTGGTTACCTCTCGGCCATCCTGTCATCCATGAGAACCTGAAAAGGACCAAAAAAAACCTAAAGTCATAAAGGAAGCACAGCAATAAATCCACATAATGTGAGAGACCTGTAGTTTCAAACAGAAACCGAGATATGCTTTCGTAAAGGCCATTTTGTACCCGGAAGTTTTCATTGTTGTTTTCATTTGAAAGTTTCCTTGCTCGGAGCATTTGGCCGCCGGTACAACCTTCACCCTTTAAAAGTGCAATTGACAGTAATGCTCATTTCATGCTGTGATGTCCAAATGGCTGCTAACATGCCTGTTTTGTTTTTTTTTCTCTCTCTCTTTCTCTTTCTCTCTCTTTCTTCCCTGCTGTGTAAAATTGGCCCCGAACTGAATTTTTAGCGGAAAGAGACATGGCAACGGTAAGAGTTTACACATTTGAGTTTTCTAACATCTTTTTCTTTCCTTGAACGCTGCACGTGCATTGGAAAATGAGATTTGTCGGAATTGTGTATTTCTTTTTTTATTCCGCACCAAAACTTTCGCGTCTCTGTTTGTGTCCGGCAACGTCCGATTCGATGAATTTTTTTTCTGAAAAGAGCAACGGGCAAACGAGATTGCTTTCAAAACGATGAAATGGCAGTATTTTCATGGCGACATTTTACGGGCCTCTCTTCTGTTAGAATGAATCGTGTTCCCACATGGTGTCTGCTGCCTTGCTTTGGCTTCGGGTTGGGATTGCAAAAACCTTAAAAATAAATAAAACTGGGGGGGGGGGTGGGGGTTCGCCCCCTAACCTTGAAACGCCTCGCTCTTGGAAACATTCGACCATTTGGCTGTCTCGAGCGCTTTGTACAGAAACCAAAATAGGAACACGTTGACACGTACAATAAGCACAAGCAATCTTGGTCTGGAAAAGCGTCGTCATTTGAAACTTTGCGCATTATGTCGGAACGAGCGTTGATTGGAATAAAAACCTGAGCAGCCTCTAATTCTATTTTCTCCTTGCACGTTCTCCTGTTTACGTTTTGTTAATTTGAAGCTGCCGAGGAGAGGGACCGCAGACCCTTATTATCGTCACATTGACTGTACATTTGAGGCTCTGCTCCCAATGGATTGTAGAATCGGCAGTAAGGGAATAATGACGTTTCGGACGAGCCTGTGTTGTGTTCGTAAAAAGAGGTTTTCCAGCCGAGACCCCCGTTCCCCCATCCCCACCTTTTTCAAACACTGTGCTGCTAATTTATGACACATTCCCTTCACTTGTCGCAAGTTCTCGTCTCGTTTGCCTCGGGGGGCCTTTATTAAAATGGGTTTCTTGTGCATTTCTTCCAGTTTGCTTTGGCCACCGTCTGGCTCCGTATTAAGTTCCTCGCACCCGGGTGCATATTCTAGCGTCCGCCACGGTACATCTGGAGGACATTTTGCTTGGCCACGGCTTCCTGAATCAACAAATGCGGTCTTTTTGCACTATGCGCAAATTATTCTTGTCTGCTTTGATAGTTATTCCGACTCCCTGCTGCTTTCCAGTCCAACTTTTTGAAGTGTCTGGTAAACAGCCTTGTTTCCATTTCGTAATTCCAGACATGTTCCCCCCCCTCCAACTCCTTCCCCCTCCCCCACCCCCTGCTGGTAGAGCAAAATGAAATCGAATGCATTTTGGCTTTTTGCCACGGTGAAGCTTTCATCTATTTATTTATTTATTTATTTATTTGCCAAGTGCCATTTAGGGGCTCTGAAACTTTTACCCCCGTGACCACTGTTCGTATTATATCTGACAAAGTTGCTACATATTATGCTTGTATATGATTTTCATTGAAAACCATCACAAAAACAACCTTTTGCCTCGAATAAAATATGAAATTGTAATCCCTCCGAACCTGAAGGTAAGAGCAGGAATTTGTAATGTTTTCAGAGTGCCAGTCATAGCTCAACTACTCTTCACGAAGAACACCTTGGGATCTTTCACATTCGCCAACTAATGCTGGCAGACAGGAGATCTAGTTTAACGTCCATCTGAGGGACAGCGCACACATTGAGGAATCACCGTGCCTGTACTGTGAAACACTGGGATGACAGTTTAAATCTGGGTTGCGATTTGAACCAAAGCTCGACAGCTTCGAGGTGAGAGTGTGTGTACCTCCAGGCCATCTTGCCAGCCCACTAATTTGTTATTGTGTGTGTGTGATTTGCTTAAAGGGGAACAGAAATTATTTGATTTCAGGTAAACAGTGACCATGGATTCGGCATCGTCGACCAAAACGAAAACCTGTTCAGAAAAATACGCAGGTGGCTCAACTTGACGGCCTACCCCGTGTCCTTTTCAACCGATGCTGCACAGTGCCAAGAAGAGTCCAAGCAGAGCGAAGCAAGACGTGTTGAAACCTTTGCTTCCTCATTTCAATTTACTTATTTCTATTTTTTTTTGTGTTGGAAAATTTATATGACACGCAAGCAAGATAATGTGCCGCGAACAGCCAAGCTGCTTTTCATTGCGATGTGGATTTTGGGGAAGTGTTCTCCTGCGGCATGCAATTTAAAATGCAAACCTAATCGGGTGAACTCTTTCGTGGCCATGCGGGCTGTTTTCCTTCTGTTAGCCAGGAGCAACCATGTGTATCTTATTTGTATTTGGCCGACATTCAAAGTGGCAGCAAGGCAAGTGCAATCGGGTGTTGAATTTATATAAACATAAGCGGTGTAGTAATGTAGCTGTGGGGCTCGGGGGGGGCGGAGGGGGTGGGGTTAACCTTGAGCCGATGTGGTGAGGGGGGGGGGTGGGTGGGAGAGACCGTGATTGGCTGGAGAGTGGACAAGCGATGGTTTATTCCTTCCTTTTCATCCATAACCATAAGCGTCTATACGATGGGGCTTTTCGGCAAAGGTAGAGTAATTTGAGTTGACTGATTACCTACTTCCAAGCAATAAATAAGAAGGCCCAAGGCTGCAAGGAGTGGTTGACTGAGCAGGGTATGCTCAGACCCCTGGCACACATACCCTGCTTTGGAAGGTCCCCTTTGACTTTGTATTTCCACCTGGATCGTGGCTGGGAAACTGCCCGGTTAGCCGAGTGAATGCTCAATTCGACTAATATTGCCAAGCGGGAGTGCTTTCAGTCGGAGAGAGAGGAATTCTGCTTGGTGGAAAAAGTTGGCACTTTGATTCATGGACGATTTGCCTCAAATTTGCTCAAATTGTTTGCCCGACCTTGGAACTGTGAAAGCTATTTATTCTTAATAACTGCATTAACTTAAAGAGGTTTTTATGTATTTATTTGAATTGTGGAGGATGCTTTTTCGGGTTTTTTTTTTTTTTTACATTTTCATATGATGCACATTGCGAGAATCCCATCCCAGGAAGAGGTTTGAGTCCTGCCGAGTGCATTACGCACATGTTTGCTTGTGAGCTTGTGAATTTTTTCTTTGATGTTGTGCCATTTCCACCCTCTTACAGAACAAATCCATGTCGCCACCGAACAACCTGCGGACAAGCGAAAAGCATCGCAACTCCATGGATTTCTCCAGTGATGGCAAGAAGCGGAAGGTGAAAGGAAATGTTTGTAAATTGCTGCACGTGCACATAAATGGAGCATTTAAACAGCCTAGTGGATTCACCTTGAGACTCCCCAGGTTGTTTCAGCAAATATGTCACCTGTGTCATTCCACAATCAGGCATAGGGGCACCACCTGATGGAAACCCATTGATGTACAGTAGTTACCACCAGACTACATGTAAACACTCCACACGGGTGCAGCTGTATGCCATGTACTTGCGCTAAATAGTTATCGGTTTGGTATGCTTCGTTGCGCATTGCACGGATTATTCAAGGTTATGTCAACGAGACCTTTTCATTTCTTCACAGGACAGTGACGTGGATAAAAGTGATGATAATCTTGAGGTCGATGTGTCTAACGAGGTACGTGTTGTGACGTCTGCACATTCTTTACTCGTCTCATGATCCTTTCGTTGAAGTAATGTTTGTCAATAGACGAGGCATTTTTGCCCCTCGCTTCACTGACTGATTTAATCAAAAGACGACATATACTTCACAAGCATTCTGCTCTATTCATTCTATAATTTGCCTGGTGTTTGCTCAATGGCTGGAGTGGTGGGCTTGGGATCCTATGGTCCTGAATTCAAAACCCACTCGGCTGTTGAATTAATACCAGGTGGGGTTGACTCTGCCTGTCATCCTTCCGAGGTCGGTAAAATGAGTGCCAGCTTGCTGGTATCCTCTGTCGGAGTGGTGACCCGTCCAGGATTGTGTCCAATAGCCAAGGAGACTGCTTAGGCAGCACCAACGCTCTGCACAGACTATGGTCCTGATGGATGGATAGATTCTATAATTTGTCCGAGGTAATCTTCCATGTGCTTGGAAATTAGCTAACATCACCTTCGTCAACTTGCTGCTTGTACTGTATGTGGCATGAGCAAAAATCACTTCCTCTTTGCTGCAAATCTCAGTTTTGGATGCTTTCTTTAGTTTGAAACTTCGCTTAAAATGAGTGAAATTAAACATTTTGAAAATTTCGAATTGTTCTCCCTCACATTTCAACATCACCATTATGCATATATTGTGAAGTTGTCTGAACTTTCGTTATCTAAGAAAAAGATGATATTTAATACATGGTACCACCAAGTGGCAATATATGATACACATTTACATTGACAGAAATGGGGTCTTTCCCCTTCCTTGAAGCCCCTCCCACTTATGCTACCCAGACAGAAATCATACTTGGGGTACCCTGAGGCAACATGCAAAATTTGGTTGCATTTAGTTTTTGAAGCATATATAAACAAATATATAAATTCACCTTTAAGGTATTATATAGATTCCTTTGCATTAAACTTAGAAACGTGATGCTAAAATCCACACAGAGAATTTGTATTCCAGGTAAGGTACCTACCTGCCTGCCGGCCTGCTCTTGCAAAGAATGCAACATTTGAGACAGGATGACCTGCTTAACGTCCCCTCTAAAATATTGTGTGCTCTTTGACACTTCACAGCAAATGGCATTTTATAAAATTGGATCCAACTAAGTTAGTAATTGAACCCAAGACTGTACAGCTGAGGTTAGCTGAGCTTTTTTCATATTAGATGATTAATAATTTGATAATGATTGAAAAAAAATTAATAATAATAATATGAGTTAACCAATAAGGAACTTTGACACAGTTGGCCATTCAGCCCTTGAAAGCTGGTGCAATGGTTGCCAACCTATCATTGTTTGACCATGCTCTATTCTTTTAGTAAAGTGCTGAATGTCAAACGAGGAAGCGGCATGTACCATTTTTAAAATCTTTGATATGACTCGGACAGGGTTTGAACCACCGACCTCCCAGACTCCGAGCGGACGCGATACCCATTACACCACCGAGTCAGGTTAATTATTCCTCCGCACACACGGAGCAAAAAGTGGAGTTGAGCAATTGGTTCACGTCAATCTGTCTGTCTTATTAGTTTATGATGGAGGAACTGATCTTATTAGTTTATGATCAAAACTTATTGAAATGTAATGTTATCGTTTGAGCACGAATCGGAAAACGCACCTGTAGCTCAGCAGTACTTTAGCTGTGAATTTGTCCCAATCGCACAAGCGCAGAGAGGAGTGACATAATATTTTTACTCTGTCTGTCTGCTTGGCAATCAAAGAAAATTGAAAATCATTCCATACAGGAAACATATACTGTTTTTAAGGATGTCATAAAGGACACAAACAACAGCCACGAAGAACTAATGTAACATATGAGATCGGTTAGTGTAATCGACAATGGATAAAACGGTGGTAAAACCTGCAATTAATTTATTTATATGCCTTTAAACCTTTATTGAAATTGAATTATACACCTCAACACTAGAACACAAATCGCCTTCTTATGACATCTAAGAACCTCCAGTTTTGCAGTCCATGGACATGTCCTATAGGGTGGTGTATGTAATATGAGCAGTCAAGCGCAGCCCCTGGGAAGTTTGTGTGGCATGAGGGTGCAGTATCGGGTTGAAGAAGAGGCCGCCGATTGTGGCTATGTCCAATGCCGATTGACACTGCATTCTATGGTGATCAATAGAGCCTTCATCTCCTAAACTGTGATGCAACGTCATCTTATTACAGTGAATAAAGGTGGTGTATAAGATTGCTTCAGTCGCGCTAAACTTCTGGATTTTTTTTTTACAACAATCTTTAAAATCATTATTTTATTTAAAGTGAAGTATAGACTTGAACACTGCTTGGGGAAATCGTGTTCTATGAACTATCTAGTTATTATTAATCATGTTTTTGTTGGATTGTGTTCATTATTAAACATTCGGCTGTTGTTTTTCCTGTTGTAATGTTCTTGAAATTCCACTGCGATTGTACAGTTTTCCTATGTCGTTCCCTTTAGGACACATCTTCCCCTCGCGGTAGCCCGATACAATCTCCACGTGAGAATGGCTTGGATCGCTCACTAAACGGCAAGAAAGAGACATCTGTGAGCCCGGGCTCGGTGGCGTCGAGCAGCAGTACGCCATCGTCAAAGTGCAAAGAGCTTGCACAGGTGCTGACCATTCCGAGACGCAAAGACGGGAACGGGAGGTGTGAGATAGGTGTTTAAGATGGCACTCGCCATGCTCGCCATTTCAGAGCGCAGAGTTAGCTTGGCATTGTGGTACCATCAGGCCCAACCCGATTATTTCTGTGGAGCCGCAAAGGATTTTCATGGTTGAAAGGCCTCGATGCTGATTTTCACCTTTTTGAATAGGCTCTGGGTGAAGCAGCCTGTTATTTTCGCAGTTTCATGGCCTGCTGTCAGACATCACACAAATGTGCTGTCCCTAGTGTTTCTGAACCTGTGATTCCTCATTCTGACTGACACTCTCCGGCACGGAAGGCTCAGCCACCATTTTAAACACATGTGCTGATACTTTCCTAAAGCCAAGTGAAGCACTTTGCGTCTTCTCCAAAGCGCTTCCTATATCTTCTTGGGGTTCTTACGACAAAGACCTTTAAATAATCCCCTTTTCGCCTTTACCTTGAGCTTTAGAAAATTTAGTTATTTTCTGCGTTTTTTTACATCATATCTTTGGCTTGTGCTCTCTGTTGCAATGTTTGAAGTAGTTTTTCGGTGAAGCTGTCTTCTGTGCTTTGAGCTGTGATGACTGGCGTTGCATTTTCCAAAGAAGCTTTGCATGGAGGAATTTGGGTTTGATACCGAGCGTGCTTTTCAGACTGACAAGGGTGGTGCCTTGGGAATCAAAACCAGTACGTCGTTACCCCGTGGAGAACTACCCAGTCTGGCCACGAGTGCAACACCCGGCCTGAGGCCTGTACCTGGGAAACTTTCTGCAGTTGACCATCTCGGTTAGTGTCTCTGATTTTGGGTCCCGAAATGGCTGTTGTCACGTAATTAGCCCATCCCCCATGCAGTGTGTGTGTGTGTGTGTGTGTGTGTGTGTGTGTGTGTGTGTGTGTGTGTGTGTGTGTGTGTGTGTGTGTGTGTGTGTGTGTGTGTGTGTGTGTGTGTGTGTGTGTGTGTGTGTGTGTGTGTGTGTTCAGGCCTAAACTCATTACCATTTGAGCATTTGTCATCAAAATTTCAACAAAGCTTTATGATGAGAATATGGGGAAGACAAATTAATAATTTGGTGAAAAGTTCAAAGGTCAACTTCACATAAAATCGTCAATTTTCATTCAATTGACCTGAAATTTTAACAATTTGCATTTTGGGTCACTGAATTGGTTCGCCATTAAAACCCGAGAAGCCGATTGTTTTCAGGTCAAAAAGTCAAGGTCACAGAATCGTCAGTTTCCATCTGATTGACTTGAAATTTGAGCAAGTTTTGAGATTTGCTTCTGGGGTCACTGAAAGCTATTGCTTTTGAGGTCAAAAGGTTAAGGTCGCCTACAATCGTCAATTGTTTTCTATTTTTACCTCCTGCACCGGAGGTTATGTTTTCATTCCTGTCTGTCTGTTTGTCTGTCAACAGGATATCTCAAAAAGTTGTTGACGGATTCGGATGAAATTTGGTGGACAGGTTGGATGTGTGACATGGAATAATTAATTGATTCAATTTTGGTGAAGATCTGGATCCAAGAATTTTTTTTTCAGTGATTCTTCGCCATTGAATGATGGGGCTCAAACCAATATATAACACGATATCTCAAAAAGTTGTGGATGAGTTATGACAAAACTATTATATGTAGATGAGTTGGTTCAGTCACGAGAACAAGTGGATTCAATTTTGGTTCAGGTCTGGATCCAGATATGGCCTATCAGTGGGATACAAAACGTAAACTGTTCAGCTTAGCAGAGGTATACGCTCCACCGAGTGCCGTTTTTGTTTTGGCTCTTTTCATCGTGTTTAACATATGGAAGGAGAACACACAGCAGACGTGAACGGGCTTTGTATTTTCAGATGCTTTCTAATTTCCTGCTTAAAGTGGCCAAATCCCACTGTGTGCCTTTTTTCGATGTACCTGCTATTGCAATTGCCTTAAGGCTGACACTACTCCAACATCTCTCTCGACACCATATATATCTTGCTTATGATTGACCAACCAAATGTGCTGATGTTAAGTTTGGGTATACCTATTAGGTCATGTGGAGATGGGTGGGTTCGTTCAGTTTCGTTGTGCAGATCACCAATGTAAACGAAATTCACCCTGTACATTCATGAGAACACACCATTGAAATTCCTGCTTGTTTCCATATGCACAAGTTGACACACCGACAGTTATTACCATTTGAAATTACCGCCGTGAAGTGGGCGTGGCGTGCTTGTAATCGCGGAGGAAACGACCAGGAAACAACAAATCAAGATGGCGGCACCCATGGTTGTCGTGTGATTTCGAGTGATTTTTGGTCTTTCAACAACTAAATATGCATTGTTTCATACACTTGGGCGTGGAGGATGATGAGAAAGTGACACAATTCACGGATAAGAGCTGGCGTCAGGTATGCGAGTGTGCGAAGGCTTGGTGTGACGCCACAGATAATGTAACTATCAACAAATTCCGTTTGCTGGCTGATCAAATTATGAAACTGCTGCCAATGACTGATCCTCCGGCAGATGCCGGCTGTCACCGGTTCGGCTATGCGTTTGTAACAAGGATCATATAAAACGCGCTGAAGCCAGGAAAAGGAAATCAGAAGCCAGCACTACTGCAGTTTCTGCTGGAGCCAGAGAGGTGGTGGGCGGACTAGAAGAAGAGGGGTACTCGTACCACAAAATACGTAGAAAATCCCTCAGAACCTCTGTAGAAAGGGCGGCTGGCAAATCAGCTGGTGTACTGCCAAGAATTTGTATCATATGCCAGAAAAAACACAAATTCATCCGCGTCAAAGGAAAATCTCAACGTGATCAGTTGTCCCTGGCAGAAACACAGGATGGAGGAAAGCTGAGGGAAACTGCTGAGCAGAGGAGAGATGAACGTTATGTGAGAATAATGACAACTATAAAGGATAAAAAAAAATTTTTTTGGGGGGGGGTTGGAAATCATTTAAAACATGAAGAAATGCAAAAAAAAAAAATTCAAATATTTTTTTCAAATTGGCTGCCAGAGTGGCCCTATTGGATTTAGGACCAAGTCCAAAATCTAATGGCATGATCCTTGGACCAGACCTTACCCCCCCCCCACCAAGTTCGGTTGAGAAGTTTTTCCGTAATACTGTTCACAAACAAACAAACAAACAAACAGAATGGGGTGAAAACAGTAACCTCCATCCATCTTCGATGGCGGAGGTTAACTTGAGGGGAGCAATCAGGAGAGTGCAAAACCTCCGCCGCCAATACTGCTGGGTCACTCAAGTGAACCTTATATCTTATTCATTAAATATGATGTCAACAGTGCTGACAGAGTTATCGGTCTTTTCTCCATTTTTTTTTTGGGGGGGGGTTTGGAAATCACTTAAAACATGTAGAAATGCAAAAAAAAAGAAATCGAAATTTTGTTGAAAAAAAGTTGCAAAAATTTTTTTCTTCTCTAACAATTTTTTTGGGTGGGGGTTGGAAATCACTTAAAACATGTAGAAATGCAAAAAAAAAAATTTTTCTCTAACAATTTTTTTATGGGGGGGGTAACAATTTTTTTGGAGGGGGGGTTGGAAATCACTGACAACATGTAGAAATGCAAAAAAAAAAATTTCCTCTAAATTTTTTTTTTGGGGGGGCCAAGTCCAAAATTTAATGGCATGATCCTTGGACCATACCTAACCCCCCCCACAAAGTTTCGTCGAAATCCATCAGAGTTTTTCCGTAATACTGTTCACAAACAAACAAACAGAAAGGGGTGAAAACAGTAACCTCCATCCATCTTCGAAGATGGCGGAGGTTAAAAATCGAAATTTTGTTGAAAAAAAAAGTTGAAAAATTTTTTTTTTCTCTAACAATTTTTTTTTGGGGGGGGGGTTGGAAATCACTTAAAACATGTAGAATGCAAAAAAAAATTTCTCTAACAATTTTTTTTTGTGGGGGGGGATTGGAAATCACTTAAAACATGTAGAAATGCCAAAAAAAATTTCCCTTTTTTTTGGGGGGGGTTGGAAATCACTTAAAACATGTAGAAATGCAAAAAAAAAATCCTTTTTTGGGGGGGGATAAAAAAATTGGGGGGGGGGGGTTGGAAATCACTTAAAAGATGTAGAAATGCAAAAAAAAAAAAATTCTCCACCAATTTTTTTTTGGGGGGGGGAACCAAGTCCAAAATTTAATGGCATGATCCTTGGACCATACCTCACCCCCCCCCACCAAGTTTCGTCGAAATCCGTCGAGGAGTTTTTCCGTAATACTGTTCACAAACAAACAAACAAACAGAAATGGGTGAAAACAGTAACCTCCATCCATCTTTGAAGATGGCGGAGGTTAACTACAGAGGATGAAGCCAGCCAGGGTCCACAGCAGGGTGACTCAGGCCTCAATTTACATGTTCTATACTCGGGAACACTCATAGTGAGGGATGACCTGAACAAACACCAAAGTGTGGACATTACATGGCCACTACTTGCTCCTGACTTCGACATTTCAAATGCTGAAAGAGCCGTCCGTCCCTGTTGCATTGTACAACCTTGTGGCATGGATAGCGGGCCTGTCAGGCGAGCCAACCCTGGATAAATTTGTGGAACTCCCATGGCATATTCATCTGAAAATGCTCTCTGTTCTTCAAGACGTTGTTTCTATAGCGTCAAGGGGTCAGACGTTTACTCCGAAGTCCTATGCATTGGGCCTGACTGTGAAACATTGGACTGGTTCTACTCGACTGTTAGGACTGCTCAACAAGCTTGAGCATTGTGTCTCGGTCAGTACTACACAGGCATTGGAAACTGCTTTGGCGCTGTTGCAGATTGATCAGGAGGGAAAACTGCCCTCAAACTGGCTCAGAAATGTACCGACAATATTTGTGTACGATAACATCGATTTCAGTGTGGAGACCCTCGCCGGTCATGGGACCACTCACCACAGCAAAGGATTGATGATACAAGACGCACGCTCGTCCATTCACTCCAATTAGCCATCGTCAGCGGTCATTAGTTGGTAACACGCCACCCATTCTCAAGTATGGTGGCAGGAAAAGGCAAGGGACCACAGCCTTTTACAGTTGTGACATTGACATCAGTCCATCACAAGAGGATGGGCTATCGCTGGATGTGCTCTATTACACAATGAAAACGGTCCAGAAAACGGACGGGCGGTTGCCGACATGGACTGGGTACAACACCCTCCTTCGTCGGGATGAAGAGTTGACCAAGTCCGCTATCATCTACCTTCCCGTGATCGAGGCATCACCCACGGAACTGGACACCGTTTACACGGTCATACGCCAAAGCATCGATATGGCTGATGAACTGGAACGTGAAGAAGTAGTTCTAGTCTTCGACCTTGCGCTCTACAGTAAGGCGCAGGAGATTCGTTGGTTGCACCCGGAGTTGACAGAAAGGTTGGTAATTCGTCTTGGCGAATTCCACCAACTCATGAGCTTCCTCGGCGTGATCGGCAAAATATTCAGACGCAGGTCTGCTAGACCTCATAATAGAGTCTGGTATAGCCGCTCAGCGTTCTGCAAATTCAGTAATAAATGGCCACCACTATAACAGGAGTCTGCGCTGTCACAAGCTCGTCTACGAAGCGCTAGGAACACTATGCTTCCAGGCCTTCATGGACTCCCTCGCAGAGGAGACGCGTGTGCGATTCGAGAGGTGTATAGAGCGTCTCCAGGAAACGTTTCCATCTCCGTTGTTCGAACAGTTACTGTCATCGGAAGAGGTCTCGGAAATGTTCACACGCTACAGCGACTTCAGACAGCAGCAATGGACATTCAGACAGCAGCAATGGACATTCAGACAGTGAGCAAAACATTTGCATTCTGGTGCTCCTACTTGGAAATGGTGGAGCTAGCACGAGAGCTTGTGGGACATTTTCACAAAAGTGGGTCAGGTAACGGTAAAGACTGTCCGATAATTTTTATCAAGCCTATATTGCCCAGTCTGTGCAGAGGCCTTATGGTGATCCTGCATTGCTGACATCATTTGAACATTTTTCTTGGCCTTATAAGGGGTTCAAGCACTATTTTGAGAATATCAAAGAAAGGTGATTTTTGAGTTTGTTCTTTACCGTTACCTGACGCGCTTTTGTGAAAATGTCCCATATATGGGCAACTCGTACTTCGAACTGGCCGAAACACCTTGCGATCACGAGAGCGTCAATGCCCTGGTACTTTGCATACCATCACCTAAACTATGCAAGGTACTTACTCGTTTACTGGCTGGAAATGGCTGGGCTTGGGCACTCCCACCCAGACACCTATCAAGCGTTCATGGACTGCCCAACGGCATATTCGTTATGGATTTAGTAGTGTTACGTGTGATCAGATCATAGAGCAGACTTTAAATAGGGACAGCAAGACCAGTGGAGGCATCATTGGTTACACTCAGAAAAGCACAGCTGTGAAGAAGTGGATCCTGTCCCAACCAGCACGTGCAGAAATCACAAGGAAATGTGAGTCCATGGCGGGTATCCACGACGAGCCCCAAACGAGAAAGGATTTGGATGTGTCGAGCTCGAAGAAGAACGAAGCAGCGGTGGTACAAGTGATGGACACAGTACTTCAAATGATTAACCCTTTCTCTGGTGCTCACCTTGAACTCGTCAATATTGGTTCAGGTGTCTTCGCACCGCCAGCCACTTCCGCGGACTTGATGAACGCGTATGTCAAGGGAGAGAATGCTGTCGTGCAATTTGTGCGTGATCGACTTCTTTCGGGTGAGGTCCCATTCTTCAGTCCGATTTCGAAGGCCAAATTGGCAACTTTCTCGAAGGCGTGCGGCAAGTCGGCGACTCCCCACCAGCAGACGCCGAAGGTTGAAATTGCGAATGAACATCGTCTTTTCACACGACTGCTGTTGATTGGAGAGAAAAGCAATGTAACACTCCACGATCTGCTCGCGTACCCACTGGCGAACATATCTTTCCCGCTGGCATCCGGTGATGGTTCGATTGCTAAGACAGACAAAGCCAAACTGCAACCATGTACTGAAACTGTGGCCCGATTGCCGTGTGGACGTTCGGCCTATCCAAGGTGCAACGATTGTGGATGGAATGGCCGTTATTCAGGCGATAAAGGCTGGTTCACTGCCTAACACTTTCGGCAAACTGGAAGAGATGGTGCTGAACATCGTAGTGGCCAAAGCACAACATAACCAATCTTCGAGACTGGACGTGGTGTTTGATACTTAGCCAAGTATCAGCATCAAGTGCCTGGAGCTCGCCAGACGAGCGGGCAGGGCGGGCGATCTTCAGGTGCGAACCATCTACGGACGCGATCAAGCCCTTCCAAAACAGTGGGCCAATTATCTCCTGAGCGGAGCCAACAAGGAGGCGTTGATAGAGTTAATCGTCGAATAGTGGACGAGAAACATCTCTCCATCAAAACTGGGCGACATGCTGTTGTACGTCAGTCATGCCGGCAAATGTGAGAAAATCAAGGCGTCGAATGGTGTCATGACTATCGTCAGTACCTGAACTTGAATGTGACCATGAGGAAGCTGACACGAAGCTCCTGCTACATGCCGCTCACGTGGGACAGAATGAAGAGTCGGTGCGCATGGAGAGTTTCGACACCAATGTGTTTTTGTTGGCATTGGCTCACTCGAAGTTGATTTGGCGCGAAATTTCTATCTGGTCACAGGAAGTCCCAAGGACATTATCGTCATTGACATTAGGAAGCTGAGTAATGCCCTGGAAAGTTCTGTCTGCGATGCGTTGATAGGTTTGCACAATTTCACGGGAAGTGATACCACCAGTGCATTCCACGGTAAGGGCAAAACAAGGCCATTTGACTTGATGATGAAGGGTCCCCATCTCATCACTTGTTTTGGGAGCATTGGTCGAGAATTCACGCTAGATCAGAATATCATTCACGACCTGGAACAATTCGACTGCGCCATGTACAATCAGCCGACCATGAAGAGTGTGGATGAGGCTCGCCCCAAGCTATTCTGCAGCCAGTCGCTGGGAGAACAGAAGTTGCCGCCACCAAGCGATGCTCTGATGCTGCATTTCAAAAGAGTGAACTATCAGTCTGCGATCCACCACCCCATGACTGAGAGGTTTATAGAAGCCCCTTCTTCTACATTTCACGGATGGATGGAACGCAACAGAGCACTGACTGTTCACTGGCTGAACAAACCACCAGCGCCGAAGGAACTGTTAGAGGCGACGAGATGCAATTGCAAGAAGACGAAATGCGAGACCAACCAGTGTTCTTGCCGGTCAAAAGGACTGTCCTGCACAGAGTGCTGTGGGTGTCAAAACTGCGCCAACGATGAACAGACCCGTGCAGAAATGGAACTTATGGATGATGAAAGCAGAACTGATGATGATTCCGACGACGAACTGTGAATGCGGGTGTCGCACTGCTTTTACTGTGGTGATCTACTACACAGTAGTATTCAGGTTGGTTAGCATGTAATAGTGGACTTGAGTTTTGTAATAGCAGCAGTCAAGAGCCTAGTTCAGCAACCACTTCAGAGCAAGAAATACTGGAGTTCTATTACAGTAATCCTCTTGTGGCGGTTCTACTTTTCATCAGCCTGAGTTGCGGTCTCTTTGTCTTTTGATTTAATCTGTAATAGCAAATGTAACTGTCTTTAATAGTCGCTGTAACTGCCTTTAATAGTCAATGTAACTATCTTTAATAGCCAGTGTGGCTGCCTTTTAAGCAAAAAGTTGCCTTGGTCAACTCGAAGGCCTGTCTGGTCAGTCCAGAGGTTTTCGGCCGGTAGAAATATGTAACTGCTTCAGTTTACGACCTTTAATGAGAAACATCTTTAATAACAGTGAATAGGGCTCTGTATAAACATATTGTATCATTTTAAGACCTCACAAGAGTTTTCTTTGACATACATATCAGTCTAACCTCGATTCTTAATTTCCGTTAAAATCGTGCTTTAATGTTCGGGTTATCTTTAATTGCCAAAAATGACCAATTGTGTCAGATCCTCGACGTGGAAACAAGTGGATTTGGACTCGGCGTCTAAAATTCTTTAAGTATGCCAAATTTGATTCAGATTGGTGATCTGCACAACGAAAATCATTTTCCGAACGTAATAGCGAGTACCTCCACATGGTCTATATGTACGGTGTGTGTGTGTATGTATGTATGTATCAGATGTACCTCCTGACTGTTATGGTGAGCATCGCCGCGGATTACGTCTCACATGGTAAAACCACATAATCCGCAAAGAACAACCATCCGTCTGCCACCCAGATGATTGTTCCTGTTAATGCGAACCTTTCAACCAGAAGGCACGTGATGTGAACATCAGGTAAATCGAAACATGTGGAATGTGATGAGCACTTCTCCGATCCCCATTGTACACAGTACTACACCAAAGCGTCACTTCCAACCCAGAGGCCTCAGCCTGGCAAATCTGTCAACAAAGATTACATGGTCATCAAGCGGAGCCAACTATCTGGATTTCGGGCTTGTTTGCCCTCATCAGGACTGTATACCAATAAATATAATAAATATAATCGGTATGCCGTCCTGATGAGGCCAAATAAGCCCGAAATTCAGATAGGTGGCTCTGTTTGATGTTTAACTGATGTTGACCATGCAATCTTTGTCTGTTTGACAGAGTCACCAGGCTGAGGCCTCTGGGTTGGAGGTGATGCTTTGGTGTAGGACTTTGTCCATTGGAGATCGGGGGAGTACTCGTCACACTCCACATGTTTCGATATATACTGAAACGCAAAAAACTTACCACTTTTTTGAAATGTAATAAAATTGTAACAGTTCACAATAAAACAAACCAACAATTGCTAATTGAAACATTGGCATTTTATTGATGACATGTCAAGTTTTTGACCAAGATACACCATCTCATAAGTTTGTTCTACAGTACAAAACAGCACAGGGTGCAATGTCAGTCCCCTTTCAATAGCGTGTGTGGCCACCATTGTTTTGGATACAGGCAGTGCATCGTCGGCGCATACTGCCTACCAGTCTTTGGATGGATTGCTGCTAAATTCTGTCCCACTCAGTCTTCAATGTCTGAAGCCATCTGACTTAGGACCATCTGCCTGTCCTGCCTTGCAGTGGTGACTCTTGGCCTCCCTGATCGAGGTCTGTCATCTGCAGAGTTGTGGAGGGTGTCTCTGTCCACCAGGGGCGATATCGTCTGGTGTGAACAGCCAAGGCGACGTGCCACCTCACGGTAGCTCAATCCGCCTTGCAGTATGCCCAAGGCACACTGCTGTTAATCCCTTGACAATCGTGGCATGTTGATTGAAATGCCCATTTTGCAATGGCCTTTTTAAAGCCAATATCAAGACATCACGTGCAGCTCATTAAAATCATCCCGCACCACTTGGCTAATCACTGACAGTCAAAACAGCTGTTCAACAGCTGTGCTATGAAGTGTCCATTGAAGGTTCAAGTGACCATCCGTGACCGTTTTGGCTGACAGTGAGGACACTATTGTCCACAAATAAGTTCACACATTGACTACACGCAGTGTTATTGTTGATATTTATAGGTTTAAAAGGTGGTAAGTTTCTTTTGCGTTTCAATATATATATATATATATATATATATATATATATATATATATATATATATATATATGTGTGTATATATGTGTATATGTGTGTATATATGTATATATGTATATATGTATATATGTATGTATGTATATATGTATGTATATATGTATGTATATATGTATGTATATATGTATATATGTGTATATATATATATATATATATATATATATATATATATATATATATATATATATATATATATATATATATATTGTGACGTCCACGGGACTTAAACAGTCCCGCCGACGTAGAATGAGCCAAAACGATGGAGGTGGTTTATTTATTTATAACTCAAACATGGCGGTTCTAATCGCTCTACCGCAAACGGGAGGAGGAAGGTGGCACGAGTCACTTTTCACTGAGTTGATGATGTTTATTTGTTTTTATTATTAACCAGAAATAACAAGACTCGGCAAGAAGAGGGATCCGGGGCGATTCGACGGGATGGTGTGGGATCGGGCGTGGGGAAAAACACAGACAATTCCAATGAATATACAGATCTCAAACCCTCTAAGGCGCCAAGTACACACACACACAAAACGTAGCTATTTCTGGTGGTCAGGCTGGACCGTGGTCTGGACGCAACTGTCCCTGGATCAGCGTCGGACGAGCTGGCCTTGCTCTCGTCAGGGGGGGGGCAGGAGAAACCGTGGTGCTGTCGACCTCCTGGTCCTGGCCCAAGTCCGCTCACAGCCGCCAGGGAACCAGTTCTGGCACCAAATTGTGAGCAGGAGAGGGAGGCAGGTCCACCCGCCGTTCGACCCCGTACTCCGAGTCAGCAGAACCCCAGAGCCAACCAAGGTGAGGCACGAGGCTCAGCAAGGCTCCAAGACACGATGAAGAACACGATCGAATCAGCACAACAACAAGTACGCTTCCCGCGCAACAGCCTCCACACCAAAAGAAACACGATCTTTTTGTCCCGATCTTCTTCCTCTTTCTTTTCGACCCCGAACAGAACCTTTTTATCCTCCCGTCCTCGTCACTTCCAATCGAGCTGTTTTATTGGCCCACCGCTGTCGCTTTCCGCCAGTCGTGATCACGGGGCGGAGCCATCCGCAGCCCTGTCCTGTGACGTCACGGCCAGCCTCCAGGGACTACTAAAAGGGGTTTACGCAGACACACTTACCCTATCCCGTGTCCCTATCTAATTACGTGACAATTATCATTTCCCCCTTGAAGAAATGAACATTTACTAGACAACTTATCACCACTGAATTGCTACTTATTACATCGAGATCCTGATACACTCGAACAGCATGGCATACCTAATTAAACATCCTAATTACCCTTTGAATGCATACCCCCCCCTCAAACGTAACACTGCCCCCTCCTCTGGTACCGCAGCTCATGCAAGGTATATCACAGGCGCTACCGTACCAGCTTTAACACTTACTGACTCACACCTAATTAACCTAACGAAATAAAGTAGGAGGGGCAATGGGCAGTGAGTCGCAGCTAACTTACCTATCCTGCTTAATGTACTACCCCCTTATGGCCTTATCCTCACCGAAACAATCATTCGTTTTTTTTTTATTTTATTTTATCACATGAGAGCACTGAGCGAAGTTGCACTCCATCTTCTGGATCATCGCTCTTGCCCAACACTCTTCCAGTGATCTGGGGAGGGGAAACAAAAGGTTCCACAAAAACACAACACTTATACTTTACATTCCTACTCTAAGCCTTAACGACACTATTCACAGGATATTTACACTTGACCGCCTCCCCCAGTGGATGCTAATAGACCCAGCGTTACCTGGGGAGCCAATTTTCAAATTTGCTTGCCCCAAAATTATGCGGACATCATGCCCTTGCTGCACATGTCAAGTTGTGCGGGATCGAGTGGGACTCATACATCTTCACAACACTCACACCATGGTCATCATCACATTTCTAGGTCATGGTCCTCATTTTAATCATGCAGGCTGAATCCCGTCGTGGCCGTGGGGTGGGTTACCACAAGATGATGGAGGCATCTCAGGTGCAACCATGCCCACAGGTAAGCTTTAGTCCAACCCGGACGTTTCTCCGCCCCGCTCCCTTTGATTCCCTCCCCCCTGGTAGCCATCAGCTCTAATCCCGTACAACACTCTGGAAGGGGTCTCACTGGCTCCTATGGCCTTCCTGGGTCGCCAAGCTCCTACCCGCCTTGGTCGCCCAACCAGACCCTCTCCCAGTTGCCTCCAGACACTGTCACCATTAGCCACCAGGTGGTGAATCTCCTTGAAGGGGGTCGTAATTCACGCTCACCGTGAGCTTCAGCAATCCCTGTGGACAAGCACATCATCCCCACCCACAAAACCCACATGACTCCCCCCACCCCATCGGCCTTACATGTGACACCTGTATTCCTAACACTTCGCCGACCATGACCTTCCCTGTTACCACACCATGTCCAATAAAAAATCAATGTGTGCACCATACATTTCACTTCTTAACTTAAAACAACTCACACAGCACTTCTCACCCGATCCACGCACCATCGATTGGACAGCCACTTGTGCCCGATTTGTTACCAATTACCCACTGTCCCGATTGTCACTCTAAAACCCAGCAGAACTTACAAACCCATGCCAATTTTCCCACAATTCATTTTTTTTCCACTAAAGGAGGCACTTCGCCACAATCTCACCAGCCGTGCATGGCCCTATATGCTCAGCCCGATCTAGTCTCCCGGACCCCCGACAGTGATCTCCGGACCCGACCTATGAAAGGGCATCTCGGATAGACCTGGCGGTTCAGCAGGAGGATTCATCCTCTCCGGGCTTGAAAGTCTATCGGAGGGTCTCTCCATCGCCGGGTACCGGCAATATCGTTGCATGTTTCCTCTTCGCCCGCACCGGAAACAACTCCCCATAAAAGGCCCCCGTGAGTATCGGTGAAATGTCTCTTCCGGTTCCGGACCCCCTCGGCTATAATCGAATTGCTCTATTGGCTGGGCTGGACCCCGCCGCTTTGGCGCACTAACTACCGGATTACCCTTTATCAAACTTGACAGTTTCTGGCAAATTTCCTGAAACATTTGGGTAATGCCAATTTCTCCCAGCCCCCCTCCCTGATCCTGGATCTCCGCCTGTCGGATCGTCACCGATGGCCTCTCTGGAACCCGACCCGGCCGACTCCACGAGGCCAGCCTGGCCGCGCACTCGGCCGCTCGGTGAACGGTGGGTGGATCCTGTAACTCCACTAGCGCTCGGACCTCAGGGTCAGGAAGAGCAGCTAAAAATTTCTCTAGTGCCAGTCTGTCCCACGCCTCCACTGTAAGGTCCCGATACGCGATCCTGACTGATTGGTAAATGTCCTGTGCCAGCTCCTGCACTGTCTCACCCGGCTTTAATCTGCGGTGCTGGAGCTGGAGCTGGGCACGCACCAAATCACAGTTTGCCGCGAACCCAAACCGACGGCTCAACGCCTCGAAAATGTGGGAGCTGGTCAACATCCCTCCGCGATCACGTTTAACACATCCGCGGCTGGTCCCCGCAACGTTGCCACCAAATTCCCTGTACGTTCCCGCTCATTCCACCCATTTAGTCGGGAAATACACTCAAATTGCGTCAGAAAAGCTTCAAGGCTCCCTGACCCATCAAAATTTACCACGGGGATTACTTTTACGGTGGCCCGCTTCTCAGTTTCTCCCCTGTCCGAATCCAGCCCAGGGATCAAACACCCTTGTGGCTGCGTATCCAATTTCGGAGCCCACTGTGGCCAAAGATGTTTTGTGGTGAGGGTCTCATGGGTCAATTTTGCCTCCTGTTCCAAACGTTGAATGGACCGATTCACCTCTTCCCGCAGGATCTTCTGGGCCCACACAACCTCCTCCAAGGCTCCGTCGCGAGTTTGTAGCTGCTCCTCAACCAACCCGGACACTCTACTTACAAAAGACGGCTCTACCAGGCCTTTATCCAAGACTTCATCTTGGCTCATAATTTTATCTTGTTCGTCCAAACGAGCCTCCAATCCTTTTACCTCCTCCGCCAAATTCATCCCTCGTTTCCTCAGCTCTCCCCACTCTTCAACCTGCAGCTGCATACGAGCATCCACACAGGCACGATGACGTTCCAGGCTTTAATCCACTTTATCAACCCGAATGTTCGTTGCATCAATTTTATCTACCAATTTTTTTCGTATATTTTCCCCCTCCAATGTAATTTCTACCTTTGTTTCCTCCAATCTATCCTCGAATTTACTTTGTATTTCTCCCAATTTAACATCCACACACTCCTGCATCTCAGTTTTCATTTTCTCCATCTTTTCCCCCAATTCATCACTCATTAAATCAATCCGTGCACCCAACTGTTCCCCCATTACCCCCAATCGATCCGCCATCTCTGCCCCCTGTGCCGTCATTTCTGCCCTCTGTGTCACGAATTGATTTTCCATTTGTGCCGTCATTTCTGCCCTCTGTGTCACGAATTGATTTTCCATTTGTGCCGTCATTTCTGCCATTTGTGCCCCCTGTGCCGTCATTTTTGCCCCCTGTGCTGTAATTGCACTCATTAAACGTTCCAACATTGTCCAGATCGTCATCGTGCCGATTTCCGGCGCTGCCGGCTCCGTTACGGGCGATGAAGCACGGTCCACGCTCGGAATAGGGGAGGTTCCAACCCTACCCCCGTCTCTCCCTTCTTCCCCCGACTCGCTGCCAGACACGTGGCCTTCCTCCTCAAACATCTAGACATCCGCCATGGTGCAGAAGTCCCGTTTGCCGCCAATTAATTTAAATTTGAAAAATCCCGCCAAAATTTTCCCGCGCTCGCGCGCTTTTCTGTAGTTGTTTTATATTCCAATTCGTGGCGAGATTTTAATCTTGGTATATTCTCCCGATACCAAATATAACTTAGAGGGGTTCGAACATCCAACACCCTGACACCAATGTGACGTCCACGGGACTTGAACAGTCCCGCCAACGTAGAATGAGCCGAAACGATGGAGGCGGTTTATTTATTTATAACTCAAACATGGCGGTTCTAATCGCTCTACCGCAAACGGGAGGAGGAAGGTGGCACGAGTCACTTTTCACTGAGTTGATGATGTTTATTTGTTTTTACTATTAACCAGAAATAACAACTCGGCAAGAAAAGGGATCCGGGGCGATTCGACGGGATGGTGTGGGATCGGGCCTGGGGAAAACACAGACAATTCCAATGAATATACAGATCTCAAACCCTCTAAGGCGCCAAGTACACACACACACAAAACGTAGCTATTTCTGGTGGTCAGGCTGGACCGTGGTGTGGACGCAACTGTCCCTGGATCAGCGTCGGACGAGCTGGCCTTGCTCTCGTCAGGGGGGGGGGGCAGGAGAAACCGTGGTGCTGTCGACCTCCTGGTCCTGGCCCAAGTCCGCTCACAGTCGCCAGGGAACCAGTTCTGGCACCAAATTGCGAGCAGGAGAGGGAGGCAGGTCCGCCTGCCGTTCGACCCCGTACTCCGAGTCAGCAGAGCCAACCAAGGTGAGGCACGAGGCTCAGCAAGGCTCCAAGACACGATGAAGAACACGATCGAATCAGCACACAACAAGTACGCTTCCCGCGCAACAGCCTCCACAACAAAAAAACACGATCTTTTTGTCCCGATCTTCTTCCTCTTTCTTTTCGACCCCGAACAGAACCTTTTTATCCTCTCGTCCTCGTCACTTCCAATCGAGCCGTTTTATTGGCCCACCGCCGTCGCCTTTCGCCAATCGTGATCACGGGGCGGAGCTATCCGCAGCCCTGTCCTGTGACGTCACGGCCAGCCTCCAGGGACTACTAAAAGGGGTTTACGCAGACACACTTACCCTATCCCGTCTCCCTGTCTAATTACGTGACAATTATCATTTCCCCCTTGAAGAAATGAACATTTACTAGACAACTTATCACCACTGAATTGCTACTTATTACATCGAGATCCTGATACACTCGAACAGCATGGCATACCGAATTAAACATCCTAATTACCCTTTGAATGCATACCCCCCTCAAACATAACTATATATATATATATATATATATATATATATATATATATATATATATATATATATATATATATATATATATATATATATATATATATATATATATATATATATATATATATATATATATATATATATATATATATATATATATATATATGAATGTACACACACACACACTCTCTCTCACTCGCTCACTTGTATAAATGTTCAGTACTTTCTCGGTGGGCTTGAAATTTGAAATTTTGCATATTGATGAAACGTGTCTGGTGTGTGATTTTTATTATTTATTTTGATTGAGGCAAACCCTAATGACCCTTCTGCACAGGTGCTAGCCTACGGGCCCCACTTGCCTCTGTGGCTGGCCCGTTTGGAAGCCCATTTGGAATGCTGCCCCATCCTGGCCTCAATGGGGAGTTGGCCAGTCCTGGGGCCTATGCTAGCCTGCATGGAATGGCACCACAGATGAGTGCTATGGCAGCTGCGGCTGTTGCTTATGGGCGCTCACCTATGGTACGCAATGAAAAGAAAAAACATTTAATTCCAAATATATATATATATATATATATATATATATATATATATATATATATATATATATATATATATATATTTACATGCTATAAATATCATTTGGGTTCCTTTTCACATTCTCGGTCTCACCACCCCCCCCCAACCCTTCCTTCCTCATGACATTTTGAATATTTTTGTTTTCAAGGGAAGCATTTTTTCAGCTCGCGTTTTCACTGAATTGTGGGCCATCTACATAAGTCGAATGAAAGGGATAGGGTTGGGGATTGCTTGAGAACAGGAAAAGGAGAGCTGAGAGGAAATAAAAGAGATAGTTGAGGTGTTATGGGAAAAGAGAAACGTATAAGGTGGAAAGAGTGGCTGAGAATGTTACTATTTTGATGTACCGAATATGTAGATTGCCTCTTTGTTCATTCTCGTGATTTTCTTTTTCTGCTCTTATCTGAAATATGGCATGTTTGACAAAGATCTGGAAAGACAAAGGTGTGACAATACATACAAAGAGAAGGCTGGTGAATACTCTGGTATTTCTAGTTGTAACCTATGGATGGATGTGAGTCATGGACAGTGAAGAAGAAAGAAAGTAAGAACATTGACAGTTTTGATGTGTATTGTTGGAGACGAATGTTTAAAAATTCCATGGATTGCATGAGGAAAACAAAAATCAGCGTTTGAAGACATTAGACCTCCATATACATTTGAAACACTGATGCTAAAATGGAAACCGTCATACTTTGGACACATCATGCATGCAGAAAACAAAAGTCTGGATAATTCCACCATGTTGCTTATGATTGAGGGAAGAAGAGGTAGACCTTGTATGTGTTAGATGGAGGGGGGTGAAGGCTGCAACCAAGCCGTCTCTCTCTGCCAGAGCTTCAGGAAACAGTGGAGGATCGAGATGTTTGGAGAAATCTGATCATAAATGTCACCAGAAGTTGGACACGAATTGATAGAACTGGAGAAGACTACATCTCAAATAATGCTGTGGTTGCCAAGTACGTCGACCCTTTCACACCAAATCTAATAGCCATAAAGGATAGATGCTATTGTAGATTTACGGAACAAAGTGAAAGTTTCAAAATAACTTTTTTTTCACACTGGTAAGCGTTTGTGGAGTTTTTCTTCAGTCCTTTCCCATTGAGAGTGACAAACAAGTTGTCAGGTGACGAGTCCATTCAAATCTGCTATTTAACGTGCTGGTGAAAATTAGGCCACTGTCTGTGTGCTGCATAACCCGAAAGGCGAGGCTTTGAAACGCGCGTCTCTGGGGTTTTGCCGGCGCACTGTTCGAGTAAATAAAAAGAAAGATGATGCAATGTCTCAATTTTACACAGTTGTTGCACCATTTCTGACACTCGAGTCATCTGTCAGATGCGTTAATTGCATTGTCCCTTTATTTCATCCCACAGGTTGGATTTGACCCCCATTCCCACATGCGTGCGCCCGGAATCGCAACTAGCTTGGCCGCGGTTCCCAGCGCAAAGCCGTAAGTAACCAGGACATTAAAAATCATCAAACAAGCCATTTAATACCGGGAGGTCATTGTCAAAAACCCGGTGCAGCCACTAGAATGAGACAACCGTGTGCACGCGTTTTGGACTCTCTATTTGAGGCGGTTTTTAAATGGTTTGTTATTACTGCCCTTTGCTATTTCGTTTCCCATTTCCCCCAGCATGCCAGCACTTGCGTAATTGCAAGTCTGTGAGCACTTAGGAAAAAGCTGTTTGGGGACATGGGGTTTGTTTGGCCCGAGGAAGCTGGCGTGTGGACACTCGCTCAGTGTGCCCCTGCCGACGTCCACACTTATTACGATGAAATTCTTAATGAGTTGGCTGCTTTCATATTCCACGATAATTTGGCATTTTTCGACTCGTATACATTTCATATCTTCTGGCTGTCGGAACGATAATTTTCAGTTTGGAAAGGCTGCAACTCGACCTTTACCGTCTGATTTTAATTATTTGTGAGACAAGGTGCAGCTGTGTTGATGTAAAGGTGTTGATTGTTTATTATTTTGTCTCTCCAGGGCATACTCGTTCCACGTGAGTGCCGACGGGCAGATGCAGCCTGTACCTTTCCCTCCGGATGCACTCATGGGACCAGGAATTCCTCGTCACGCTCGGCAACTGAGCACACTGCCGCACGGTGAGGTGGTGTGTGCTGTCACCATAAGCAACCCAACGCGGCATGTGTACACGGGTGGGAAGGGCTGCGTCAAGATCTGGGACATTGGACAGCCCGGTAGCAAGACCCCCGTATCGCAGCTCGACTGCCTGGTGAGGTTTGTCCGCAAGTCTTTTTGCCAAGATGTTGTATGTCCCCACTCCCCACTCAAAGTGTGTCAAATGTTGGGTCGCAGGAAAAATTGGTGTTTGAAAAATGGGGTGTAGATGCCAAAGGGGAAAAATAATGAGTTCATAAAGCTCAGCATTCTGGGGGGGAAATAGGTGTTGAAGCTCACGATGAAGGTGGCGAGAATGGTTTTTGAAATGGGAAAAGCTGATTTTGAAAACTGGCATCTCAGTCGAGCCGGGGATGGGGCTGGGGGGGGGACGTTGGCAGCACATATCGCAATGAGAATGATTGATCAGTGAGCAACTCATTTGAAGATGGTAGACGTGCAAAAGAGACCACTAAATACAAAGTTTGTTAATTGATCATGAAAAATGATTTGCAGTCTTCTCAAAAGACTGAGAATGGCTACCACAGGACTTGACGTGTCAATCATATCCACCTTTTTCATGGGTGATCAAACGGAATTCCTATTGCTGGGTATTTTGACTGTTTGAGTATAGTGAGGCTTATTTGGAAAGTCGATATTGATTAATCAGGATTTTTATTTTCAACTCGCCACAAAACAGAAACACTAACTCAAGCTTCCTGAAAACTGTTCTCAGACTTATTCTTCTTCTTGTTCTACCTCTACTTCTACTACTTCTTCTTATGCTTCTTCTTCTTCTACTTCTCCTTCTTTCATATTTGTTCATGGTGCCAGCGATAACTCGCCTACTCTTCGCGCGGGACACTGTGGGATCTTTAAAGTCCACCAATTAATGCTGGCAGGTGGGACACCCAGTTTAACGTCCATCCAAGGGACGGCAAACACGTTAATGTATTATTCTGCCGACAGTTTATAGCTGGGCCGAGATTCTCAGACCTGCAATGTGCTGTTATGTAACATTATTATAATCACAAGGACATGGGGAGACGTCATTATAATTTTACATGAATCGAGGGGACATCACGGCACATCAACACAGTTAATGGGATTTAGAACCTGCGGTTGCAGCATCAGGAGCTTTATGCCATTGGGGAGGCCAAAACATGCTAGACCATAACCTTTTCATGTTTTTGAAACATAAAATATTGTTTTGTTCACTGATTCAGTTTTTCAATTAACATTATCTACACGGCTGATGGAGTTAACTTCGAGATAAAAGGTGAGCCGTTTCCCACTTTTATCAAAATTCTGTTTGTGAGTCAAAATACGATTCCTAAATCCGGAGTGGATGGAATATCGCATAAAGTGTAAATTTAAAATGGAGAATAAATATCCTCAATAAAGACGGGCAGGAAACCTTAGCGTCAGTCGGATGTAAAACAATGTTGTGTACCTTCTGTTCAACCCAAAATAGCTTTTCTTGATTGAAACCTACTCACACATACCCAGCGATACATTCAATATTGACAATAACTTCACCAATATTTGTTCTCCGTGCACGTGACATCTGCACCTTCTCCATCAGCTGTTTCCTGATACTCGTGTGCAAACATGACAGTGTGTTGGAAAAGTTGGCAGCCAGGACAAAGCAATTGGTAATTTGATCAAATTATACATTTTTGCCCTTTTCACCTTTTTTATTTTCAACCTCGAGTAGCGTCATTTATTAATTATAGAATACAAGTTCTGCCATAATGACGAAGAGAGAAATCTGAACTAGTTGGTCACAGGAAAATGCAGTAAAAGGGCAATAATGATAATTATCATTTATTGTTATTAATAATTATTATTTACATTATTATTGCGTGCAAGTTGCCCGTGCTTGAGGGTTTCTAAACGGGGTCGGGATGGAGGTGGCAAAAATGCAAATGGCATCTTCTGTCATTGAGCTGGCAAGCTGGGAGCAACAACTCGCTTTCATTTCCACATCTGATGCAATTTAAATGCGCTAATGGTGGTGAGGTGCTCCGTTTGAAACTGTTCGATGTATTTATCTTTTTTGATGCCTCGGGTCCATAATAAGATTCTGCATTGGTTTCAAAGCCAGTGACCAATTGCAAATTAATAGTAGGATTAGTGGATCATCAACCAACAAAACTTGAATTTCTCTCAATGTAACATTTCACCTTCTCCAAGCCACTGCTGACACCGATAGTATTTGACAATACCATGGAAATCGTTTTGCAAACATTTTTTGGAAATGATGTATTCTGCATAAAAATTTACTTTAGGCAATAAAATCATCTGGGTTTTTTTTTGTTTGTTTGTTTAAGTGGAACGTACAGGTTGAAGGGTCAGGTCCGTAGTCATTCAGATCAACCTCCTGTCGTGAGGGAAGGGAAACAGTCAACCACATTGAGTGTTCCCAGCATCATATGTAGACCAGACCATGTGGAGCAAGCAGATTATCCTACCCTGAAGGTCATTAACGAGGCAGCGAGGTTTTACCCACGGGTCAGTGGGGATGCGGAAGTTCTCCTCAGCCTAGTTTTACTCTCCAGAGATTGGAATCCAAATCCTTAATATCATTGCCTTCAGCAGGATTTGAACCCACAACCCCCTGGGATCTAAGTCCAGTGGCCTCACTCATCGGCCACCACTCCATCACAATTTCTTTGTTCGCGTATTGGAAAATGAGGATCGATGATTTAGTCAATGGCCCTCTAGTGGGCAAGCAGAGAGCCCTGACAGGGTTTGGTCTTCAGTTAAGATTACTTTCTGATGGCTGTATGGAATTTGATGGTGCCTTACTTTTCTGAGGGTACTTTGGAAGCAGTTAATGCTCAAAAGTAAATGCATCCAATCCCTCTCACCTCGAAGGGACACTCTGTATTTTTTTTTTGTTTGTTTTTTAATTTGCTTCTTGAATTGAGTAAACATACAAATGACCACATCAACAGAAATCACATTAAGTGGCTACAATGACTTTGGTAATAACTACTATCTATACACAATATATACAATAGGTTAATGCTGTCTGTCTGTCCCACCCTGAAACATGGAAACGTTCCTTAGAGAGAAAAAAATTCAGTAAAAGGTGCTTCAAATGAATCTGAACCTATGGGAAAATTATAAAAAAAAATTTCAATCGAAAGTATTTAATTGAACCCAGGTGTTGTATGGGCAACATACCGTTGCCTCAGTTGCTCCCATGTTTTTTTTTTTTCTTTGTTGTTATAAAATACAGTCAAACTTGCCTTAGCGACCACCTCAACAGAATGATCACCTGTTCATAGCAGCCACTTAAATTCCTCCCGCAAAGAAAACCTGTGTTAAATCATCTGTCGAACGTAACCAGTGGCAACGCAACTGCTTCTCTTCGTAACCTCTAATTTGTACACAATGGTCATTGATTCCATTGTAAATTGATAAATTCAGTCACCTCTCCATGCATAAAACTGCTTTTACACAAAACACACCGACAGATCTCTGTGGTCAATCCCAGACTCGGTGACGGTGTAATTGTTAGAGTGTTCACTCCCTGTCTGGGAGGTCGGTGGTTCGAACCCCGACTGAGTCATACCAAAGACTTCAAAATGGTGCATGCTGCACTCTTGCTTGATGCTCAGCATTTAAACGGATAGAGCAGAGACAAACAATGCTAAGAAGGCAATTTCAAACCACCCAATATAACCAATGAGTAAAATGGAGCCATTGTTGTGATGTTGCTGGTACCCTGAGTATCTTGGGATGTGATGCCACTTCCCTGAAACTCAGTGGCTGTGTTTGTCTCGTTTTATAGTCCTGTGCTGTCTCTTCGGTATGTGCGAGTGGCAGCTCCGTTCTGAGCCGTCGATAATCTATGTTATAAAAGGAGCCGTGTCTGTCTGTCTGTTTGTCATGTTATAACTTGAGAATGGATTAACGGGTTTCAATAAATCAAACTATGGTGGATTCAGGGAATTCCTGGGAAGGTTTGTAATGGAATTTTCTTTATTTTTTTATAATGGGTGCATGGGTAGGGTTGGGCACACATCGACTTTTTCTCTGTTGTCCCATTTAAAGGAGTGTTTTTATGGCCATTTTTCACGCTGATCACGAATCCGTTGAAATTTTTGACCTAGGATGATGTCTTAGGTTGGTAAAATGCAAAAAATCAAAATGGCCACCAAATTTACCCACTTTTCAGGTAAAATTTGATAATTATGGCTTACTCAGGCATGTAATATTATAGACCGTACATGGGAAATGACTTACTAAGACATCATCCTCAGTCAAAAATTTCAACGGATTCGTGATCTGCGTGAAAAATGGCCATAAAAACACTCCTTTTAACGGGACAACAGAGAAAAGGTCGATGTGTGCCCAACCCTAATATTACATGCCCTAGTAAGCCATAATTATCAAATTTTACCTGAAAAGTGGGTAAATTTGGCAGCCATTTTGAATTTTTGCATTTTACCAACCTAAGACATCATCCTTGTCAAAAAGTTCAACGGATTCGTGATCAGTGTGAAATTTGGCCATAAAAACACTCCTTTCAAAAAAAGTATGGTTGTATGCCCAACCCTAGCATGGGCACACCTGGTGAAACTGCAAACACCAACTTGTGATGCTGGTTATCCCTGCACTCCCACTAATCCTTTTTATTCTTGCCCTATTGATTAGCCATCACAGAAAAGATTCGTATTTCCGTCAGCGAAGTGAAGGGTCTTATATTCTAGTATACTAGCGATACCCGTGCACATGCGCGGGATAGCAGTACAACATAGCTGGTAGCAGACGACAGACCATACACGGGGAATGACAAAAATACGCATTGTGCAAAATGCAAGTGGTACTTGGAACGCCAAGACTTCCCAAACATTGTCGGCGTGTCCGCTAAGTGCCACAGCAATTTCATAGGGATCGTGTGACGGCGAGTCGAGACAGATATATGTATATGTATATGTATATGTATATATATATATATATGTATATATATATATATATATATATATATGTATATATATATGTATATGTATATATATATATATATATATATATATATATATATATATATATATATATATATATATATATATATATATAGTTACGTTTGAGGGGGTGGGGTATGCATTCAAAGGGTAATTAGGTATGCCATGCTGTTCGAGTTTACCAGGATCTCGATGTAATAAGTAGCAATTCAGTGGTGATAAGTTGTCTAGTAAATGTTCATTTCTTCAAGGGGGAAATGATAATTGTCACGTAATTAGATAGGGACACGGGATAGGGTAAGTGTGTCTGCTGGGTTTTAGAGTGACAATCGGGACAGTGGGTAATTGGTAACAAAGCGGGCACAAGTGGCTATCCAATGGCTGGTGCGTGGATCGGGTGAGAAGTGCTGTGTGAGTTGTTTTAAGTGAAGAAGTGAAATGTATGGTGCACACATTGTTTTTTTTTATTGGGCATGGTGTGGTAACAGGGAAGGTCATGGTCGGTGAAGTGTTAGAAATGCAGGTGTCACATGTAAGGCCGATGGGGTGGGAGAGTCATATGGGTTTTGTGGGTGGGGATGATGTGCTTGTCCACAGGGATTGCTGAAGCTCACGGTGAGCGTGAATTGCGACCCCCTTCAAGGAGATTCACCACCTGGTGGCTAATGGTGACAGTGTCTGGAGGCAACTGGGAGAGGGTCTGGTTGGGCGACCAAGGTGGGTAGGACCTTGGCGACCCAGGAAGGCCAGAGGAGCCAGTGAGACCCCTTCCAGAGTGTTGTACGGGATTAGAGCTGATGGCTACCAGGGGGGAGGGAATCAAAGGGAGCGGGGCGGAGAAACGTCCGGGTTGGACTAAAGCTTACCTGTGGGCATGGTTGCACCTGAGATGCCCCCATCATCTTGTGGTAACCCACCACACGGCCACGACGGGATTCAGCCTGCATGATTAAAATGAGGACCATGACCTAGAAATGTGATGATGACCATGGTGTGAGTGTTGTGATGATGTATGAGTCCCACTCGATCCCGCACAACTTGACATGTGCAGCAAGGGCATGATGTCCGCATAATTTTGGGACAAGCAAATTTGAAAATTGGCTCCCCAGGTAACGCTGGGTCTATTAGCATCCACTGGGGGAGGCGGTCAAGTGAAAATATCCTGTGAATAGTGTCGTTAAGGCTTAGAGTAGGAATGTAAAGTATAAGTGTTGTGTTTTTGTGGAACCTTTTGTTTCCCCTCCCCAGATCACTGGAAGAGTGCTGGGCAAGAGCGATGATCCAGAAGATGGAGTGCAACTTCGCTCAGTGCTCTCATGTAATAAAATAAATAAATAAATAAATAAACGAATGATTGTTTAGGCGAGGATAAGGCCATAAGGGGGTAGTACATTAAGCAGGATAGGTAAGTTAGCTGCGACTCGCTGCCCATTGCCCCTCCTACTTTATTTTGTTAGGTTAATTAGGTGTGAGTCAGTAAGTGTTAAGGCTGGTACGGTAGCGCCTGTGATATACCTTGCAGGAGCTGCGGTACCAGAGGAGGGGGCAGTGTTACGTTTGAGGGGGGGTATGCATTCAAAGGGTAATTAGGATGTTTAATTAGGTATGCCATGCTGTTCGAGTTTACCAGGATCTCGATGTAATAAGTAGCAATTCAGTGGTGATAAGTTGTCTAGTAAATGTTCATTTCTTCAAGGGGGGAAATGATAATAATTGTCACGTAATTAGATAGGGACACGGGATAGGGTAAGTGTGTCTGCGTAAACCCCTTTTGGTATTCTCTGGAGACTGGCCATGACGTCACAGGACAGTGCAGCGGATGGCTCCGCCCCATGATCACGATTGGCAGAAGGCGACTGCGGTGGGCCAATAAATGGCTCGATTGGAAGTGACGAGGACAGGAGGATAAAAAGGTTCTGTTCGGGGTCGAAAAGGAAGAGGAAGAAGATCGGGACAAAACGATCGTGTTTTTTTGGTGTGGAGGCTGTTGCGTGGAGAGCGTCCTTGTTGTTGTGCTGGTTCGATCGTGTTCTTCATCGTGTCTTGGAGCCTTGCTGAGCCTCGTGCCTCACCTTGGTTGGCTCTGGGGTTCTGCTGACTCGGAGTACGGGGTCGAACGGTGGGCGGACCTGCCTCCCTCTCCTGCTCGCAACTTGGCGCCAGAACTGGTTCCCTGGCGGCTGTGATCGGACTTGGGCCAAGACCAGGAGGTCGACAGCACCACGGTTTCTCCTGCCCCCCTGACGTTAGCAAGGCCAGCTCGTCCGACGCCGATCCAGGGACAGTTGCGTCCACACCACGGTCCAGCCTGACCACCAGAAATAGCTACGTTGTGTGTGTGTGTGTGTGTGTGTGTGTGTGTGTGTGTGTGTGTGTGTGTGTGTGTGTGTGTGTGTGTGTGTGTGTGTGTGTGTGTGTGTGTGTGTGTGTGTGTGTGTGTGCTTGGCGCCTTAGAGGGTTTGAGATCTGTATATTCATTGGAATTGTCTGTGTTTTTCCCCACGCCCGATCCCACACCATCCCGTCGAATCTCCCCGGATCCCTTTTCTTGCCGAGTCTTGTTATTTCTGGTTAATAGTAAAAACAAATAAACATCATCAACTCAGTGAAAAGTGACTCGTGCCACCTTCCTCGTCCCGTTTCCGGTAGAGCGATTAGAACCGCCATGTTTGGGTTATAAATAAATAAACCGCCTCCATCGTTTCGGCTCATTCTACGTTGGCGGGACTGTTCAAGTCCCGTGGACGTCACAATATAAATAAATATATATATATATATATATATATATATATATATGTGTTTCGGTGTACGGAACTTCCGAGTTCCTTGTTTCAGTGAATTTGCATTTTATCGTTCATCAATTCTGTATGCTCACTACTATTGGCTGCTCCAATTTGGATTGCGTTTTCAATTTTTCAAATTCGACTTGGTTTTCAGTGTGATAATAAACTGAAACTCATTCTCTGATTAACATTAGGCTATGACTTCTTACGTGAATCCTAAAAAGTTATCACATAATCAGCTGTCATTGGAGATAAAAATGGAGGTGATCACGATGCATGAGCTGCAGAGTGATCACTGAGACACTCAACATGTGACACCATCGCTGCAGAAAGACGTAGATCCAAAACATTGTGAAGAGGAAGAGAGACTGGATGGAAGAGTTTGAGGGAAATGTTCCTTTTGAACGGAAAATAAAAATCCAGAAGACAGGAAACGAAGAGTTCATTGCATTGCTGTACAAGTGGTTTAAGGAGTTCACTGCGAGAATGTTTCCTGTTTCTGGTCCTCTAAATCACCAAACAGCTCAAGGTTCACGACTTTGAGGCATCCATTGGGTGCCTGGAGGCTTTCAGGAAGAGTCAAAGCATTGTCTTTGGAAAAATGAGTGGTGAGAGTGGAGGAATGGAAATTCAAGGTTCCTGAACCTTGTGTTGGTTACGACCTACATGACATCGGCGACATGGATGAGAGTGCCATTTTATTTAAGGCATCGGTGGACTTCACACTCCATATCAAAGGTGAGGACTGTTCTGGTGGGAAACGTTCCAAGGAACGTTTGACTGTGATGCTGTGCGCCAATGCTCATGGTGAGAAGGAGAAGCCTCTCATCATTGGAAAGTCCATCAAGCAATGTTGCTTTGGAAATCTGTAAAGGAAGGACTTCCCTGTGGGCTACCATGCTAACAAAGCATCAATGACTTGTGAAGTCTTTTAACTGTGCATGATTTTAACAACTGTCTTTTAACCAGAAAATGGGATCTTGATGTTGCTGGACAATGCCCCATACCATCCTCACCTCCAACTAAAGAATGTGAAACTTCTGTTTCTTCCCCTGAACATGACTTCCAAAACACAGCTGATGGATCAATGGATCATTCAGTCATTGAAGCTGAAGTTCAGGAAGAAACAACTGAGAGGCATCTTTTGAAAACTTGAGACTGAAAGAGACTTGACTGGACCAGAGCTGATGAGGAAAACTAATGTTCTGCAAGCCATCTACTGGATCTGCCAGTCTTGGAGGGATGGAGATGAGATCATCCAGAAGTGTTTCAAGAGGTGTGGAGTTGGGGCTTCAAATGCCAATAGCATGGAGGAAAATGAAGATGAGAATGAGGATCTGGACTCTGCCTCCGAAAACGCTATCCAGATGTCTCTCAGTGAACTTGTCGCTGTCGATGCTGGAATCGCAGCTACATCTGACAATCGTTTGGCAGCTACCATTGAGGATCTGCAGCGCAGGTTGGTTGACAACGACGAGGATAAACAGATGATGAGCAAAGATAAGGAGAAGGAGGAGGAGGATGTCAGTTCATCTGCAGAGAACAAGATAAAGAGCATCCAACAGTTTGCTGCAAGCCCTGCCAACATGAAGGCCTTTGGAGTGAGCAAAGGTTGCAGTGCTTTGCTGGAGAGTTCCATGGAGATGGAGGAAAAGTTTGAGGCCAAATTCTTCAAACTGTGCCAAACATGTAAACAGACAATACTGCTGGACTTCATCAGGAAAGTATAACGCTTCCTCACTGCCAAAATGACACCGAGATATGAATTAATCACATTAGAAAATAATTAAAAGAGTAAATAAAGGTCACCAACACAGGTTTGCTTACTGTATACATTTTGGTACTTGTGCTTGAATATCATCGTTGCACTGCAGAAAGATGGCAGCCAAGATGGCAGCTGCAAACCTGTACAGAAAGACCACCTGTCTATAAAGGCCACTTTTTCCATTTCCCTTGAGTGGTCTTTCTATACAGGTTTGACTGTGTATAACCTCCCGTTTTTAGCTTTCAACCAGTGCAAGAATAAAAGGATTCCTTTTTTATACTGTGGTATTTTTACCACGGGCTTCTGCAAGTTGTTCCATAAAAGTTAAAATTTGGAGGCAGGTTACAATAATTAATCACCATATAAAAATGGAATGTTCGGGGGAAAAAAACAAACAAATAAGAGAAGGGGGGAAGATAAGGTTAAGAAACATGAAGAATCAGCATAACAAACTTAACATTCATCGTTTAACATTCAAATAACTTGCATATATCACGTTCAAGAGTTGACCTGTTTGGAGTTCCCGTCTGAGCCCTTACCTCATCATGCTGGGATCCCAAGTCAGAGCCCATATGGTGTGTGTATTTGTCCATTGTCTACTGGTGTCCTCGTCCAACATGTAATATATGGACAGGCACCACCATGATTCCTGAGACAAAATAAAAATCATGTAATCTGAGAAAAAACAAAAAAATCATGTAATTAAAGAGTTGCCATGGAGAAGGCGACAACATTCTCACATTCATGGTAACAGCACCCTACCGAACAAACAGGTCAGGTCAGATGTGGAAGCATGTGCAGGAGCAGTGCGTCGCTGTGTCCACTTTCTGCTGATACTCCAGGGGTCTCTGGCAATCCCCCAGGCAGATACCTGGCCCATCTCCATCTCCTCGAGATGCCGATCAACCTGCTGCAACCATGAGGCACGTGGTGAGCCTGTTGGTCTCCTCTACTCACGAGGCTCCCTCACTGAGAGAATCTGATAAGCAACATCAGCATCAGGAAAATGGGCCACACATCCACACAGCCGCAGCTGATGCTCACGGACGACACAGGAACCAAATCTCATTTGAGTCTCTCTCAGCAGCCACTCGTGAGACACAAAGTCTGACCAGTGATCGTCAAGGATTCTCCAAAGAGACGTGGTACCAAAGGAGTTGTCTTTCTCCCAGATCCTTGATGAGAGTCCAAGTCTCACCTCCGTAGAGCAAGACTGGAAGCACCAAGTACATAAAGACTCAGATTTTCATCGTCCTGCAGAAGTAGCGACAGCGTCACACCCACACCCTAACCCTAACATGATCCAGTGAATCCATGACTGATATGCCTATTGACCACTGGATGTGGATTGAACATGTGGAGACATCAATATCACTGCCAAGTGAAGTGAATCTCTCTGTGACCTCAACATCCTCACAACAAACAGGTACAGACAGGATAGCAGCATCCAAGATGTCATTGAAAGCCTGGATCTTTGTTTTGACCCAGAAAACCCATAATCCCAGCGGTTCCAACTCTTCATTCAGCACCTCGAGGGCTCCCATAAGGATGTCCATTGTCTTCCCGAAGAGACATTGTAAGGATGACTGCATCATCTGCGAAATCAAGGTCAGACATGTTGACATTCCCAAACGGTGCATCACATCTTGATATCTCCGACATCCTCCACAGAATCCAGTCCTTACAAGCAGTGAAAAGTGTGGGGGCCAGTAAACACCACTGACAAACTCCAGTAACAACTGGAAATAAGTCGGAGATGGAACCACCACACCTCACAGCACTCTCAGTACCAGGGTATAGTCCAGAAATCAGATTTATCAGTATTGGTGGCACCCCATGCAGACCGAGAATCCTCCAGAGGGTATCCCGATTCAACGAATCGAATGCTTTGCAGAGATCAACATCGGCTGCGAGCAGCCCTCACTGAAACTCTTATCTGCGTTCGGTGAAGACCCAAAGAGCAAGGAAACGGTCAATTGTTGACCTCTTTGATGTAAAGCCCGACTGCTCAGGGCGCTAGTGCTCAAGCAGATCATGGCGAACCCCATCAATAATTACCTGAGCAAAGACGTTGCCCGGCACTGAGAACAGCGTCACCCCTCGGTAGCTGTTGCAGTCCTGGTGTTCACCCTTCCGTTTCCAGAGAGGAACAACAAGGCCCCTCTTCCAGTCAGTTGGGATGATGCCTGTGTTGCAAACAGAGCACAGAACTGCATGCAACAACACGAGTACAGCATTTCCACCAGTCTTGAGAAGTTCAGAATGGATGGCAAAGATCCCAGGAGCTTTACCCCCTTTCTACTGATTCACCACAGCCTTTGTTTCCACAAACAAAGGTGGTTGACAGTTGATTGGAGGGTCAGCAATGGGGATGGTTACACCCCTGATGTCCAACTTAGCAGATGGATGATCAGCCTGGTACAGCTGTTCAAAGTAACCAATCCAGCGGATCTTCACTTCAGACTCCTCTGACAAGAGCCCACCACCCTCTGCTCTAAATGCAGTACACCGAGGGATGGGCTTGGAGGAATACAATGCACAAATTCCTCTGTAAGCAGGATGAGAACAACTCCATTACAATCAATCCATCTGTTGTTGAGGGGCTTGGTGTTTGAGTACGTATAGCCTTGCTGCATCGCTGCCATTGATGTGGGTTCAAATCCCATGGCTGTTCAGCACATATTTCTGCATTTGCATCTGAGTGGTGAACTATCTGGGGTCGATACATAGCCATGGGGAGGTTCATGAGTCAAGTGAGCACCCTTGGTACCCTGTCTTACCCTGTCATCCTTACCCTGTCATATTCTCTTGAGATATTATACAAAAATGTTAGAATGAAGAACTAGTCTTAAAGGTGAAGGCAAGTGTCGATCTGGTCTGGCAGTCAGGTAGAGCAATTGGGACGTTGGTTGAGGATTGCTAACCCCCATGGGAAGTGATGAAAGCTGACGTTTCGGGTGTTAACTCCTCTACTCTTTTGCTTCGATAAAGACTTAATGCTCACGTCAGCATCCCCTTGCCTCCCACGGCCTTCAGCATACCTCAATCAACCTCCTGTTGATTCCATCCATTACAAAAATGTTGCATCATGGTAAAATATTCTTCACTCATTCACAATACAGGGAGTCCTTGACTTGTGAATGAGTTGTGTTCTGAACAATTGTTCTTAAGTCAGATGTTTGTAAGTTGGGACTCAATTTCCCATGGACTCTGGGTTATAAATGGTGGTTCGGTTCTGCAACCAAGCCAAGAAAGCCTATTCAACACATAATTCAACACAAAATTAAACTGAAATATTGTACATTTGCAATAAATGATAGTAAATAATACTTCAAGCATTTTTTTCCATATCAGCAAAAACACCACTCTTTTGTTATGTTATTATTGTTGACTTGATGGGCACAGATCCCTTTATATGTTGTAAAATTCTCACTTTGTCCTTGTTGATTGTTCTGATCATGTGGCATCGAGCTCGTTGCGGTGGGGGTTAAAGTCCCACGATGTCCTGAGCGGCTCAACTCCTTAAGAGATGTTTCAAATTAATGGTGGACAATGTGCATGCGGGTCATGAGGAGAGACCCAATAAGCCTTAAATCTTAAAAAAACCAAGGGGGTTATTTCCCGTAACCCAAACAACCAGGGGATGGTGGAATTGCGAGGAGATGATGGAGGGTTGGAAGGGGGTGCAATTTATAAATAATTAAATACAATGAGATAAAGAAATCTAAAGAACTAGTTGCCACACACTAGACTCAGTCACTGATGGGAAGCGGACAAAAACTGGGGGAGCTCAGCTCTGGTGGCAGCGGGGGTGAGCAGGCGATGAGGAGGGATGACGAGGCGAGCAGACGAGGGGCAGGATGATGAATAGGTTCCGGGTGATGAACACAGGCAGAGGCAGGCAGGTAGGACAACCTCCTCAGAGAAAGCTCAGACTCTATTCTCTTCAGCAGTCTTTTTCCCTGTGCTCCTCAAAACCAACTGTCATGTTCTCCTTCCTCATCTTCAACTGCCCAACTCGGCTCCTCTCTGTCCTCTGTCTGGGAAATGCTCCCCCCCTCCCCCTTGCGAGGCGTCTATAACTCCACCCCTGAAGTCGTTCATGGCTCCAACCCTGTCTTTTGCTGTCTCCTGGTGCCTGCTGGTAAAGGTTGACATTGAGGTTTTACACAATTTCGTCATCATAATCCATAACCAAGTATTACCACACACCACCCCCTGTATGGCGCATATGCAAACAAGACAATTCTTAAGCTAACGTTTCCCTAATTATACATCGAGATGACTCGCTACTCGTGCATGGACCATGCTACTCTATACATTTCTTTCCGTTCTATAGTGATATCTAACCCCTCCCCCCCCCCCCACACACACAAATGTAACAATACTAATGATATTTTTTCCATGTCAGCAATAACACTACTCTTTGTTTTGTTATTATTGTTGATTTAATGGGAACAGATCCCTTACATGTAAAATTCTTATTTTGTCCTTAATAATTGTTCCGATCGTTGAATGATTAAGGTCTAATGAGCGCCGATTTTGGAGTGAGTTTCACCTTTATCAGATCGTTTTATCATTTCCAATTTCATCTCCAATGTTAAGGTTCTGCATGTCTTCATTGCAGGAACTCTATCAGGCATGAGTAGAGTTTGTTGTCATGTTTATCAGAACTGCAACGTTTATCAGTCATGAGTGGGGTTCGTTTTCAAGGTAAAATGTGTGGCACTATGAATGCAGCTGCAAGCAGTACAGTGCTGTGCATTGCACAGGATACTGTATAAACCACGTGCCGCTCAGACTCTACATCTCACGGAAGAAAGAGTCATGCTCCACCCAACCAATGAGTACCGAGTTGCTCTGCCCACGATCATTTCGTATGTATGAGTGAACGTTCATATCTTGGATATTAATAATAATAATGAGTCTGAAGACGACGATGGTTCACGAGCGGTATTTGACGATGTGGATTGTTTCAGAAGTCAAGGATGAGATAATGTTGGCAAAGTTATAAAAATGATCAACATGATGTGGTACGAGTGACAGGTTATTAGCTGCAAAATGTCAAAAATCCGGTTTCGTTCAGCAACTTTAAAAATTTGACCTTTGCATAACCTTTAAAGGTAACAAAACAATGTTGTGGACATTAAAATAAGGACATATAGCTTATTGGAGTTAGTTCGTCAAAGAAGGTCGAAAACCCAGTTCGATTCCCACAACTTTGAAAATTTGACCTTTGTGAACTTTAAAGGTCAAGGCTTATGACCTTTGGTGCAAAATGTCCTCTGGAACATTCCAGGATCAATATAACGTCACATAGGCTATATGGCATTTCGCACTCCTCGGATTATCCATACTTTGATGAAATCAGCGTAAAAACAAAGTTGAAGGGGGCGCCACGGGCAAGGTGTTCGAGATAGAGAAAAATGGTTTCAAGACTTTAGGTGGGGAATGACCTCAAGATTATGCATAAAAAATATTGTCATCCGAGCTCCCAAAGTTTGGGAGGTCATATGATTTTTATATCAAAATTCGCAATTTTCCAAGTTCGTGACCTTGTGACCTTAACCTTGTGACCTTGGGATGAAAATGAAAAATCGAGCTCCGTGGGGCTATGCAGGTGCCATTGGGCTAACCAAATACTGAAACCCCTGCCAGATTCGACAAACCCCCTAGGAGAAGATGCATATTGAAATTGGCTACCCCCTAAAAACAAAATTCGCAATTTTCTAAGTTTGTGGCCTTGACCTTGGGACGAAAATGAAAAATCGAGCTCCGTGGGGCTATGCAGGTGCCATTGGGCTAACCAAATACCGAAACCCCAGCCAGATTCGACAAACCCCTCGGAGAAGATAATTTTTTTATGTCAAAATTCGCAATTCTCTAAGTTCATGACCTTGTGACCTTGACCTTGAGACGAAAATGAAAAATCGAGCTCCGTGGGGCTATGCAGGTGCCATTGGGCTAACCAAATACCGAAACCCCTGCCAGATTCGACAAAACCCCAAGGAGAAGATGCAAATTGAAATTGACTACCCCCTAAAAACGCGTTTTTTGGGCGTGGCTCCGCCCATAATGGGCGCACCACGCCCATTCTCAGGAAAACACAACTAGATCATGATATAAACCTCCCACCAAAATTTTATCAGGATCAGATCAAAACCCACGGAGCTATGCTCAGGACAGACAGACAGACACACACACAACAATAACGAATATAGTGGTCACTTATTTTTTTCATGAACCAAAAAATACCTTGTGGGGGTTGGTTCGTAAGTCGGGGACTCCCTGTATTTTAATCAAATGTAGTGTTTCTTTCAGAAGTTTTGTTTTCATTAATTTTATTTGGCAATTAAAGAAGAACATGTACGTTATTACATTGAAATTTTGTGTTTTAGTTGATAAACTCGATAAACTGTTTATTCTCGAGAAACATATCAGTTGATTCAACAATCCATATTGACCAAGTATAGTCTTTGTTCCACCTTTAAACAAATATTAGTTTTTTTTTGAAGGTGAACCACAGAACAAAACCATTTGAGCTAGCTGTTTGTTCATCAAAAAAAAGAGAAGCTGTAATTGTGTTCTCATCTAATTTGCTACATTCTACTCCTGCATTTTCTTTGGTCATTTGTTTCATTTACAAGCCAGTCACATCGTCGAGCGTCGTAGGTGAGACCCGGAACTTCTCTTCGTTTTATCCCACATTCGTTCTGTCCTGTGTGTGGGTAAAAATACAACACGGGGTGCATCGGGACACTGTTCTTCGGGTCATCTCCTCTTGCAAGCTATTCCTGGCTAATGATGCTAATTGCCAACACATTGGCACTTGACGTCATTGGAGAGGAACGGCTGCTGTAAGAAATGTCCCAATGCAGTTTTCTAACTCATTTTACTCCTTCTTCTTTATAACCTCGACAACAATGGTGATTAAAAACACAACAGATGCAGGCAGGTGTGATAACTGAGTTAACTAACCACCACCTTCCCAACCCAACATTTCCTCATAGCTGGTTAAACTTTGCCTTAACTTGTAAAAGGCCATTATCATATACTCTATGAGTTATACATAATGAAATTTCTCTTCCGTTCTTAAAAATGCATTTGTCACATTAAAAATTAATGGGTTCTTGAAATTATTTTGTTGACATGTGGTTATAAATGCTTTGACTTGCTTTATGCTTGATGCCATTATCCAAAGATGAAAGGTACGAGATGCTCGAGATTCAAACTAGTCCCTCAAAGATTCCCACAAGCGAAGCAGTCCCCAAAGAAACAAACAAACGAAGTAGGGCCCCCATGAAGACCCACGATGACAAACGTCTTCTTCTTTTTCTTTTATCGCAGGCACATGTTGCCACATACTTCTTCTTTTGAAGGGTGCAGGACGGGCATGCAATACCCTTCCTTAATGGCACTTGATGCCTGCAGTGCGGGATGAAGAACGCTCATTGTGGTCAATGTCTGACTCTCATGCATTTTGAGAATCAGTGGTAAATTTATTTATTTATTCGTAACTAATGCAGCATTTTCAAACAGGTCGATAAGTCAAGATAGGTCCCTATGAAGGCTCACAAGCCATTTATGAAAGCCCATGCGGTATGTCTGCATGTCACACGTGTAAAGGCCCACAAGCCAAGTTGGAGGCCCCTTTTTGTTGTGGACTTCGACGAGAACATCTACATCTATGCAACTTGGCTAGTTTGAGAAAGCTTTACTAAGAATCTCTAATCTGTTGGATAGTGTGAAAAACATTTGGACGTTTCCAATTGCTAAAAGTTGTTCTAATGTTATTGCGGACTATCCATATTGCAAAATTCCCACCGTCACCGTGACCCATTTTATGGATTTCTTTCCTTGCCCACAAATGATGACATTTGGTAAGTAGAATGCACTTGAAGGAGGTGCTGACTCATGCCGTGGTGTTTCTCTTGATGTCATGGTTGTTTGGTAATTCCATGTACCCGAGGATGGGGAGACGGCACCTAAGTCAGGGTGCATGTTATTATTTGTGTAGCTTTGTTGGTATTGGTACCTTTTTTGAAATCAATATCACTTCTGTTTTCTTTTCTTTTTTTAAATTACGTCCTGTAGTAATGCCAATTGCTCGTGAAAAATCATCACATGAAAATAATTGCTTTTGATAATTAATATGTATATATGTGGATAAAAACATGCGTCAACTTCAGCTTCACCTCTGGCCGTGGCATGAGTGAATATAGAACTGAACTTGATTTCATTTCAGTTATTCTGTCGACAAACGGACACGTACATAAACAAACAAACAAACACAGATGGGACAAGCCGGGAGGCGGACATGGGTAGTCGATCAAGTCGAATTTAGTCGTTTTTCAGCCGTTACTCGCCAACAAAAGCGTCCATAGCAACGGTTCTTTCTCACACATAACTAGGACATACCATGAACCTCTACCAACCAGTTTCATGTATATCTGACTCATAGTCTCTGAGATGTAACTAACTTCGTTTTTTTATTGTTTTCGACCAGGGTTCATTCAAAGTCTATCTTCTCCGAATTTTCATAGGATCTTGCTGGAAATTTTTGACAATATGGCTGAATGTACTGCCCACAGTCGCACGTGGCCCGATTTTTGATTTTCGAAAAAAAAATTTTTTTGAGATTTTTTGAAAATTTCAAAGGTCCGTTGCTAGGCAACGGATGGGTCCATAGCAACGGTTCTCATTTGCACACAACTAGGTCATGGTATGAACCTACCAACCAAGTTTCATCGAAATCGCCATTGTATTAACGGAGCACTGGACCGAACAGACAGACAGACAGACCAACATATCGACGGAAATACTGATAATAAGAGCAGACTAGATTCACTACCCAATAATCCCAATACTCAGGGCTCGACCTGTGACCGTGGCGTGAATAATTATAAATAAGGTTATTCTCTGTTGGGATCTCAAAATCATTGAAAGGACTTCATTGTATAGTGGTAGAAGTACTCCCGAACTTGACGAATAAACATGACAGCAATCCGTGTCAAAGGATCGTTGGTGTTATTAACCTCCGCCATCGAAGATCGGAGGTTACTGTTTTCACCCCTTTCTGTTTGTTTGTTTGTGAACAGTATTACGGAAAAACTCCTCGACGAATTTCGACGAAACTTGGTGGGGGGATTAGGTATGGTCCAAGGATCATGCCATTAGATTTTGGACTTGGTCCAAAATCCAATATGGCCGCTATGGCGGCCATTTTGAAAAATATTTGAATTTTTTTTTGCATTTCTACATGTTTTAAGTGATTTCCAACCCCCCAAAAAAAAATTGTTAGAGAAAAAAAAAATTTTGCAAGTTTTTTTTTTTCAACAAAATTTCGGGGTTTTTTTGCATTTCTACATCTTGGTAGTGATTTCCAACAAAAAAGCATGCCAAAATTATAATTGCGACTGATTTTGGAACTTCAGGTGGATATACCCACGTAAAATCAATTTCTGTCTCAAGGAATCTAGTTATGACGAATGAATTGAGTATGTAAAAGGGAAAGTTGCAAACTATAACTCTGTGAGCACTGTTGACGTCAAATTGAATGAATAGGATATCAGGTTCACTTGAGTGACCTAGCAGTATTGGCGGCGGAGATTTTGCACTCTACCGAGTGCTCCCCCTCTAGTTTCTCTTTGTATTATTTTGTTGTGGCAGAACCGTGATAACTACATTCGATCCTGCAAGCTGTTGCCTGACGGGCGCACTCTGATTGTGGGAGGTGAAGCGAGCACGATCTCCATTTGGGACCTAGCCGCTCCGACCCCACGCATCAAAGCCGAGCTGACCTCCTCGGCACCGGCGTGCTATGCACTCGCCATCAGCCCCGACTCCAAAGTCTGCTTCTCTTGCTGCAGTGATGGAAACATTGCCGTGTGGGATCTACACAACCAGACGCTCGTGCGGTATGTCTGCATGTCACACCAATCTTTTATTTAGTCGATATTTGTTTGGATTTGGGTTTTTGTGATTAGCTTATGTTGGGGACAGTTTACCTGAAGGACTTTGGTCATACTGAGAGGAAGCCACGATTGACTGGTTGATGGACCATGCTGGGTCTTGTAGGCAGTTCCAAGGTCACACGGATGGTGCAAGCTGCATTGACATCTCGCACGACGGCACCAAGCTATGGACAGGTGGTCTGGACAACACGGTGCGCTCGTGGGACTTGCGTGAGGGTCGACAGCTGCAGCAGCACGATTTCACATCCCAGGTAGGGGTCCTGGAGGATTGTCGGCTGCACTTGACTCTTCATCTTCCACCTCATCCTGTGCCATCTTTACATTATTCGATTTCTGGATTAAAACTTATTTTCTGAAATGGCCAACACCATGTCTGGGTAGATCTTCTCTCTGGGTTACTGCCCGACGGGAGAGTGGTTGGCTGTCGGGATGGAAAGCAGCAACGTGGAGGTGTTGCACCACAGCAAACCAGACAAGTACCAGCTCCACCTGCATGAAAGCTGTGTGCTCTCCATAAGATTTGCTTTTTGTGGTGGGTTCTGACAAGTTCAACCTCAATCCTTTCTTTTTTTTCTTCTTTGGTGGGTGAAAAAAATCCTATTGCTTTTAAACATCGTATTTTCAGTAACCTTTCGATCTTTATCTTTAGCCCATCCTCTGTGCATTGGGAGACGGTGTGAGATCAAGCCCCCCCTCCTCCTCTGTGTATAGGGAGACGGTGTGAGAGCCAGTCCCCCCCCCCATCCAAAAATCCAGGCTGTAACCTTTTTACTATTTGAGTTTTTGTCATTTATTTTTCAATAAACCTCTGTTATGAGAATATGGAGAAGACTAATTAATAATTGGGTCAAGATGTCAAAGGGCAAAGTCACAATAAGTAGAAATAAGCGTCAGTATGAGATGGTGATTTATTTATATATTTATTATTTATTTATTTTTTGATGGCTTATATATTTCTTTATTTTTTACTATTTGAGCTTCAGTGTGTTTGTCCAGGCCATAACTTCTTTACCATTTGAATTTTTGTCATCACATTTTCAATTCACCTTTATTATGAGAATATGGAGAACACTAATGAATAAATTTTACTTTCTTTTTTCTTTCCTTACTATTGTTTTTATCAAGTTTAGTTTGTGGCAGACATAGACAGGCTTTGCATTTTGAGATGCTTTGGTGTTCTTTTTATGATCTGAGGCACATGGAAGATTTTGGACATATAATCACGTGTACGACTAGTTCATCAGAGTATTACCACCTGAATGACAATGACGTTGGGAGACGATGGACGAATCAACGCAGTACATGGTAACACAGTATCTCAACACCCAGCTTCAAAAGCTAAATGCTCAAAAGGGAATTGTCAACGTTCTTGTTTGTGTCCTAAAATCACTTGCTTGCTCCACAGGTATTTCTCACATTTTTATTATGCAGCTCCATATACGAGCCACGTCAAATGCAGAAAGCATGAAAAAAAAAACATTTTTGCTCCGTTTTAGTAATTCTTTTAAAGAGATGAATGGGGTGCGAAATGCCAGTGGGGTTTGGCAAAGGCACCTGCAGTGGTGGTGTTTTGAATTGTCTCAACGGAATGCAATTCAAAATGGAGAATGGATTAGCGGGAAAGAAAATAATTACTGTCAACAGGAGTGCTGCTCCATAAGCAGCTCGCCGTGTCTCGGGATTTGATATAAATTCGATTTTACTCCTTCCGTGCTCTAAAACCACATCAGCGCACTCTTACTCTCCGACTATTGTGCTGTAATCTTTTTTATTTTTTTTATTTTGTTTTTAATTTTCCAACGTTTATTTTGCTTTGTGAATGTCATGTCACTGCTCGATGCATCCTAAAGGATGTCCCACTTTTTCAACCCCCTTTTCTGGCTCGTCTTACAGGAAAGTGGTTCGTAAGCACCGGGAAAGACAACCTCTTGAATGCTTGGAGAACCCCGTACGGTGCCAGCATCTTTCAGGTGAGATTGTCGTGCCGTCGCCGCGCTTCTTTTCTCGCAATGTTCTTACTGCTTTGCTTCTTACCAAGTTTGTCCGGTGATCTTTCAATGACATCTACAACTCACTGTTCATGTTGTCCTTCACAGTCCAAAGAATCGTCGTCCGTGCTCAGCTGCGACATCTCCGTGGACGACAAGTACATCGTTACAGGCTCCGGCGATAAGAAAGCCACTCTGTATGAAGTGATTTATTGACCACCCGAGTCGTTGGTCTCGGCTGGGTTTCCACATTAGTTTATGTCCTCCTTACCCGCATCCTGTACATATATTAGAATCGCTTTCGTAATTTGAGGAATTTAAAATTTCGTGCCAGCACTATTGTGAAGTGATTGAATCCCATTAGCTGTGCGTAATGTTAGACTTTTAAATTCTTCTGCCTGTTTGCCACGGGTGCACTTCCCAAATACTTACAACGGCGGCACAGCGCAACACGTTTCATGTTTAGCGTGTCTATAAGATGATGATGTGAGAAAATTTTTACAATGTCTCTTCTTTTATCATGCCTGATAAATTGTTGTTGCACTAAATTTTACGGTGATTTCTGCGCTCGGACCTTCTTTCGCTTTACGGTCCGTTGGTTTCTGGAATGTATATTTCCCTTATCGTAAGCTGTAGCTCTTATTTACCTGGTCACGTTGTTTTCTTGAGATATGGCCTTGGAATGTAAAAACGTGTACATATTAAATATTTCATTTAAAGAATTGCATGTTCATTCCTTCATATTGAAGCGTTTTCATTGTTTCATATTTTAAAAATAAATTTGCATAACACGGTATTCGTTGGTATTTTCTGAGCTGCTTGAACTCGAGGTAGGGATCAAAGTTTTGTATCTGAAAATAAAAATTGCCGGCAAATTTTAAAAGGGAAAAAAAACTTTTCAATCACTCCGTTTGATTAAGATAGAAAATGAAAGTTTAACGGACAATGACGTTTTTAAACATTGACGTCGAGTACATTATTTTATTTTTTTTACAAAATTTGTGCCCGTGTATCAAGCTGCAAAGATTGCATGTTGAGGTTTTTGCGGTAAAGGAGTCAGATTATGGAAACAACAGCTCCTTGTGTATTCGCTCTGAGCCTAATCCAAGGCAACGTCCCCCTACCCGGCAGAGGCGGATATCGTCCGAACATGTCCCGTCATGCACTGGTACGAAAGCAGCTTAGGCATAAGCTTCTGAGAAGGTTTAGCAATGGGTGATTAACGGAATCCTATAATCTGCTTTGGTAAGCTGTCCTGGTGTTTGAGAAGTTACCAAAGGCAGAGATTTGTTGAAATGCCTTCCAGTGGTGGTTTTTATAAAGTTCCCCCCCCCCACCCCGATGTTTCTTTGAAGGAAACATTTTCATTTTGCCTTATTTATTTATTTTATTTTCTTCTTCTTGACCTCAACAAGCTGGAGACTGCACATCAAAGAGGACAATCCAGAATGCTGTGAAAAGATCCAAGGTGAATATCAATAGTAGAATCACAACTTTAAAATCGATTTCCTTTTAGCCAAAATGACAACATGGTTTATTTTGAAATGCAAGGAAAGGAAGAATATGTACTGCATTTGAAGAAGAAGGATTAAAAAAGAAGATTATTTGTAAAGCAGCATTTATGTTCTGCCAGGAGTTCCCCCTGAGTTTGTTCCTTTCAAAAGCGCGACCCTTGTTTAGTTTTGAATGCTTCATTTGTTAGCGCTGAGAGGTCCAGGTCGATGCAGCCTGTGGCACTGCTCAATGGCAGCTGTGAAGCACCATTCATCTGCAGCATTAGGTCCCGGCGATGTTTGTTTTGACTCAAAGAAAAGGAAAGTGTGGGGGGAGAGGGTGAGGGTGGTTGGTGAGGAAAGACCGGAGCCCCCTGGGTGAAACGTGAGAAAGTTTATCCGCAACTGAAATCCTGATGTTTTTCAAAGCATGTGAGGGACAAGTTAAGCCCCCGGGGTGAAGATCTTTGGCATGTGAAAGAGACCGCTGTTGCAATCAATGCCGCCCCAAAGTGGTGTTGCAGTCGTGACAGACATTCTACAGCAATGCGCAGCTTGATTGTCGCATTGGGCTTAAGAGTATAGTATGAGGGCCTGGGCTGTAGGCCTTGTTTCTACACATGTAGGTCTGAATTCCAGGATGTCGATAAAGATGGCAGGCTACTGCAGTGGGAATTCTGTGTTGTGATTTTATTTCTTTTCCTCAAGGGCCATCTATTTATCACATGGGTGAGAGGGCAGGGGAGTGCAAAACTGAAGTAATTCAAGTGGAATGGGAATGAGAGGAGAGAAAAACTTCAGATGTTGGGTAAGAGGGTCAAAAATTCAGCCAAAATGAGTACGTAATAAGTAGCTGGGTTCTAAAATAAATTCGAGCATGATGCTGAACAAAATACCTTCTGTCTCACAACTGCTAATACTTTGCTTTGGGAAAGAATTCCCTCGAGTTTGTTCTTCATTTTGGACAAATGCCCTCCAGGATTGACTCAAGCTGGGGTGAGGATTGACCTGCGTCTAAGCTGCTTTTACCCACCTCAACTCAAATCCGGTAACGTAAATAGTTCAGAATTTATTTGCTCAACGGTTTTTGCCAATGTTCCGTGTGGACCGCAGAGATTACTGAAACAAAATGTTATTGTTACATTTGTACAACTGTCAACAGATGACGATGCAAGAGGTCCTCTGCAGTCATGGAACCCAAATTTAAGGAAGGCCTCAGAACTTCACTTGGGAATACTCTACGAAACAGAAGAAGAAGAAAAATAAGCCATCCTTACTCCACGAAACAGTAGAAGAAGAAGCAATCCTTTCACATCTTCAGATGCACAGAGCTGCCAGAACTGTTTATCCTTGGATTGGAAGCACAATCTTGGTTCTCATTATTCTCAATGACTCATTATTCTCAGTAATCTGGTTCTCATTTTGTTGACCTTCAGAGGATGATAGGCTGAGTCAACCCACCTGGTGTTATATGGAATGGCATGACAGGGGCTTGAACTCAAGATCCTAAGATCTTAAGTGCACCAACTTAACCATTAAGCTAACACCAGGCTCTCATGAACCGCAGGCATACGTTGTAATGGATAATGAGGGAAAGTACGTTCTATTCTGAAAAATTCAACGACGTAAGACTATGTGTACCTTCGTTTCAATCTGAGAACTCTTGAACCAGCGCCAGAGAGTTTTGTTGCAGACATAGCATGCCACTGCTGCAGAGGACTTCATCTGCTATCTGCTTCTCTGGCTTTGTGGCTGTTGGGGTATTTCCAGATCAGCTAAATTTGTTGAATGTCCCTAAAATATGAAAATGGCGGACAAACAGTAACTTGTACATCAAAGAACAATGTGAGAGTGCTCAGCTGTGTGTCAAAAGGTCCTCAAATCACAACTAGGTGCCCGTTGTTGACTCGCTTGCAGGTTGCATGTGTTTACACTTGGACGGGAGACCTCCGTGTGAGGCCGGGTTTTGTCGGTTCAGGGACAGCAGGGTAGCTCAGTTGGTAGTGTGTTCACCCCTGAGCTCTGGTTCTCAACTTATTCCCCTTTGGGCTCAAATTCGACACAAACTGCCATCATGGTTTCACTACTTGCAAATGATCCTGCCCCTTATAGCCAGCTGCCCTTTGTATTGAGCAAGGACGGAAAGATGGCTGTTAGTGGTTTAGGTGGTACATGCTCAAGATTCCACAGCAATGCTCAAAAAGAGTTGCACACTACGCGTCTATGTCCCGACTAAATTGCCTGCCAGATATAAAATGGGATATGCGAGTTTTGATTTTACAAGGATGTGGATGTTATGTTGTTCGGTATTGAGTTTTATGGTAAGAATGGCATTGGCACATGTAAGATGAGCAAATTTATGTAGTATAAGTTAAATAAAGTATGAATAGAGCACAGGCACGATGGGTTGAAATGACATCCTAAAGTGTCAAAGTATGGAAACCGCAGACTGCTTTCAAGTTCTGCAGAAACATACATGACACAATGTTGCTGGCAATCTCAGTGTTCTTTCATTCTGTTATTAGACTTTTACCCCAAGTGCACATCACGCAAAGTGGGGTTAAGAAATTGGTTCATTCTGTCTATCTGTCTGACAGACGTCAGTCTTCGATCAGGAACAACTCCATTTCAATTGAGCGTTATATTTTGAACACGAAACAGAAAATAAATCGGAACATGAACCTGCAGTTTAGCAGTACTTTGGCTCTGAATTTGGTAAATTGTACAGTCTCGTCCCAAGTGCGTTGTGCACTCGCAGTGAAGCAAATCATTGCAACCAGGAGACTTACTGTTTTTTAGGGACGTCAAAAGGACACAAACAACAGGAATGAAGAACTCATTTAACGTGTTCAATCAGGTGGTGTAAAACGGCGGGAAACTCCGATTGAACGATTTGTTTTTGTGTTTTTCTACAGTCTTTGCAACTTTTATTTTCCTTCAATTTAATAATATATTTGAACACTGGAAAACAAATTTCCTTGTTTGCGCTTCCAAAAACCACCAGTGTAGTAGTATTTGGGCAAAACTTAACTCCGCCGTCTTGACCAATAAGATTTTCCGCGTGCTCTAAGGGCGGAGTATCGGTGATATTCAAACAAAGGTGGCGGCTCATGCTTGGAAATGTAAAGCAAGAGTTGAAAAGACTCTTCCCATGTCCTTTTTTTCAAGACTGCTTGGGGTAAGTAAGGTGTTCAATGAACTCGAGTTATTTGTGCGGTTGCCTAACATACCTGTTGTTATTGTTGTTGTTATTTTTTGCGGTAGATGTTTAGTGTTACGACCATGGACCACCATCAAGAATAGGCAGTGCAATGCTCACGATAATTTGAAGAAGTTTACAGCGGCAGTTTTTACCTCCACCACCGAAGATGGATGGAGGTTATGTTTTCACGGCTGTGGCTGTTGGGTGGTCGCGAGACTACCCATATTCTCAGGTTTTCAGTCTGTCTGTCTGTCTGTATGTTGGGTGGTCACAAGAGTACCCTTATTTTCACTTTTTCCATCTGTTTGTTTGTAATGGACCAGCTCTGGAGGCCAGAGGAATCAACCGATTTAGATGAAACTTGACAGGTAGGTCCATACCAGGATCTAGTTGTATCCTTTTGAGCACCATTGCTATGGACGCCACCATTGTCTAGCAACGTGACTGAAATTTTTGAAAAATCCTAAAAAATATATTTTTTCGAAAATCAAAAATCGGCTTACAGACTTTTTTGCGCACTATAATCAACCTCTTTGTCAAAAAATTTCAGCCCGATCCATCCAAAACTGTATGACGAGTATGCAATTATGTAGCGACCACCCATGTCGCCTACCGGCTTATTGGGTGGTTGCTAGAGTACCCTTATTTTCACTTTTTCCGTCTGTCTGTATGTATGTTTGTATGTTTGTTTGTATGTCTGTATGTAATGGAGAGCTCTGGAGGCCAGAGGAGTCAACCGATTTTGATGAAACTTGACAGGTAGGTTCATACCAGGATCTAGTTCTATGCTTTTGAGCAGCGTTGATATGGGCACCACCGTTGTCTAGCAACGGGACTTTGAAATTTTTGAAAAATCCTAAAAAATTTATTCTTCGAAAATCAAAAATCGGCTTCCAGGCTTTTATGCGCACTATAATCAACCTCTGTCAAAAAATTTCAGCCTGATCAGTCAAAAACTGTATGACTAGCATGAAATTATGTAGCGACCACCCATGTCGCCTTCCGGCTTGTTGGGTGGTCGCGAGATGTAGCCTTATTTTCACTTTTTCCATCTGTCTGTTGGCTGCTCTTAGAGCACCCTTATTCTGAACATTTCCATCTGTCTGTCTGTCCGCAAAACTTTGGTCAAGCCGAGGGGCTAAACCACTCAACCGATTCCAATGAAATTTGGTAGGTAGGACCAATATTTCTGGGAATCGTGTGCTTTCGAATATGGGACCCCGGGCCCGAGCAACGGCATAGCAACGGCCCTTTAAAGTGGTCAAAAAATCGAAAAATCGAAGCTTAGAGATCTGTGTGCAATCTATCGAGCTCCCTTCATGCCAATTTGCAGCCACAACAAAAAATATTTGTAGGAGGAGATAGGTTTTGGGCGAGTACATGTCGAACATTTCAGAAACGGTTAATTGCGAATATCTCTAAGAAAAAGAGTTTGATTTTGATGAAACTTGGGTGAAATGTGTACAATGTGGCTAGCATGTACACAAAAATGAATGGTTGCTATGCACACCTCCGTTGCTTAGCAACAGCTAAAATACTTTATCGTACATCGTACACTTATTGTGGACTGTACAAAAAAAAAAATACCTCCGAAACTGGACCTCCGAGGGACCTGTTTTTTTTTGTTCCCAAGGAGAATGTCTTACAGCATCATATAAAAAAATAAAATCTTTAGCGAATAGATAAATGGAATTACCAGGGCTGCCATTTGTTAGAGTCTCTTTGGAAACATGCCTGAAATTTCACAAGGTGGGTTTCTGGGCGCAAACTAAGAGGGCTGTGATAATCATATTTATTGTGCTAAATTGATTGATAGCATGTACATGAATATCGGATAGTCGCGTCGGCCAGCTTTCCATCGAGAGCGAGCAGCCATGTCGCCTACCGGCTTGTATGTTTGTTGGATTCGCCATATATGCTAGATATCCCCTATTGTCGGGTTTTCCGTGTGTGTGTGTGTGTGTGTGTGTGTGTGTGTGCGTGTGCAACGCGAGGCTCCACAGCACGAACCAGCAAACCGATTTCGATGAAACTTTGCCAACATGTGCAGAATTTGTTGGGAATGTGCGCGTTTGAATTTCGTGGCCGAGCAACTACCCGTTGCTGTGCAGTGGCCGAAAAACCGCGTACAGTATTTTCAATACTTGTCCTTCAGTTTTGAATGTAGAGAAGCGAGACTTCGGAATTAAACACTTCGAGATATTTAGAAAATTTTACTCGAACCGATTTTTGATTGAGGTTTTATTTTTCAAATGATAGTCCTTCAAAAATCGGGTGTCTATTCACCGTCATTTTTATGTGGGGCTTAGGAAAGTGGGCGGAGCTTATGGAAAGTGGACGTGGTTGATTGACAGTGGAAGTGGTGTAGGAAAGTGGGCATAGCTTATGGAAAGTGGGCGTGGCTTATGAAAAATATTGTGTGGCTCAGGAGGTGTGGTCAAACAAGAGCACTGAGAGTTTATCGAGTTTTCCGTCTGTGTGTGTGTGTGTGTGTGTGTGTGTGTGTGTGTGTGTGTGTGTGTGTGTGTGTGTGTGTGTGTGTGTGTGTGTCTCTGCAACGCGAGGCTCCACAGCACAAACCAGCAAACCGATTATTTATTTATTTACCGAAAACGATTCCCCACCCACACACCACCTCCAATATATTTATTTACCAAAAACGATTCCACGATCCACACACCACCTTTAATTATTTATTTATTTACCGAAAACGATTCCACCACCCACACACCACCTCCATTTATTTATTTATCATTTCGGATTCTCCCGACACACCACCTCCAATTATTTATTTATTTACCGTAAACGATTCCACGACCCACACACCGACAACAATTATTTATTTATTTCCCGTAAACGATTCCACGACCCACACACCACCTCCATTTATTTATTTATTTACCATTTCGGATTCTCCCGACACACCACCTCCAATTATTTATTTATTTACCGTAAACAATTCCACGACCCGCAAACCACCTTATTTATTTATTTATTTACCGTAAACAATTCCACGACCCACACACCACCTTTAATTATTTATTTATTTACCGAAAACGATTCCCCACCCACACACCACCATATTTATTTATTTATTTACCATTTCGGATTCTGCTCCCGACACACCACCTCCAATTATTTATTTATTTACTGTAAACGATTCCCCACCCACACGCCGCCTCCAATTATCTATTTATTTACTGAAAACGATTCCATGACCCACACACCACCTCCAATTATTTATTATTTAAAGTGGGAGTGGCATAGGAAAGTGGGCGTTGCTTATGAAAAATAATGTGTGGCTCAGGAGGTGGTCAAACAAGAGCATTGAGAGAAGTTTATCGGGTTTTCCGTGTGTGTGTGTGTGTGTGTGTGTGTGTGTGTGTGTGTGTGTGTGTGTGTGTGTGTGTGTGTGTGTCTGTCTGCAACGTGAGGCTCCACAGCACAAACCAGCAAACCGATTATTTTTCAAATGGGAGTCCTTCAAAAATAGGGTGTCCATTTACCATCATTTTTTATGAGGAGTGCCAATTGGCAAAATACGCAATAGGAAAAACCTTGCCAGGTAGAGGAACAATTGTATGTGAACCAATAGGTCTTGGCAATGAATCTTCGTCGGTGGATCGGTCAGAATGAAAAGCATCGTATCCAGCGCTTCGACCCGAGCGAATCCCTCGTCGCCTACCGGCTTGTTTGTTTGTTTGTTTGTTTGTATGTCTGTATGTAATGGACAGCGCTGGAGGTCAGAGGAGTCAACCGATTTTGATTACAGGTCAAGTTTGATTGAACTTGACAGGTAGGTTCATACCAGGATCTCGTTCTATGCTTTTGAGCACCGTTGCTAGGGACACCACCGTTGCCTAGCAACGGGACTTTGAAATTTTTGAAAAATCCTAAAAAATTATTTTTTCGAAAATCAAAAATCAGCTTCGAGGCTTTTATGCGCACTATAATCAACCTCTTTGTCAAAAATTTTCAGCCCGATCCATCAAAAACGATGACAAGTATGCAATTATGTAGCGACCACCCTTATCGCCTACCAGCTTGTCTGTTTGTTTGTATGTAATGGACAGCTCTGGAGGCCAGAGGAGTCAACCAATTTTGATGAAAATTGACTGGTAGGTTCATACAGGAACTAGTTGCATGCTTTTGAGCACCGTTGCTATGGACGCCATCGTTACCTAACAACGGGACTTTGAAATTTTAGAAAAAATCCGAAAAATATATTTTTTTCAAAAATCAAAAATCGGCTTCCACGCTTTGATATTGTTGTTCTTCTTTAGGCTGCTCCCGTTAGGGGTCGCCAAAGCGGACCATCCGTTATGATCCGCATACCGATTTAGGCACAGGTTTTACACCAGATGCCCTTCCTGACGCAACCCTGGTCACCTCTTACGACACAGGGATAAGGATTGGGTTTCGCCATGATTCCGGGCTGCCCTACACCTTATCATAGCGCGGCCCAGCACAGAGCTCCCGTCCTCAAGTGATCCTCCAGCCCAAGCCTCCGAGTAGCCGGATTACAGGCGCACGCCACTATGCCCGGTCGGCTTCCATGCATTTATGTGCACTATAATAAACCTCTGTCAAAAAAATTTCAGCCCGATCCGTCAAAAACTGTATGACTAGTATGCAATTATATAGCGACCACCCATGTCGCCTAACGACTTGTCTGTCTGTTTGTCTGTGAGCAGGATCTCTCAAAAGGTGATGGAAGAATTTGGCCGAAACTTGGTGGACAGGTTGGGTGTGTGACAAGGACGAAATGATTCCATCCGAATAAGATAATTTTTTATTTATTTTTGAAGTGATTCTTCAACATTGAGAGATGGGGCCAAAAACAACAGAGCACGATATTTCAAAAAGTTTTGGATGGATTATGACAAAACTTGGTGGATGAGTTGGGTCAGTTACAAGAACAAGCCGATTCGATTTTTATTTAGGTCTGGATTCAGATGTGGCCTATCAGTGGGATACAAAACGTAAACTGTTCAGCATGGTGGAGGTATGTGCTCTATCCAGTGGTGTTCTAGTTTATTTTTGTGTAGTACAAGACTCGTGGAGGAGTTGCGACATAAATTACACTCGTACATTCCGTTCAAATACATCAGCCAACACCAGACTTCACTTCAGACAAACACTGAGTTTGGGTGAAATTCATCACTTCCCGGGGCACTTTGGGAACTGACAACTCTGGGATTTTTATGAGATCAATTTTCTCTTCACGTTCAGCCTCGAGCAACTATGGAGAAATCTCTTCTTGCAACCACCCCCCTCTGTATATGGATGCTCACCTATGGTTATTTATTTGTGTTCTATCCTTTAAATGCTGAACGTCAAGTAAGGAAGCAGCACATAGCATGTCAACGTTTTGGTATGACTCGGCCAGGGTCACAATTGAACCTCTAACTTCCGAGAAGACGACTTATCAATTGTGCCATCGATGTAGGTTCTCTGCAATGATGCAAGTCTAATTCTCCTTCTTTCGTACGCAGCACAAGGCTGAAAGTAGCATCATTGGCTGGGGACATGGTCGTGCCGCTAATGCAGCACCCTCTGTCGGCTCGGGCATGAATTTGTAATTTGTTCAGGGTGCCGGTGATAGCTCACCTACTCTTCGCAAAGGACACAATGGGATATTTATGTACACCATCTCATGTCAGCAGATGGGAGTAATTGCATTTGTTCCAACCTTTCAATCTGAGACCTCCTGAACCAGCATTGTGGAGTTTTCAACTTCATCTGATTAGCAGGATATTTGAAATATATATTTTATTTGTCGTTTGGGCATTTAAAGGTAGTCATAAAATGCCAACTGAGGCAGAACTCACCATGAAGAATGTGCTCTCGGTTGGTCCTCAAGAGGAGGGACGTTGTCCTCATGCTGGAGTCACCACAATTCTTTGCTCTGTAGGTTGAGAGTGGGAATGCTTATAAGATGGAAATTATGCATAATTGTAATCACATCTTGTTGCGACTAAAAGGTTTCAAAAAACACTTTTCTTCCTTTGAACTTTGTGTGGGGCCTGGAATGAAAAGAGAAACTGCGAGGGAGGAAAACCCAAAAATGTGATGCCGAACCTGTCCCAGGTGTTTCGAGGAAAGTATAATCCACCTGCAAATTTAGTGCATTCATACATCTGAAAAAAAAAAAATCAATCGCGTTTGAACAAGAAATTCTCGGCTTCTCCTTTCAACATCTCATACGATTCCATTACATTGATTTTGAACTTGTTGGTCGCATACGGTGTTGCTAAAGCGCAAAGAAAAAAAACTGCGTGTTTACATGGGTTCGACTGCAAGTGACTGCACCTGGTGTGTTGTGATATGGTAAAATAAATAAATAAATAAGGGAAGCAATATCATTGTCGAAATTTTCCCTTCATCTACGAAATGCATGTTCTCAAAGCAGTGAATGCAACTGCAGTGAATTCTCCAGTAATTTCTGTGGAGGCAGACATGTCTTGCCTTTGTGTTCCCCTGATTGGCTTTTCAAGGAGCCAATTAAGGACCAACAACGAGAGAATGGATGGACATTGTGTCAGAGTGGTGACCTGTCCAGAATTGTGTCCAATAGCCAAGGAGACTGCTTACGCAGCACAAACGCTCTGTACAGAGTATGGTCACAATGGATGGATGGACAAGAGAAGACCCCACAAAAATTACTGGGAAATTGGGCTGCCAGGATAGCCCAGAGGTATGACGTTGAGCTGTCTAGCCTGGATTTGAATCCCCACCCAGCGACAAAATGTCATCTTAGTGTTTCTTCGGCAGGGTATTTCATCAATGTTGTGTGCTGTCCCTCGGTTGGACGTTAAACTGGGTGTCTTGTGTGCTAGTATTATATGGTGGACGTTGATGATCCCACGTTTGCCTTTGCAAAGAGTAAGTGAGCAATTAACTCAACTCAACTGGTACACTCAACAAATTCCATAGTACTGCTCCAACCTACAGGGGGCACTGCATAAGTGGCACAGCTGCGCTCCCAGCAAAAAGTACTACTTGCAGCCTTGTGATGCAAACGAAAGAAGAAGACTGATGAATTAATGTTGTATTTTCTGCCTTGAAACGGTCCTCTTTATTTTGTATCAGGTCAGGTCAGGTTTGGGAGCATGCACCAGAGCAGCGCGTCGCTGCATCCACTTTCCGCCGGTACTCCAGGGGCCTCCGTCTGGCCATCCCCCAGGCAAATGCTTGGCCCATCCCCATCTCCTTGAAATGCCAATCAACCTGCTGCAACCACGAGGCACGTGGTTGGCCCGTTGGCCTCCTCCACTCATGAGACTCCCTCGCTGAGAGAATCTGGTGAGCAGGATCAGCAGCAGGAAAACGAGCCACATGTCCATACAGCCGCAGCTGACACTCACGGACTAGGCAGGTAACAAATCTCATCTGAGTCTCTCTCAGCAACCGCTCGTTGGACACAAAGTCCGAACAGTGATAGCCAAGGATTCTCCGAAGAGACCTGGTACCAAAGGAATTAAGGCTGCGTCTTAGATCCCTGGTCAGTCCAAGTCTCACATACCTAGAGCAAGACTGGAAAGAAGCAGCAAGGACCTGAAGACTCAGACTTTCGTCTTCCTGCACAGGTACTGACAGTGCCACACCCCATGATCCAGTGAATCCATGACTTCCCAGGCCCGACCCAGACGTCTGTTGACCTCTGGCTCACAGCCAGCAGAGATATGAATATCACTGCCAAGGTAAGGGAATCTATCCACGACTTCAACATCCTCACCACAAACAGGCACAGACAGGACAGCAGCATCCAAGTTGTCATTGAAAGCCTGGATGTTAGTTTTGACCCAGGAAACCCAAAATCCCAGTGGCTCTGATTCCTCATTCAGCACCTTGAGGGCCCCCAAGGGATATCTGGAGTCTCCGCAAAGATGACTGCATCATCTGCGAAATCAAAGTCAGAGACATTCCCAAATGATGCACCACAGCTTGATCTCTCTGACATCCTCCCGAGAATCCAGTCCATACAAGTGCTGAAAAGTGTGGTGGCCAGTACACACCCCTGAATACCTCCAGTAACAACTAGAAATAAGTCAGAGATGGTACCACCACATATCACAGCACTCTCAATACCAGAGTAGAGTTCAGACATAAGATCTATCAGTTTTGGTGGCACCCCAAAAAGACCAAGAATCCTCCAGAGGGCATCCTGATTCATGGAATTGAACGCTTTACAGAGATTAACATAGGCTGCAAGCAGGCCCTGCCGAAACTCTAGTCTGTGTTCGGTGAGGAGCCGAAGAGCAAGGGTACGGTCAATCGTTGACCTCTTTGGTGTAAAGCCTGACTGCTCTGGAAGCTGGTGCTCAAGCAGATGGTGACGAACCCGATCAAGAATTATCCGAGCAAAGACCTTGCCCGGCATTGAGAGCATCGTCAACTCTCGGTAGTTGCTGCAATCTTGGCGATCACCCTTCCCTTTCCAGAGAGGGAAGACAAGGCCCCTCTTCCAATCAGTTGGGATGATGCCTGTGTTCCAGGCAGAGCACAAAACTGCATGCAACGACACGAGTGCAGCATTTCCACCAGCCTTGAGAAGTTCAGCATGGATATCACAGGAGCTTAAACCAATTTCAACCGGTTCACTGCATCCAGTGTTTCCACAAACGAAGGTGGACCACAGTTGATTGGAGAGTCAGCAATAGAGATTGTAACACCTCTGATGTCCAACTCAACAGCTGGTGGATCAGCATGGTACAACCACTCAAAGTAACCGGCTCAGCGGGCCTTCACTTCGGACTCCTCTGTCAAGAACCCACCACGATCACATGATCAGTGATCGTGGATTTAGGTAGTTGCACAGAAGACGATTGATTGTGAACCATTTCAGCAGTGCAGAAAACTTGTGGGGGGAGGGGGGTGGGAGGTGTGTTTGTGTGTGTGGGGGAGGGTGGGGGGACAAAGCACAGAAAGAGTAGAGGGAGACAGAAGACAGAGAGACCATCGACCTGTCTACAATGGGAAAGTGATTCGACCATAGACTCACCTTCAAGATTCCAGTAATTAATTATACGTCAGCCAAAGCCTGCATTAAGATTGCATTATGTGATCTTGCCAGCCAAAACTGCCACTGTCACTAACATGGATGCAAAAAAGCAGTTACCACATCTGCATCTTGACCTGCCTCTCGATGGAGGCAAACACTCAACAAAAGAGAAAACGAAGTTATTATTTTAAAACCTGGGAAAGACAACATGTGATCATCATCAAAATTTTCACTTTGTTTATCCTCTGTCTCCTATCTCTCTTATCTCTCCATATGTCCTATCTCCCAATTATGTGTACTAGTACGTGGCCATACGTGAAACCCCCCCAAAAAAACCAAACATATTATTACTTTCAAACAACCACATAGGCCTTTCCTTCGCTCTCATAAACGACGACTGGATTGGGGCATTGTGTTTATCTATAAATGCACATAAGAAATCGAGAAATTATTACAATTCACAAAGTCATCACTATCCGGAAGCCCGTACGTTCTAACCCGTAATGGGGAATGCGGCTGAGGTTCCCTCCCCCATCGGCCACGCCCACGCAGCAACGTGTCTTGTCATTGGTTGGTAAATAAATGGCCATAACTTGGGAAGCACTTGTCCGATTAATATCAAACCTTGAAAAGGCACATCCTCAGGTCCCCAGCAATATAACTGGCAAGTTTCAATTAGATCGGACGAGCGGTTATCGAGAAACAGCGGTCACACACACACACACACACACACACGCACACACACAGACAGACACACACACACACACACACCTCCACACAGATACACCTGCACACGCACACACACACACACGCAGACACACACACAGCCACACACAGCCACACACACACACAGCCACACACACACACACACAGCCACACACACACACACACACACACACACACACACACACACACACACACACACACACACACCTCTCGGAATTTTGTCCTCTGGTAAAGTTTGACGAAGATAGCTGAAAGCGTTTGCAAATTATCATGCTCACAAACAAACAACAAACAAACGAGACAGACCACCAACATATGATAAAAATTTTCTAATTTTGTCACAACAAACAGTCAGGGTCCACCTTCAACGGTGGAGGTAAAACAACAACATAAAAAAAAAAGATGTGACTAGTGTGATGTAAACAAGTTTGAATGTAAAATGTATGCCTCATGCATATTCATGCTCTGCCCATGTGTTGCATCATCTCCGCTAGGAGGGGCGAGTGGTTGCCAGTCTTCCCGGTCTGGCGGAACGATGATTGTGTGTGGAGAAGGCACGGTTTTTACCGTCGCACTTGGTGTTTTAAAATAAGGTAAAACTGATTTGCTACCTGGAGCATTCTTTCCTAAAATAATCGAATGTTTTGAAATATCATGCTGTATATCGTTTTTCAATGTATCTCTCAATAGTGAAGAATCACTAATAAAATAAATTAATATTCTCGTATCCAGATCCAGATCTTCACCAAAATCTAATCATTTCATCCTTGACACACACACACACACACACACACACACACACACACACACACACACACACACACACACACACACACACACACACACACACAACCTGTCCACCAAGTTTCGTCCAAATCCGTCCACAACTTTTGGAGATATCGTGATATGTATCATTTTTAGCCCTATCTCTCAATGGTGAATAATCACTGAAAAAAATTATCAGATCAAAAAATTGAATCAATTCTTCCTTGTCACACACCCGATCCGTCCACCTAGTTTCATATGAATACATCCACAACTTTTTGAGATATCCTGTTCACAGGTACACAGACAAACAGACAGCCAACCCAGTCAAGGGTGAAAACATAACCTCCATCTACCTTCAGCGGCGGAGGTAAAACAAGGAAAACTAGAATAATTTTACTGCGCGCAGTCGACGGGTATGCCTCCCCTCTCCCGCACAAACACTTGAGTATTGACATATTTGATCCTTGACCTTTATCATATCTGGCCCAAAATCTAATCAGTTAATTGCCCTGTCTAACTTTACCTTTGTACCAAGTTTGATGAAATTCTGTCCAATATTTCTTGAGTTTGGGCGTAAACAGTAAAATTTCAGAGTTTGACCGTGACCTTTGACCCTTGACCTTTATCACATCTGGCCCAAAATCTAATCACTTAATTGCCCTGTCTTACTTTACCTTAATACCAAGTTTGATGAAATTCTACAATTTGCTTCTTGAGTTATCGTGTAAACGAAAATCCGGACGGACGGACAACTCGGAAACATAATGCCTCCGGCACTCTTGGTGCGGAGGAATAAAAAAAAAAATAAAAACCTGACCAGACAAATCAGGAAATGTCTTTGAACACTTTGAAACACTTGGTGTTTGTACGTAGCAGATACAAATAAAAAGTTCGCGACGCACAACTCCCAACTTACATGGTGGCAATGATCATGATACATTTACTCCCCATTGAAAAGGTTACGTTTGTCGGAACTTAGCAAACATTTCGCAAAACTAAACGAGGAGATTGCTGCATAAAAAAGGTCTTGTGACTCGTGTGACAATTCGTTTGACATGAAGGGTTGTTAAATCCCTCTGTAGGCCGGTGACACGAGGACATTGCTCAGTCGTTGGAACTCCCTTCCCACCAACAATCACAAGTTACCTTTAGCCTCAAAGGGGAATATTAACGGATAATCGATTGCCTTCATCGGCAGGTTGAACTGCATGGGCTAATTATTTGGCACTTTGGCATGCGACGAGTCAACATTAGTGCGGCTGGTCATTGTTCACCGGCAGCAAGAGATGATGGGTTGGAAGAAGGGCAGGATGGCTATGATGGGAAAAGAGGGGAAGAGCCAAAATGTGCATGATCACAGCCATAGCCTTATCTTCACCAATTTAATGGTCACGGGACAGTCTGGCAGATGTTACATATTCATGGGATGAACACGACAAAGGTGCTGGAATAAAGAGAACAAATAATTTTCGACAACATCGAGGCTCATGCAAGAGCAAGATGACAGAGGGCTCCAAAACCGTGGATTCAAATCCGTAGTTCCACATTTCGAGCATGACACGTACAGATGACATGCAGCAACCCAGGATTGTGTACTTTCTTGAAGAGGAATTCAAACAAAGCAGTCTAAAAAAAATTAACGGTACTTGGCGGAGCACACACCTCCGCCAGGCTGAATACTTTACATTTTGTATGCCACTGATAGGTCGGATCTGAATCTGGACCTTAACCAAAATCGAATCGGCTTGTTCTTGTCACCTACTCAACTCATCCACCTAGTTTTGTTATAACCTGTCCGCAACGTTTTGATATATCATGCTATACATTATTTTAGCCCCATCTCTCAATGGTGAAGAATCACTTGAAAAATTAATTAAAAGTCTCATACTGGGATCTGCTTTCGGATCTTCACCAAAATCGAATCATTTCATCCTTGTCACACACCGAACGTGTCCACCAAGTTTTTCCCGAATCCGTCCACAGCCTGGTGAGATATCCTGCTCGCAGACAGGTAAACAGGTGTGAATGCATAACATCCATGCACCTTCAGTGACAGATGAGCAAGACCTTTGCAGAGGTAATAAAACTAGTCTAATAATATATTTTTTTATAAAGCATTGCAGTGAAGTCTGATCCAAATAATTTTAAAACAATATATGTATTTGTATATTGTTATCAGTAAAAAATAGTGTGGTAGATAAAAACATTAGAAAGGAAATAACTTGCACCAAAACTTTAACATTTTCACGCTCACGCTCACGCCGGGGGTATCGCTATAGCTTTCTGTTGAGAGGCGAGCTAAAAATCAAAAAAAAAATCATTATGGACAACCTTGTGGAAAAAAAAAACGTCATGTGCAGAGTCTTTAAACATTTCTTGAATCAGATGCAACATTGCACAAACATCCTGAAGGGTCTTCAATAGTTTGGTTGCCTTTGGATGGCTGTCGACCCCTGTGGGCGGAATATTAACTGTTACTCTCACGACCACCTTGTACTATCCCACCATATGTGTTATTCATATTTTTAACATGAGGAAACATTAACATATAGAACATATAGTTTGCGCCATAATAACCCCGGTAGAATACAGTGCATGAGAAACCAAAGAATACTTCACTGTGATACAAAAATATTCTATTATTAGTTACATGAAACTTTCAGTAGGTTTTGCATTTTCTCTTTTTGAACAAACGTTTTTTTGTTTGTGATCATATTCAGCCATTTTCTCTTGGAAGCCACGAGGGGTGTCAAATACAGGTGTATCACAATAACAGATGAAACATGTTGAGAATATAATGACGTCATTATCCGTCCACAGGTGGAGGAGTTGCTCTCTTCATCAAAGACTCCATTCCTCACTCTCCATGCACTGCCCTCACTCCCCCACACCCCCAGAAATACCTCTGGCTACGGCTTCCTCTTCACTCCCATCTCATGTATATATGTGTACTGTACCGTCCACCAAACAGTCATGACTCCATTTACACCTCACTATCCAAAACATGGACCAACTTCAATCTTCTCATCCAAACTCTCTCTTCCTCTTATGTGGTGATTTCAGTTGTCATCATGACAGTTGGCTAGGTGTGGGTACCTCTTTCACCTGTCATGACATTTCAGCAAAAGCTTTCTGCGACTCATTGGGACTGACTCAATCAGTCAACTTCCCGACCCGGATCTCAACCAATGGTACTCTATCTCTTCTGATCTGATTTTGACAAATTTCCCTGAAAACATCTGCTGTTCTTCCTCTGCTCCAATCGGTTCTTCTGACCACGTCCTTGTCAAAGTTTACATCTCTCTGGCTGTTATCAGAGAACCACCTCACCGCCGTCAAGACTGGCATTTCACTCAAGCCGACTGGCAGGGTCTCCCACCAGCCATCAAACTTCAAGACTGGTCTCCCTTCGCTACTTTCTCCAACATCAACTCATCCTGGGAATTCTTTCAAAGAAACTTGCTCTCCCTCATGCACAGATTTATCCCCTCTTGTCTTCAGTTGTCCTACCCTTCATCGCGCCCATGGTTCACTGAAGCTTGTGGTGAGGCAGTTGTCCTGAAACAACTTGCCTTTGCTTCATGGAAAGCAAACCCAACTAACGGCAATCTCAGTTCCTTCCATAAAGCTCAGAACAAGTGTGTATCTACCCTCAGGAGAGCCAGAAAACAACATCTTTCTCATCTCAAGTCTGAACTCTCAAACCTCTCTCCCTCCTCCAAATCCTGGTGGCATCTAGTCAAATCTGTTTCTGGTGTATGTTCCCCCTCCAGCCCCTCCCTTACCTCAAATGGCCACACTGCTGAAACCGCACGTGTGAAGGCTGAATGTCAAAACTCGGTGTTTGCATCAAAGTCTTGTGGCTGAAACCCATCGCTTTCTCTCCCCACCTTACCCAGTCACACCTAACTGTCCCTGGACTCTGTGTCCTTTTCTCCTGACAAGGTGGAGAGCTTGCTGTCAAACCTCAACTCAGATTCTTCAACCGGTCGACACGGCATCAGCCCACATGTCCTAAAAACCTGCTCCTCTGGTCTTGCTCACCATCTCTCTGTTCTATTCACCCTCTCATTTGCTCAAGGTCATCTGTCATCTGCTTGGAAATCAGCAAACATTACTGACCTGAACAAAAAAGGTGCAAAAACAGATCCCTGCAAATCCAGACCAATCAGCCTTCACCGAATCATCAGTATGGTTATGGAATCAATCATCGCTTCAGACATTCAATCCTGGCTCTTCTCAAATGGCTTGATTTCCAATCATCAATTTGGTTTCAGACCAGGTCACTCTCCCCTGGATATGCTGCTTCTGCTCTCCCGACAATGGATGGAGGTACTCAATGCCGGACATTAAATCAGAGCCATATCCCTCGACATATCGCGTGCTTTTGACATGGGCTAGCACCCTGCCCTGCTCACCAAACTCTCTTCCTATGGTATCCAAGGCCATCTCCACTCATGGCTCGCTGACTTCCTCACCTGTTGCAGCCAACGTGTGGCCCTAAATGGAGTTCTTTCATCCCATCTTCCTGTCCAGGCTGGAGTTCCTCAAGGTAGCGTTCTCGGCACTGTTCTTTTTTTGGTTTTCATTAATGATCTTTCCAACTCTCTGGGAAATCCTCTTTATTTCTTTGCTGATGACTGCACCCTCTGCTGTACCATTGTCATCCCTCAGACCAGCAAGCAGTAGCTTCTTCGCTCACTGCAGATCTGGGTAAAAGCAAAAACTGGTCCAACACGTGGAACATGTCTTTCAATCCAGACAAATCTCACACTCTCACTATGTCTCTCTGAAATGACCATTTGTAAAGCCCCCCCATCCACTTTCTCAACAATCCTCTGGAAGAAGTCCTTTCTTTCAAGCTTCTGGGTCTCACTATCTGCCATAATCTTTCCTGGGAAAGCCACATTTCCAACCTGGCCTCCAAAGGCAGTCGCCGACTGGAAATCCTCCGTCGTGCAAAGTCCTTCCTCGACCCACCTCTGAGCTCCTGACCACATACAAAGCTTTAGTCCGCAGCCTGATGGAGTACTGCTCTCCCTTCTGGGCTGGTGCTCCTGCCTCCCACATTTCTCGGCTTCAAACGGTGGAAACCAAGGCATTTCAGATCATTGGTATCTCCCACGATGAGGCTGAGTCTTTGGGCCACTTACTCTATCACCGTAGGAAAGTTGGTGGTCTTTCTATTTTCTACCGTCCCCTCTCGGGTCTCACCCCCCCCCCCCAACCGGTCGATCTGGAATTTGTCCCCACCATATTTCCTTCTGGTAAAACTACCAAAATCACGAATCACTGCTCACCTTCACTCTTTCATTCCTCTTTTTCCCATCTTTGGAATAAACTCCCTCACTCTATTCAATCCCATTCTTCCCTCCAGGCCTTCAAAACAGCTGTTTACCCCCATCCAAAACCTCGATGTTTTCTACCTCCATTAATCCACTCCAAGCCCACTTCCTTCAATTCCCCTGCTTTCCTTCCTGAAAGTCCCTGTAATGTCCATCTTGTATACCCCATGTTCCCCGCCCCACTCCTCTCCCTTCCACAGATCTCCTAATGTCTCTGTTCCCCACTGTTTTTCCTTCCCAGGCCCCCCTTTTGCCTCCTTGCTAGCCTCCAGCCACCTTGCTGTGTGTTGTGTGTTTGCTCTCATATGAGCCTTGACAAGTAGTACAAAAAAACGGCTGTTAATTATCTTCAAAAGGGGTGTTTTAATTAACCCAAACATCCAAATTTTCACTCATGCACTTCCTTGAAGTTCCCTTTGTATACACGCAACATTTGGGGCCACTATGTTTCATGGTTTTGGAGCTGTGGAGGAGACAGACTGAATGATGGACTAACCGACTGAATGACTGACACACAACTGACATTTACTATTATAGATGTGTACACTGCTTCCTTCATAGTCCCAGATTGTCTCACCTGCTTTGGGGTTGGCTCGAGAGTGTTTTTTTCTCCATGTCTTTGAAACACTCACTGGCCAGGCCTGACGTTTGACTCGAGGTGGGAAGAATTTGGGATTTGGCTGGGGTGCCGGTGATAAATCTCCTATACCCTTCATAAAAGACACTATGGGATCACTAAACGTCCACCAACGAAGGCTAGCAGATGGGACACTCAGCTTTAGTGCCATCAAAATTCTTGGCATACTCTGTGATGCAACTCACTGCCGATGAAGCACCAATCCAACAATTTATTGTCAAGTTCAGAATCGAATTCAGACTAGATAATTCCACAACTCCAAGGTGTCTCGATTTCTGTGTTCGTGCGTGCGTGTGTTCGCAAACATATCTCGGACCTGCATGAACCAATTTTATTCTTACCTGGCACAAACACAAAATATAATGGTATATATATATATATATATATATATATATATATATATATATATATATATATATATATATATATATATATATATATATATACATGTCATTTTTTTTTGGCCGTAAGATCCAAGTTGGCCGACTGGCGGGCATTTTAGTTGTTAAAAAAATCCCAATGTCGAACACGTAGTCAACCATTTCTCGGAAATGCTTTTACCAATCTTGTTCAAACTTGGCAGACAGACAAGGAATGATGGCTTACATAAGTACGTCGTTTTGTGTCGATATCAGATCCAAGATGGCTGACTGGTGGCCATTTTAGGTGTAAAAAAACCTGATGTTGAACACGTCCTCAACCATTTCTCAGACATGCATTTACCGATGTTGCTTGAACATGGCAAACTGATAGTGAATGACAGCTTACATAAGCACGTCATTGTTTGTCGAGATCAGATTCAAGATGGCCGACTGGTGGCGATTTCTTTTTTACTTAAATGTGTCCCCAACTATTTCTCACACATGCATCGTCTGATTTTGTTCAAACTTGGAACAAGCACAGTACACGATGGCATAGCACGTGAGCCTCACTTTATTTTGTGATCTGATCGAATATGGCCGACTGGTCGCCATTTTAGTTGTACATAAATATGGGTTCGTTCTTTAACTCCATACAGCAAAATTACTGAAACAATGGTGGCTATGACATTTTGCCTTTTTTACTTGTTATTATTGTTATTATTTTTATAAAATATTTTTTATACATGCTCTAGGTGAGTGGAAGAGCTGTGACACAGAACAAATCAGAAGGCAACATAACAAAGGGAACAGCAGGAGAAAGGGGGAACACCTACAGCGGGGCAAATCGAGAAATTAGATGGAGATGGACAAACAAGGGATGCAAGGAACGATGAGTGGTAAAGGAGAATACAAATAGTGGACAAAATGAATTCATAAGGAAAATTTTGGGGAGGGGTGCAGGGCTGTTTAACAGGTGTAGAAAAGATCATGATATTGGATGGGGGATGACTTGAGATGATGGTGAAAAGCTGTTTTGAAGACCTGGAGGAAGAATGAGATTGAATAGAGTATGGAAGGTGGTTCCACAGGCAGGAAAAAAGAGAAATAAATGAGTGGTGGTGAGCAGTGGTCCTGGATTTAGGCAGTTTCACAAGGAGGGGGTTGCTGTCCTGCAGATGTATGGGGGGGGGGTCATTCAAAGCACAGAGAGGTCATTCAATTCTGTGGTCATTCAAAGCACAGAGAGGGCAGAGGATGCAAGTCCAGAAATGAGGCAGAAAAAGACACAGAGACACCAACCTGTTGACGATGGCGATGTGATAGGCCCATAGACTCAGCTTCATCATGCGAGATTTCAATGATATTGAAAGCCTTTGTTTCCATGGCGCCAAGCTGAGAACGATGTGAGGCAGGTCTGGGCAGAGCATTACTCCATCAAGCTGCAGATGAAAGCCTTGTAGATTGGCAGGAGCTTAGATGTGCCAAGGAATGACTTTGCATGATGGAGGATGCCCAGTCAGCATCTGGCTTTGGAGGCCAATTTTGAAATGTGGCTTGCCCAAGAGTGAGACCCAATAGTTTGAGTGACTGATCCAGAGAAAGAGAAAGAGAAAGAGAAAGAGAAAGAGAAAGAGAAAGAGAAAGAGAAAGAGAAAGAGAAAGAGAAAGAGAAAGAGAAAGAGAGAGAGAAAGAGAGAGAGAGAGAGAGAGAGAGAGAGAGAGAGAGAGAGAGAGAGAGAGAGAGAGAGAGAGAGAGAGAGAGAGAGAGAGAGAGAGAGAGATATATATATATATATATATATATATATATATATATATATATATATATATATATATATCAACATTGAAAGACATATTCCAAGTGTTTAACCAGACTGTGATTTTGTCAAGGCCTGAGGAGAGGGAAGAGCTGCTACCTGTCTGTCAGAAGGATGAGAGATGTCATGGCAGAGAGTGGAATCATCAGAAAAGAGAACCAGGACAAATGTGTCCAAGAGCCGCATCCTAAAGGTTTTGGCTTCACCAGAAGAAGAACAACAACAAGAAGAACAACGTGGAGCTCTCTTTGAGCCAGCGTTCGCAACGCGACGCGGCTAAAAAGATAATTTTCGAGGGAGTCAGTGAGGTCATTGATTAGGAATAACATGGGGTCAAGAATACTGCCTTGTGGTACTCCAGCCTTGATAGGTACAGGAGATGAAAGGGTTCCACTGAGGGCCAGACAATAGCTATGAGAGTGGAGGAAGTCAATAATCCAAGAGTGGAGTTGGCCTTGGGTTCTATAGGCAGACAGTTTGGAGAGCAAGGCAGGATGCCAGACTGTCATAAGCTCAAGATATGTCCAGAGAGACGGCCATAATCTCATGTCTGATATTGAGGGCCTCCATACGTTGTTGGGAGAGTAGAAGCAGCATGACCCAGGTAGAGTGACCAGGTCTGAATCCAAATTGATGATCTGAGATGAAGCCATTGGAGAAAAGGAATTGTTATTGTTATTATAATTAGAAGCCCATACTCTTAACAGAGCTTCCGGTCATTCACAAGTCGATAAACGTTTCAAGGTTCAAACAAATTCCAGATAGATCACTACTCCATCTCAAACATATTATGATACAAACATGAAAAATAAACAAAAGTAAAAAACGTGTCCACTTTCCTCCTCCTATAATGTGCAGAGATGAAATACCGTCTCCATACTGTATATCTCCGACCCGACTGTTGAAAATGTTTTCGCAACATCCCGTGGATATTCCTTAGGTGTTGTCTCAACTTGATGGCTTCACTTCACTCACATTTCTGGCTCAGGGCGGTATGCGGTGCTGGCTGAGACGGTGAATGGTGCTGCAGGCTGGGCGCAGGGTTTCATCATGACTGCACTGGGGGAACGGACGCAATTTATTTGAAAAATGCGCGCTCTGTGTTTTGAGCAAATAGCGTCACAAAAAGCCCCACGGAGAGAAAAGGTCCCCACCGGCAGCACATTCCGCTTTCCACCTGCACTCGACTCGGGATGGAGCCATCGCAATTGCGCAGCTCTCATGCCTTCAGATAATGGATTATGGAGAGTTATTAAACAGAACAAAAGGAAGATAAACAAAATGGAAATTGAACGTAATTTTAAATTAGGCTGCCATAATATAATAATTTTGAGAAGAAAGCAGTTCCATTAGTTTTTTTTTTCTTTTCTTCTCATTTTGATTGAAAGCGAGAACTATTGTATGACATAGCTTCCATGTAGGAGATGTTTGATCACCATTAATGCATTTGATATGAAGAAAGCCAAATGAAAACGAAAGGATTACATGCAAACTACCATCCATTCGTCCGACATGATATGATTAATAAAAAATATCAATGAGACAGTAAAAAGTTCAAACGAAGATACAAAAGAAAAACTTCCTAAACAATTGCTCTGAATCATTAGTTCACATATTACGCAATTCATTAATTTATTCATTCACTCCTGAAGATTCATTCGTATATGGAGCTCTTCCAGACGACATGAGCATGACCTGGTCCAGTCCCAGACGGCTTTACCTGACCTTGCTGGAGTTGCTTTCCATTTTGGGAGTATCAGGAAAATCTCAATACGTAGGCCTGACTTCCCAGAAAAGCTGTGAGAAGCCAAATGATGTTTGATTGCATGGTATAAAAGCCAGAAATGAGGAAGCATTGAACTGTGATCTTGTTTTACCCCCACAAGCTTCTCTACTTGAATCTTTTTTCAGTGTTTGCTGTAAAAACAAAAAAAACAAATCTGAAAAAAAAACAGGTATGCATGAGATGGGCAGATAAAAATCAAGGTGTACATTTTTGGAGAGGGCATTAGAGACTAGAGAGTTCATAGAACATCTTACCCCTGCACAGTCTTGGGAAACAAGGACATCAGCAGGATTGCGAGTGGCAAGTGTGATTGGTTGCGATGATATAAAATGCTATAATATTTTGTCCCAAGTACTGCAAAACAGAAGAGGGTTTAAAGTATCAAAACAGGTGATTAATGTTCAGCAAGTGGTCAAGTACTGCATATAAATCGATTGAAATAAAATTAATATTTTAAAGGTGATACAAAAAAAGTTTAGCACCACTCATGCAGCAGCCTTTACATCACCTTGTTTAAGACAAACGCACAGACGAAAAAACATATCTCACTCCTATCTGCGCATGTGCAATAGAGACAAATTCATAGCCAAAGTACTGCTAAACTACAGGTTATTTTTGCAATTCACGTTTAAAATATAACATTCGAATGAAATCAAGTCGTTCCTCGATCACAAACTGACATTTGTACAGAGACAAAGTGAACCAATAATTGCTTAACCCCACTTTTCGCTTTGTGTGCATGGGGTAAATATTATACACTCATGTACTCATTTTACAAATGACATCGAAACACAAATTCATCCTCCATCTTGAAAGTCGCTATTCCCTTTAGTCAAACCATTTTTGCAGCAAGTTGGGTCTATACAGTCCATGAGAGGGCTCGAGTCACTTGTTAATACGTAGTTTCTGGAGGAATGCCACTCAGATGGGCTGGGGCCGATCTAGTGCATGTAGTTCGCCAAAGACTGGTTGAAGCCGACAAGATCCATATGCACAAATTAAGGCATCACAAAGTGGTTTCACTGCTTAGCAGGCAAGGACCAAAGGTGATCTAAACCCTGGACTGTGCAGAGATCAGGTGCCATGTGTTAAGATCATCCCAAAGAAGAACGGCATCATGTGACTGAAATATGCAGGTGGTGAGACCCAACATCACTTTCATTTTCACTTCATCTTCGATGAGGACCACTCGATGGTCAAGTTGAGATATGTAGGCCTTGCCTGTTGTGCAGCTTTAGTCGTGGTGATACCTTCATTTTTGAGTAGAAATGTGGAGTTTATAGTTCCATAAAGTTCAACAGTGTCACATCATTGAGGATATCTTGAAAGAGCCTCTCTCACTCTGACAAAGGTTTTTCACCGAAACGTCAGCTTTAGTTTGGTTGACAAGGCATTTAGCATACCCTTGTCAACTCTAAGTTGATAAACCTTATCATGTTAACACTACTTGTTTAGACAAATACAAAATGCCATTCCAATCATCCCAAACTCCTACTTGCCCTATTTATTGCTGTCTAATGCAGTTCTGTCTGGTCAAGGTCAAAGGTTAAGGTATTCCCATTTCCTTCATCGAGCACCAGGGTGTTCACAAAAGAGTCTTCATCATTTCTGGCTGAGAAGCAGCACTAGATAGGTCACTACTCATATTTCAGGGTTCTGTAGGTTTAGGCCAGAATTGTAATTTTGCCACGGTGCCAGCAAGCAATGGCCTAGTCTTGAGAAACCATCTGTGGGATCCTGAAAGACCACCAACAATTGCAAAGTAGACAGCAAACCTAGTTTAACATCCCTCTGGAGCACCCTCGTTGATGCGACATTCTCCCTGTGAAGTACCAGGATGAGAGTTTCCAGCATTTTCTGATTTTTTTTATTTCCTCCACCACTTGTTTGTCCATTCCTATCCACATCTAAACTTCTACAAATGTAAACTTATTCCTTACAATTCACTTTACCTGCTTGTATCGTATACAGTAGTTCAATTTCTACTCCATCATCGAAACAATTTAAATAAATTACAAATAAAAATTGACCAAGAAAAGACCCTCAAGGTACTAAACTTCTTCAACACCTTCACTCTGACGTACGTCCATTCAATACTCCTCCCTGTCCTATGTTATTAGGTGAACTTTCAATCGAAATAGATAACATCTCCCCATATAAGCAGCCCTTACCTCATCCACTAACCTACGATATGGTAGGTTTTGAAAAACTTGAAAAAGATAAGTAAACAAAGACTTCTGCACTGCCACTATTGAACGAGCTGTTGTTACTTCCTCAAACAATTACATAAAGTCATTTAAACCCACTCTATCTTTCATAAACCCATGCAGAGTATCCCAGGTAAACCTCTTTACCTGATAATACCTTCCGCAGGTAACCCATACGTGAAAAAAAGGCCATAAATTATTTTTTAAATCTCTGCTATCAGCTGTTGAGACCCTTTTCTATGTGAGAGCCTGCAATGTTTGAGGTGAGGTGGGGATTGGGGGGGGGGGGGCGGGGACCTACTTTACTTCTGTAGGGATAATTACCAATTGCTCTTCTCATTTGGAGTCCCGTCATGATATTAAATCCACTAATAATGTTGAAAATCACTGCACCTCCCAAACTAGAACAGCACTCGGTAGAGCGCATACCGCCACCAGGTTGAACAGTTCACGTTCTGTATCCAACTGATAGGCCGGATCTTTTGCAGACAAAAATCTAATCGGCTTGTTCTTGTCACCTACCCAACTCATCCACCAAGTTTTGTCCGATTCTGTCCACAACGTTTTGAGATATCCTGCTCACAGCCATACAAACAGACAAACAAGGGTGAAAACTTAACCTCCGTCCACTTTCGGTGGCGGAGGTACAACACTATTTGTCGTCGAGTACAAAATGGAAAACGAGTCTTTATGGGGAAGAGAGTCGGTTTGCATCGAAAATAATATTCAGAGAATTAATTCACTCAACCAAATGTTGAGGTGGAGCGAGATTTCGGATGAAATGACGTGTCAAAAAAAGAAGGTGAAGTGACATTTCGGGCATGATCCCTTCTTCAGAGCAAGAGATATTGCAAATTGAAGGGCTTACGCCTGAAAAGTCACTTAATCTTCTCTCTCATGCAGCAGTTAGCATAAGTCTCTCAACTTGTGGTTGAGAAAATTAATTGTCTTTAAGACAAGAAGCTAGGCTTTGAAAATGTTGGAAAGCATATTTGAAACTGCGAAGCAAGGAGGATGAGACAATGGACACAGGGAGACATTTCCACAATTGGGAGACTAAGGGGAGAAATTAATACAGGTGGGCAACCAACCTGTACTTTTGGGAGGGTGAGCAGATGAGGGTAGGGTTTGTTGAGGAATGTGTGTGACCTGTGATGGCTTGAGAAGGGCAGAGGGCAGGAAGAGCAAGGCCATGTGTAAGCTTGTATATAATAGAAAGCACCCCAACTTGCCGCCGGTGGGAGATTGACAGCCCTTGGGAATCCGCCTCCTGCCTTAAGATTCCAATGGTGTGGAGGACCTTGTTTTTGACCCTCACAAGGGGAGCAAGGGGGATTATTATTATTTTACCACCCAAACCAATTACATGAGAAGCATTATCACATGCCATAAGTGACTTAATCCTTTCCGCAACCCCTTCTGTTATCCTTATTTTTGCTCTACATTTTTCTACACATGGGCAACACTAAAAAAAAAAAACTACGTCTAAATCTCTGATCCGATAAACCACACCCTGCTAGAGAGCGTAGGGGCCACCGAAGCAGTTTCTTGGAAAGGGTCATGTTGGTGGTTTGCCATCTCTCTCAGCAGTAGTTAGGGCAGGAATTTTTAATTTGGTCATGGTGCCGGCGAGAGCTCATCGACTGTCACGAAGGACATCATAGGATCTCTAACAACCACAAACTAAATATGCCAACAGATGTGAGACCCAGTTTAACGTCCATCCGAGGGACGGCATACATATTGATGAATCACCTTGCCTGCAAAACATCAGGATGAAATTTTATAGCTGGGTCGGCATTCAAACCCAGGCTATACGTTTAGAGGTGAGTGTGTGTACCTCTCGGCCATCACGTCAGCCCCTACATCTTATACCTCAGTCAATATATCTCAGCCAGGACTCTGCATCAGCACCGTCTCACTCGACGCCCCTTTCAATTGGCTCCTCTATCGGCTCTGATCCTGTTTGCAGCATTGTGAGGCATTTTCACCTGGATGTTCTACGTCAGTTGTGCAACAGAAGTAACGCTGTGACAGCAACTGACGTTTCAGACGATACTCACAGTAGGGACGATGCGTGCACGGTAAGTATAAACACAAGAACAAAAACCCTGAGCTTTCAATGGGAAGATGTCGGTAAGACTTGCAGGTGTAAAAACTAAGTAACACAAGGAGTCGTAAAGTCACCTTACCGACTTAACTCACACACATAGCAGGATGGTTTCTCATCGAGCTATCCTCTGACATTCTCCACCGAAGCCATTTGTAAAATCCGAGCCTCAAACATGAAATTTATGAGCTTTTGTTTTTGTTGGAGCCATAAATATTTTGACAACTGGGTGTACGGGCATCGTGTTGTATATTCTCGTGCACATTTGCACATTTACGGGATAAATCTCACGTGAGATACATCAGATCTGCGAACATTTATTTTTCACTTCGCAATGGCTTCTCGCCGGCTTAACCGCCCCCCCAGTCTTCCTCCTCCAACCCCTGCTCGAGAACGAACGTGTATACGGATGAAAGCCGTAAATTATGCGAAGTCGTCATTGCAAAAGAGATGTGGCATTTCCAGCGTTTTCTATTCCAGAAAGATGGCTTGATGAAAAAGGCTTTGCCGCGTGAATCGTGCATATATGCATTGAAATATCAACTTCCATGACAGATATTGCTCGGCGCGTTTGAAAGAGGCCGGCATAAGATCCTGCAAGGAATGGTTCCGCTGTCAACCCGAAAGGAGTACATTCCTCAAAGGCGTTCTCGGTGGCTCACTATATAGATCTCACTGTTGATTCTTGTCATTAAGGCGTCACAATGACGGTGCCAGGGGGAAAGGTTCTGATGATGGCGCGTCTGTTCGAGCGTTTGCACAGTTCTTTCAAGCTCCAGACTTATCTGACATTTATAGAACTGACATTCGCTGAACACATACAGGGTGGAAGCTCGTCTCTTTAGCAAAGCTTCCCCTTCCTTGCACAGCTCACTTCGAGTTTTATAGCATTCGCTTGCCTACTTTTTCTTTCTTTTCTTTTTTTCTTCCTGAAACTCTGAAACATCACTTTAACTGTGTTTTCCATAGCCCCGGTATAAATCTGCAGTATTCTCATCCATGGAAGGTGTGTTCATATAGCTGCAGAGAGAGAAAGGAGTAATATGCACCTTTTGGGGAGATTTATCCTGAATATCTGTGACCATAAGAATGACTTAATACCTTCCACCACTGAAGGTGGACGGAGGTTATGTGTTCACCCCTGTTTGACTGACTGTTTGTCTGTCCGTCTGTGAGCAGGATGTCTCATAAGGTAATGGATGGTTTTGGACGAAACTTGGCGGACAAGTTGGGTGTGTGACGAGGACGAATTGATTCGATTTTGGTGAAGATCTGCATTTGGATAGGAGACTTTTAAAAATATTTAAATTGATTCTTCACCAGTGAGAGATGGGGCTGAAAACGATATACGAGTAGCACGATATCTCAAACAGTTGTGGATGAGTTATGACAAAACTAGGTGGATGAGTTGGGTAGGTGACAATTGCAAACCGATTAGATTTTGGTTAAGGCCTGGATCCAGATCCGACCTGTCAGTTGGATACAAAATTTAAACTGTTCAGCATGGAGGACGTATGTGCTGTACCGAGTACCGTCCTAGTTGTCTCTGCCACCGAAGGTGAAGGAGGTTATGTTTTCACCCCTCTGTCTGTTTGTCTGTTTTTATACAGGATATCTCAAAAAGTTTTGGATGGATCCGGTTGAAATTTTGTAGATAGGTTCAGTGTTTGACAAGGATGAACAGATTACATTTCGGTGATGATCCGGATCCGGATCCGACTACAAGAATTTTAAGTGATTTTTCACCATTGAAAGATAGGGCCAAAAACGATATAAAGCATGATATCTCAAAAACGTTGTGGACAGATTCGGATGAAACTTGGTGGACACATTGCGTGTGTGACAACGAAGAATTGATTCAATTTTGGTGAATATCCGGATCTGATAATTTTTAAGTGATTCTTTACCATTGAGAGACCGTGCCAAAAACGACATATAGCACAATATCTCAAGAAGTTGGCGATGGATTCGGATGAAACTTGGTGGACACGTTGTTGGGTGTGTCACAATGAAAAATCGATTCAATTTTGGTGAAGATCCAAATGCGTATCTGATAATTTTTAAAGTGATTCTTCACTATAGAGAGATTGGGTGAAACCGAGATATAGCACGATATCTCAAAAAGTTGTGGACAGATTTTGGTGAAACTTGGTTGACAGGTTGGGTGCGTCACAAGAAAGAAGTGTTTCAATTTTGGTGAAGATCCGATTCCGGATCTGGATACGAGAATCATTTAATTGTTGCAGTGATTCTTCACCATTGAGAGATAGGGCCAAAATCGAAATATTACTGTATAGCATGATATTTCAAAAATGTATTGGGCCCGATATGTTCTCGTGGATCAGGAATTACATGGCGGAGGTATGATCTCTACCGAGTGCCCTTCGAGTTGATTCTGTTTTTGGTGCTGCTATATTTACCCTGTGCATGAGAGGCAAAAAGAGAGTTAAGCAATTGGTTCACTTTGTATGTCTGTCTGTCTACAGATGTCGGTCTATGATCGAGCAACAATTTAATTCAAATTGAATGTTATATTTTTAACACTATAGAAGAACACAAAACAGAACATGAATCCGAACAGGAACCTGCAGTTTGTGAGTACTTTGGCTCTGGATTTGGAAAATTGTATGGCATCTTGTCCCAATCGAACGTGTGCAGAGTGGTGAGGTCATTTTTTTTTAGTCTGCCTGCTTATGTGGCAGTCAAATAAAATTGAAAATCATTGCAAATAGGAAACATACTGATTGAAGGATGTCAAAGGACACAAACAGGCACGAAGAACGAATGTGACATGTTAAATAAGGTGGTGTGTGTGGAATACAGTGTATCAACAGCACTGTGCATCAATACAGTGCATAAATATAGTGCATAAATATAGTGCATAAATATAGTGCATAAATACAGTGCATAAATACAGTGCATAAATACAGTGCATAAATACCGTGCATAAATACAGTGCATAAATAAGGTGCTTCCAAAAAAAAATTATATTTTCGACAGCCTTTAAATTTTTATTTTATTTCAATTTAATTATATATGTGAACACTGTAGAACACATATCACCTTCCTGTCACTTCCAAAAACCTCCAGCATGTAGTACTTGGACAAAATGATACACCATGTCACACCATATCAACCAATCAAATAGGCCTCTGGCACTCTCAGAGTTGGGGAATATCGAGATTCTGACAAAATGGTGGTTCGTAGGAAATGTTGATTGTGCTCGGAAACAAAATCATCAAGAGTTTAAAGAACCATTCCCATGTCCTTTTTATCAAGACTGTGTGGGGTAAGGTGTTCTCTCAACCTACTAGTTTATTAATGGTTCACGAAAAAAGTGACCACGTCATTCGTTATTGGTGTGTCTGTTGGGTAGTCGATTTCGTCGAAAAAAAATTTTTTTTTTTTTTAATTTTTGAAATTTGTTCTACCCTCATTATCACTTTTTCCGTCGATATGTTTGTCTGTTGGGTAGTCCAGTCGAATTTTTTTTTTTTTTTAATTTTGAAATTTTTTCTACCGATTAGATTTCAGTTAATACAATGGCGATTTCGATGAAACTTGGTTGGTAGGTTAACACCATGACCTAGTTGTGTGCAAATGAGAACCGTTGCTATGGACACCACTGTTGTTTAGCAACGGGACTTTGAAATATTTGAAAAATCATAAAAAAAATTATTTTTTCGAAAATCAAAAATCGGGCCACGAGCGACTGTGGGCAGTACATTCAGCCATATTGTCAAAAATTTCCAGCCGGATCCTATGAAAACTGTCGGAGAAGATAGACTTTGAATGAACCCTGGTCGAAAACAATAAAAAAACGAAGTTCGTTATATCTCAGAGACTATGAGTCAGATATACATGAAACTGGTATGGTAGGTTCATGGTATGTCCTAGTTATGTGTGAGAAAGATGGACCCCTCCGTTGCCTAGCAACGGCCGAAAAACCTCTAAATGTGGGGGTATTTTAACAAAAAAACAATCTGCAGCATTAACCCTTGATGCTAGAATCATGAATTTTCTTGTGCTTAATCCTCAGGTCATACCCCATCGAACAGGCCCATCGCGTCAGGTTCTATTGGGTAGTTGACTACCCATGTCCGCCTACTGGCTTTGTCTGTCTGTCTGTCCCGAGCAGAGCTTCGTGGGTTTTGACCGGATCCTGATAAAATTTTGGTGGGAGCTTTATATCATGATCTAGTTGTGTTTTCCTGAGAATGGGCGTGGTGCGCCCATTATGGGCGGAGCCACGCCCAAAAAAACATGTTCTTAGGGGGTAGCCGATTTCAATTTGCATCTACTCCTAGGGGGTTTGTCGAATCTGGCAGGGTTTCGGTATTTGGTTAGCCCAATGACACCTGCATAGCCCCACAGAGCTCGATTTTTCATTTTCGTCCCAAGTCAAGGTCACAAGGTCAGGAACTTAGAAAATTGCGAATTTTGACGTAAAAATCCATCTTTCCGAGGAGTTTGTCGAATCTGGCAGGGGTTTCGGTATTTGGTTAGCCCAATGGCAACTGCATAGCCCCACGGAGCTCGATTTTTCATTTTCGTCCCAAGGTCAAGGTTACAAGGTCACGAACTTAGAAAATCGCGAACTGTGTTTTTAGGGGGGAGCCAATTTCAATTTGCATCTTCTCCAAGGGGGTTTGTCGAATCAGGCAGGGGTTTTGGTATTTGGTTAGCCCAATAGCACCTTTATAGCCCCACGGAGCTCAATTTTTCATTTTCGTCCCAAGGTCAAGGTCACAAGGTCACGAACTTAGAAAATTGCGAATTTTGACGTAAAAATCCATCTTCTCCGAGGAGTTTGTCGAATCTGGCAGGGGTTTCAGTATTTGGTTAACCCAATGGCACCTGCATAGCCCCATGGAGCTCCATTTTTCATTTTTGTCCCAAGGTCAAGGTCACAAGGTCACAAACTTAGAAAATTGCGAATTTTGACGTAAAAATCATACGACTGCTCAAACTTTGAGAGCTAAAATGACAATATTTTTTTATGCATAATCTTGAGGTCATTCCCCACCTAAAGTTTTGAAACCATTTTTTTTTTGTATACCTTGTCGAGGCTCGTGTGAGAGCTAACACACAATGCACAAGAAGGGGGCATGAGACAAGAGGGGCAGGAGGGGGAGGGACAAAACAGTGGGGAACAGACACATTAAGAGATCTGTGGAAGGGAGAGGGATGGGACGGGGAACATGGGGAATAGAAGATGGACATTACAGGGAGTTTCAGGAAGGAAAGCAGGGAATTTGAAGGAAGTGGGCTTGGGTGGATTACCGGGCGTAGATAAGATCGAGGATTTGTATGGGGTTGATAAGAGGTGGTGGTGAACAGCTGTTTTGAAAGCCTGGCGGGAAGAATGGGAAAGAATAGAGTGAGGGAGTTTATTCCAAAGGAGGGAAAAAAAAAGAGGAACGAAAGAGTGAAGGTGAGCAGTGATTCGTGATTTTGGTAGTTTTACCAGAAGGGGATTGTTGGCTGACCTTGAGCACCCTGTGGAAATGTGGTGGGGACAAATCGCAGAGAGAGCGGGGGGGGGGGCAAGGCTGGAGAGGAGACGGTAGAAGACAGAAAGACGACCGACCAACCTGCGGTGATTGAGTGAGAGGCCCAAAGACTCAGCCTCATTGCGGGAGATGCCGATGATCCGAAATGCCCTGGTTTCTACAGCGTGAAGCCGAGAAAGGTGGGAGGCAGGAGCACCAGTCCAGAGGGGAGAGCAGTACTCCATAAGGCTTTCCCAGGAAAGGTCATGGCAGATCGTGAGACCCAGATGCTTGAAGGAAAGGACTTCTTCCAGAGGATTGTTGAGAAAGTGGATGGGGGGGGGGTTTCTAAAGGGTCCTTTCGAAGAGACATAGTGAGAGTGTGAGATTTGTCCGGATTGAAAGACATGCTCCACGTGTTGGACCAGTTTGTGATTTTATCCAGATCTGCAGTGAGCGAAGAAGCTGCTGCTTGCCGATCTGAGGGATGACCGATGGTACGGCAGAGGGTGGAGTCATCAGCAAAGAGATATAGAGGATTTTCCAGAGAGTCGGAGAGATCATTGATGAAAACCAGAAAAAGAACAGGGCCCAGAACGCTACCTTGAGGAACTCCAGCCTGGACAGGAAGAAGTGATGAAAGAACTCCATTTCGGGCCACACGTTGAATGCGACAGGAGAGGAAGTCTGTGAGCCATGAGTGGAGATGGCCTTGGATACCATGGTAAGAGAGTTTGGTGAGTAGGGCAGGGTGCCAGACTGTGTTAAAAGCACGTGATATGTCCAAGGATATGGCTCGGATTTCCAGTCTGGCATTGAGGACCTCCATCCATTGTTGTGAGAGCAGAAACAGCATATCCAGGGTAGAGTGACGTGGTCTGAAACTAAATTGATGATCGGAAATCAAGCCATTGGAGAAGAGGAAGGATTTCATGTCTGAAGCGATGATGGATTCCATAACCTTGCTGATGATTTGGAAAAGGCTGATTGGTCTGTAGTTGCAGGGATCTGTTTTTGCACTGTTTTTATGCAGGGCAGTGATGTTTGCAGATTTCCAAGCAGGTGGCAGATGACCTTGAGCAAATGAGAGGGTGAATAGAACAGAGAGAGGGTGAGCAAGAGCAGAAGAGCAGGCTTTGAGGACATGTGGGCTGATGCCATCTGGACCGGTTGCAGAATCTGAGTCGAGGTTTGACAGCAAGCTCTCCACCTTGTCAGGAGAAAAGGTCACAGAGACCAGGGACAGTTGGGTGCGACTGGGTTAAGGTGGGTAGAGAAAGCGATGGGTTTTGGACACAAGATTTAGCTGCAAACACCGAGTTTCGGCATTCAGCTTCTTCATGTGCGGTATCAGCAGTGTGGCTATTTGAGGTAAGGGAGGGGATGGAGGGGGAACATACACCAGAAACAGATTTGATTTGATGCCACCAGGATTTTGAGGAGGGAGAGAGGTTTGAGAGTTCAGACTTGAGATTAGAAAGATGTTGTTTTCTGGCTCTCTTGAGGGTAGATACACACTTGTTCCGAGCTTTATGGAGGGAACTGAGATTGCCCTCAGTTGGGTTTGCTTTGCATGAGGCAAAGGCAAGTTGTTTCAGGACAACTGCCTCGCCACAAGCTTCAGCAAACCAAGGGCGGGAGGAAGCGAAGGACAACTGAAGACGAGAGGGGATAAATCTGTGCATGAGAGAGAGCAAGTTTCTTTGAAAGAATTCCCAGGATGAGTTGATGTTGGAGAAAGTAGCGATAGGAGACCAGTCTATAAGTTTGATGGCTGCATGGAGACCCTGCCAGTCGGCTTGAGTGAAATGCCAGACTCGACGGCGGTGAGGTGGTTCTCTGATAATAGCCAGAGAGATGTCCACTTTGACAAGGACGTGGTCAGAAGAACCGATGGAGCGGAGGAAGAGCAGCAGATATTGTCAGGGAAATTTGTCAAAATCAGATCCAGAAGAGATGGAGTACCATTGGTTGAGATCCGGGTCGGGAAGTTGATGGATTGAGTCAGTCCCGATGAGTCGCAGAAAGCTTTTTCTGAGGTGCCATGACAGGTGAGAGAGGTACCCATTTTGCAGAGAGAGGTACCTAGAGGTACCCAGAGGTACCCAGAGAGAGGTATCCAGAGGTATTTTGCAGCTAATAATCTGTCACTCGTACCACACCATGTTGATCATTTTTATAACTTGGTCAAACATTACCACATTGTCTCATCCTTGAATTCTGAAACAATCTACATCATCAAATACCGCTCGTGAACCATCGTTGTCTTCAGACTTGTATTCGTTATTGGTGTCTGTCTGTCTGTCTGTTGGGTCATCGATCCAGTCGGAATTTTTTTTTTTTTTTAATGTTTTTTTTGAAATTTGTTCTACCCTTATTATCACTTTTTCCGTCGATATATTTGTCTGTCTGTCTGCCCCTCTGTTCGGTCCAGTGCTCCGGTAATACAATGGCGATTTCGATGAAACTTGGTTGGTAGGTTCATGCTTTATATATATATATATATATATATATATATATATATATATATATATATATATATATATATATATATATATATATATATATATATATATATATATACAGCTGTCAAAATTTTACTAATGTGATCCTCTTTATGTTTTCAGGTTGCTCAAATAACAATTTAAAAGTTTTTTTCCATAGCAGTTTCAACCATGTTCAACAATTTATCTGTGCCCCAGCAGACACTCATTTTAGAGACTTTTTTGTGACAAAGTCATATGGAATCTGTGGCATCCATGCTGAACTTCTTAAGGCTGGTGGAACTGCTACATGTCATTGCATGCAGTTCTTTGCTCTGGCTGGAACACAGGCATCATCCCAACTGACTGGAAGAGGGACCTTGTTGTCACTCTCTGGAAAGGGAAGGGTAATCGCCAGGACCCCAGCAACTACTAAGGGGTGATGCTGCTCTCAGTGCCAGGCAAGGTCTTTGCTCGGATAATTATTGTTAGGGTTCACCACCATCTGCTTGAGCACCAGCCTCCAGAGTAGTCAAGCTTTACACCAAAGAGGTCAACCATTGACCGCATCCTTTCTCTTCAGGTCCTCACCGAACGCAGACGAGAGTTTTGGCAGGGGCTGCTTGCAGCCGATGTTGATCTCTGCAAAGTGTTTGATGCAGTCAATCAGGATGCCCTCTGGAGGATTCTTGGTCTTTGTGGGGTGCCACCAAAACTGATCTATCTGATGTCTGAACTATACTCTGGACCTGAGAGTGCTGGGAGATGTGGTGATACCATCTCTGACTTATTTCCAGTTGTAACTGGACTTCATCAGGGGGTGTGTACAAGCTGTCACACTTTTCAGCACTTGTATAGACTATATTTTGGGGAGGATGTCAGAAAGATCAAGCTGCGGTGTACTGCGGTTGGGAATGTCAAGATCTCTGACCTTGATTTCATAGATGATGTGGTCATCTTTGCAGAAATTCTAGATATCCTTTTGGGGGCCCTCAAGGTGCTGAATGAGGAGTTGGAGCCACTGGGATTATGGGTTTCCTGGGTTAAAACAAAGATCCAGGCTTTCAATGACATCTTGAATGCAGCCATCTTGTCTGTACCTGTTTGTGGCGAGGATGTTGAGGTCAAGAAGAGATTCACTTACCTTGGCAGTGATATTTATGTCTCTGCTGGCTGTGAGCCAGAGGTCAACAAACGTCTGGGTCAGGCCTGAGGATTATGGATTCACTGGATCATGTGGTGTGGTTCACTGGTATCTGTGCAGGAGGACAATAGTCCGAGTCTTCAGGTCCTGGGTGCTTCTAGTCTTGCTCTATGGATGAGAGACTTGTACTCTGACCAGGGATCTGAGATGGCGACTTAATTCCTTCAGAATCCAGGTCTCTTTTGAGAATCCTTGGCTATCGCTGGTTGGACTTTGTGTCCAACGTGTGGTTGCTGAGAGAGACTCAAATGAGATGTGTTACCTGCATTGTCCATAAGCATCAGCTACAGCTGTATGAAAATGTGGCTCGTTTTCCTGATGCTGATCCTCCTCAACAAATTCTCTCAGCAAGGGAGCCTTGTGAGTGGAGGAGGCCAATGAGCTGACCCCATGCCTTGTGGTTGCAGCAGGTTGATCAGCATCTCAAGGAGATGGGGATGGATCAGGCATCTGCCTGGGGGATGGTCAGGAGGAGGCACCTGGAGTACCAGCAGAAAGTGGATGGAGCAACGCACTGCTCCGGCGCATGCTCCCATACCTGACCTGACCTGACCTGAAGTTATGTGTTTCTACACAAAGGAAGTTTTGTCGGATCAATCAAAATGCAAGAATTCTACAATACAAAACCATCAAACGCATTATTGAAAGGTTTTGAGACACTGGAAATGTAAAAGAGCAAATTGAATGACACTGGTCAAAAACCTTCAAGGGAAAACACTCGACAAGATAGAGGCTGTAAGAGAAGCTATGCAGGCTTCTCCAAAATAAAAACCCGCTCACTTGCACAGCTGGTGTGAAGTTCTCGCACGTGCATTGGCAGCATCATGTACAATAATCTGAAACTGGATCCACACAAGAAACAGTTACTGCAGCACCACACCAGAAAAAATAAGCGGGAGAGGTTCTCAACGGACAGACAACCCGTGGCCTCCATACTCCCAGGATCTGTCTACTCCTGACGACATCCTATGGGGGCCC
>NC_140971.1:48583974-48598974 GCF_056783735.1 Eptatretus burgeri | reverse complement strand
TCCTCTCCCTGTTCTGCGCAGCGCCCATCCCCCTAAATGGACGGTCGTGCGCCTTGGCACCGGCACGCATGTTGCGCCATCAATGGATGAAAGGCTTGGTATAGCTGTCCTCGCTTCAGGAATAACAAACAGCACGCCGGCCGCGCTTAATGAGCACCAGAGGGAGAGTTTTGCCTGCCCGTGCAACTAGCCATCTCATCCATCTTGAGGGCTTTCCGAGGACCTCTTTCCACGAGGTGCCATCTCATCTCCCGTGCCACGTATTCTCTCGTCCTCATCGTGTCTGCCAGCGGCGCGCCGTCCGACAAAACAGCTCGAGCGCATATTAAAGATGGCCTCCGCGCAGTCCCCGGAGCCCGGCTCGGTGGAGAGACCCGCTCGGAGATGAATAAACACCTCGCGTAAGCGTGTTTCACACATTCGCCGAGGCCTTTTACAGGTTAACGGGGCTTATCGGCGCCTCGGTATGAAGGCACGAGTGTCGCGAGGACGTTATTTTTTTTTGAGGGGGGGGTGCATCAAGCGAAGCGGCGATGACGCGTCGTCGTGTGGCGTCGCGAGTCGCGATCTTACAGCAGGCGCGCCTGTCTGACCCGGTCCGGCGACGGGACACCGGAGCACCTCTCGGGGGAGCAAGGCGAATCACAAGCGTTCTTGACAGCTCCCGTTCGCCTCCTGAATTATTCATGGCTTCATTTACGCTTGCTGAGAGGAATTGCTTTTCATAAATTTGCCTCGGCGACATGAATTATCCCGCTCGGAGGAAATGCTTCCGAGAACAAAAAGATAATTGTCTGCCTTGGCTTCACGCTGTTGATTCGCCATTATGAGCTGTCTGATTCGCCGCGCATTAAATGTCAACTGAAGGTCGCGTGCGGAAGACGTATTAATATTTCTCCATTATGACAAATTGCTTCTGGAGCATTAGCCTTCGGGTTAGGCACATACAGCTGCTAATTGTCAGGCGTGACTTAATTGGTTATTTTGAATGGAACTAATTATTATGAAGAGTGGCGAATTCGTTGCATAAACAATTGGTGTTATTAAATAATGTTGAATTTTCTGGGTGTATAAAAGGGGGGGGTTGGGGAGACGTTGAGCATGATGATCAACATAATCTCGATGGAGAGAGAATGAACGCACTTAACCATGGAGGAGAAAGGGATGGGGGGGGAGGGTGGTGGTGGTGAAGAAACAATCAATTTGTGGCTAATTGCTATCTTTCATCTTCGTCTCCAATTAGAAGCAACGGTAAGCGAAAGGCCTAATTACCGAGTTGTCAGAGCTGCGACATCTTAAGAGCGGGGAACTCTTTCAGACTTATACACCACCTGCCAACCTGACCCCACTAGACTCGGTAAGTCAGTTCATTAACATGCGATGATGAATTAAAATATAAATTTCATCGACAGAGAAACGAAAGGGTTAATCAACCTTTTTTTCCAAAACAGACTGCTTTAATCCAAAGGGCGATAATTTACAATCATCGGAGTTCATCGTGTGCATGTATGTAAATGTAATGGGATACTGCGACGATGTTGCGTGGACGCAAAGTGCAGAGAGAAACCGACATACTGTACGTACTCAAAGTGCGGAGGGATACACTGACGTATATCCGCAAAGTGCGGAGCAAGACACCGACGTACTGTACGCACTCAAAGTGCGGAGGGATACACCAACGTATATCCGCAAAGTGCGGAGCGAAACACCGACGTATATCCGCAAAGTGCGGAGCGAAACACCGACGTATATCCGCAAAGTGCGGAGCGAAACACCGACGTACTGTACGCACTCAAAGTGTGGAGGGATACACCGACGTATACATACCTGCCAACCTTTTTGGAATGAAAATTGGTAGATTTTTGCGCGACGCAGGGGCATGCCCCCCCCCCGGAAAATTTTTGAAAAAATGGTGCACTCTCCTGCATTTTATACCACTTTATAGCCTCAATAAAATCAACTATTTACCACATCAAAATCTGGCCAACTTGTCAAATTTATTACGTGCAACAAGTAACATCTTCCAAAATAATTACACTGGCACTTCAATACATGACATTTTTGAAACATGACATTTTTTACGCGCGTCTGCTATCACTAAACGAAGGGCGGATAATCAGATTTAACGATAGCAGACGTGTGTAACTGTGTAGACGCGCACATAGACGACGGAAAAACGTAAACTGCAAGGTACTGTACAGTATCGTATTCTGTAACTCGGATAAAAAAAAATTTTTCCCTGAATTTTAAAAACCGATAGCTTAAGCATGCAAAATCGGGAGCTGGTAGATAGCCTCGAAAATCGGTAGTCTACCGGCTAAATCGGTAGGATTGGCATTTATGGTATGCTTATATCCGCAAAGTGCGGAGCGAGACACTGACGTACTGTACATATGCAATGTGGGGAGAGATACGACATACTGTACGTTCATAAGTGCAGAGGAATACACCGACGTATATGTGCAAAGTGTGGAGGGATAGAACGACATATATATATATATATATATATATATATATATATATATATATATATATATATATATATATATATATATATATATATATATATATATATATATATATATATATATATATATATATATATATATATATATATATATATATATATATATATATATATATATATAAATATATATATATATATATATAAATATATATATATATATATATATATATATATATATATATATATATATATATATATATATATATATATATATATATATATATATATATATATATATATATATATATATATATATATATATATATATATATATATATATATATATATATATATATATATATATATATATATATATATATATATATATATATATATATACACATATACATATATATATATATATATATATATATATATATATATATATATATATATATATATATATATATATATATATATATATATATATATATATATATATATATATATATATATATATATATATATATATATATATATATATATATATATATATATATATATATATATATATATATATATATATATATATATATATATATATATATATATATATATATATATATATATATATATATATATATATATATATATATATATATATATATATATATATATATATATATATATATATATATATATATATATATATATATATATATATATATATATATATATATATATATATATATATATATATATATATATATATATATATATATATATATATATATATATATATATATATATATGCATATATATATATATATATATATATATATATATATATATGCATATACACATATATACACATATATCCAGAGCATAGCTCCGTGACGTTTGATGCGATCTTGATGAAACTTGGACACACGCAAGATATCATGGTCGAGTTGTGTCTTTTTGTATGAGGGGCGTCCCACGCCCACTTGAACTTTTTATTCGATTTTTTCTTGCAATTTCATTTTATGGAAGCTCTGCGTAATCTCCATAAGTACAACATATAAAAAAATCCGATTTGATTTGGTCAATTTTGATGGAAGAGATAGATTTTTAGGGTAGGCCTTCCTGAAAAGCTTCCACTAACTCAATTGTACCTATCGTGGCATTGTTCACTAATGCCCGCGAACCATCGTCGCCTCCCGGCTTGTAATAATCTATCTATAATTCCAGCAATCTCTGTGTGTCTGTGTGTCTGTCTGTCTGTCTGCGACCGCCGTTTCTAGACGACCGCCGGTCCGATCTCATTGAAACTTGCCAGGAATATTGCGGGGCCCCGCGGATGTGCTTTTCAAGGTTTGATATTAATCGGACGAGCGGTTCCCAAGTTACGGCCATTTATCTGTCGACCAATGACAGAACACGGTGCTATGACATCACGAATGACATCACAATTAATGTTTATTTATTTATTTATTTTTTATTATTTCTTTTGCACGATTGAAACTTGCCAGGCATATTGCTGGGGACCCGCGGATGTGCCTTTTCGAGGTTTGAGAGAGGAAGAGGCTGCACATACTGGCACTCACCTATGGGCACGCACCTACGGGCCCGCCCCTACGGGCCCATACTAGTCTATCTATAATTCCAGCAATCTCTGTGTGTCTGTCTGTTTGTCTGTGACCGCCGTTTCTCGCTGACCGCCGGTCTGATCTCATTGAAACTTGCCAGGAATATTGCCGGGGACCCCCGGATGTGCCTTTTCAAGGTTTGATATCAATCGGAAAGGCGGTTCCCAAGTTACGGCCATTTATCTGTCAACCAATGACAGGACACGGTGCAATGACATCACAAATGACGTCACAATTAATGTTTGTTTAATTATTTTTATTTTTTATTTTGGCACGATTGATGTCACAATTCTTTTTCTTCTTTGTTTGGTATGACGTCACAATCGACACTGAGGACCTGAGTATGTGCAATATTATTTATTATTATTGTTGTGCTTGGTAGACATTTGTGAATACATTTACAGAGAGAGGGGTGAGAGAGGAGGGGTGAGAGAGGAGGGGTGAGAGAGGAGGGGGGAGCGAGGAGAAGGGAGAGAGGGGGAGAGAGAAGGGCGAGAGAGGGGCGAGAGAGGGGGGCGAGAGAGGGGGCGAGAGAGGGGAGGAAGAGAGGGGGCGAGAGAGGGGGGCGAGAGAGGGAGGGGACATAGGAGGGGGAGAGAGGAGGGGGGAGAGTGGGGGGGCAAGAGAGAGGGGGCGTCACAATTCTTCTTCTTCGTTTGATATGACATCACAATTGATGCTGGCGATCTGATACTGCACGTACGAAGCTGCACATACTGGCACGCACCTACGGGCCCGCCCCTACGGGCCCGCACTAGTTATTATAATAATAATAATAATAATAATAATAATAATAATAATAATCCTTATGTTCATGGGATGAAAATGCGGATACATACCATGTTGTTTTCACCAATTAAATTGAATCGCCTTTTTAGGCCGAACCTTGTGCTTCTTGCAAAACAATATGAAATGAGATTGACATCTTGCTTCAGGTGATGTATGATCCAGCATCGCTGTTCCATTTACACCAATGGATGTGTTACAGTAGAAGCAGCTAGCTATATATCTCAAATACAAATTCCACCAACCCTCCTCCCTCACTCTAAAAGCAAGCACACTGTGCATGAAGGGATCACATTGGCTTCTACAACTACCATGAAAAGTTAAATTGCAACATAATCCAGGCCTCTTAGACTTTCAGTTACCGTGGTGATTGTGAACTTAGTGTGCAGGAAAATGACCCTTTTGTGCATGCTCCTCGCCTTACAGAATGAGCAAAACCAGCACCAAACTGCAGTCGAACGCACACGATGTCTCAAGGAATATTTGCTGAAATTTAATGAAATCTATGCCTGAGATATCACAGTCTGAAACATTCAAAATATTCTGATGTTCTGCCCGAAGGCAGGTTCAGTATGTATTACCAAAGCAGTTCACTGGCGAGGGGTATACACTGGGTGTTTTGCCATTGCCTTCCCAGCGTTGTTTGACCATGCTCTAGCCTTTTAAATGCTGGGTGTCAAGCAAGGAAGCAGCTCGGACCATTTTTAAAGTTCTTTGTGTGAACGGGCCTTAATTTGAACCAACAACATCCCAGACTCAGAGCGGATGCGATAACCATTACACCACCAAGTCTGGTATGTGTATGTGTATGTGTACGTGTACGTGTACGTGTACGTGACGGAACCCCGAACTTGTTGAGGTAGCAAGGCACACATCAAATACCATAACAGCAAAAGCTACACAATCTGCGAGCATCAAGCATCGTCTGCCATACAAACGCATTGTCTCTGCACAGATATCCACCAGTTAGGAGGTTGGTTACAGTCAGGAATGGGTAAATTGAACGAAAATGAATCTTCAAACCCTGAATGACATGACACTGACATAATTTATGCTTATGACCACAGTCAATGTATAAACCTCTCAGAGTGCAAGGGAAAGGATGGAGCTCCTGCACCAGTTGGAACTCCTCCTTTCCACCACTGCCCCAGTGATTGTTGGTAGTGATCTTCATATATAGATATGGCCAGATTGGCCAATGATGAATCGGCGCAGGTGTTTATAAGGGATAGTTCAGGATTTTAGGTTGAGGGTTGCGGATGTTCAAAAGGGTAGTGGCTTCACCTGGAGCAAGGCGGCTGGTTACTGGTGGAGCAGGATTGATTATTTGCTTTTATCACCATATTTTGGTATCTCAGACCTGGTACTTCACGTTGTGGCTTTTTCCGATCACTGTCATTTATCCATGGAGATAGAGGGGGTGTGCGCTTGACACAGTGAAATCTGGAAGCTTAATTGTCACCTTTTGCAGGATGGCAGTTAAGTGCAGTCCTATGTTCGCAAGCATAGGTACAGTATTTGGCAAACCATTATGTGCCTCCTCCCTTCTTCGGCTGCCTGTTGGGAGGAGGTGAAATGTAGTACTGTGGTGTTTTTCCGTACAGCCAGACAAATGATAACCACGGGAAGAAGTGACCATTTGAGACACATGTAGACTTATCTCCAATGTTTGCATAGGAAACTTGGCAAAGTGATTCACTGGACCAAGGGTCGGTTTTTTGCCTCCTTAGGATAAAGCTTGGACCGTCATCTTCAGTGGTGGAGTGCAGGCATTGGGGGCAAATGAAAGGTGTGGCAGATTCTTCTTCCAACATTGTGCCAACCAGAAAGGCTTTTGGCCTCAGCTTAAGGTGGAGGGAGGCCTTGTTTCTGACCCTGGGCAAATCACAGAAGCAGTGGAGGACAATTTTTCCAGGTCGATTGAAAATGTATCAGTTGATTCATCCCAGATGGCGGGTTTCCTTGGCCATCTGAATCATTGGGTGAGCCCCGAAGAGATGGAGCTTTTAGAGAGGCCAGCCAGTTTGGAGGAATTGTCTTTTGCTGTCTTTTGTGCCCAAAGGGGGGCCTGTACATGGACTTTATGTCATCGTTGGTCAGTGATGCTGTCACCATGTGCAGGCTGGTGGGTTATTGCAAGCATTGTGAGTTGGCCTCCTCTTCCAAGATTAACTCAAGGAAGAGTGAGGTCAAACAATTTGTCCAACACAGGGTGGGCTCTGCTCCTTTTTGCCTATCCATTGAGCAGATTATTGCCTTGAGGATTCTCGGAGTTTATTTTGACTCTGGCAGGGTTGCTGCTTATAACTGGCTGAACATCATGGATGACATCAAGAAGAGGGTCGCTTCTTGGTGGTAATGCAGTGTCACCTAGGATGGGTGTAATTTAGTCATCAAGACCTGAGAAGGTAGAAAAGTTTCTGGCTTCCACCAATCTGACTCTGCAACTGCACCAGAGAGCATCAGCTCAAGTGTCCTAAAAATCTGCTCTGCTGCTCTTGCACTTCCTCTCTCTGCCCTTTTTACCCTGTCATTTACCCTGGATCATCTTCCATATGCTGGGAAATCAGCCAACATCATGGCATGACATGACAGGTGCAAAAATGGATCCTCTTAACTACAGACCAATTAGCTTACTTCCAATCATTAGCAAGGTCATAGAATCCATCATCGCAGTTCAAAGAAAATCATTCCTTTTCTCCAACAACCTCATCTCAGATAATCAATTTGGATTCAGACCTGGTCACTCTACCTTGGACATGCTGCTTTCACTCACTCAACAATGGATGGAGATATTCAATGTCAGACAGGAGATGAGGGCCATCTTTCTGGGCATACTTTATCTCATACTTTAGAAGCAGTCTGGCATCCTGCCTTGCTCTCCAAACTGTCTGCCTATGACAGTCAAGGCCAGCCCCACTCTTGGATTACTGACTTCCTTGACTCTTGTCACCAAAGTGTTGCTCCTTATGGAATCCTTTCATCCACTCTGCCAGTCAAGGCTGGAGTGCATCAAGCCAGTGTTCTCGGCTCAGTCCTATTGCTGATCTTCATCAATGATCTCTCTGACTCAATGGAAAACCCACTTCATCTATTTGCTGATGACTCCAACCTCTGCCGTGACATCCCTCATCCTTCAGACAGGCAGGATGCAGCCACTTCCCTCTCTTCAGACCTTGACAACATCACAAGATGGTCAAACACTTGGAATATGTCTTTCAATCCTGACAAATCTCATAGTCTCACTCTCTCACTCTGAAAGGACTGTGTGCCAAACCCCTCATCAACTTTCTTAACAACCCTCTTGAGGAATTTCATTCATTCAAACTCCTTTGTCTCTATATCAGCCATCATCTTTTTTTGGCAAACCAAATTTCAAATTTGGCCTCCAAAGTCAGATGCCAAATAGGCATCCTCCTTTAAACAAAGTCCTTTTTTTGCATACCTTAACTCCTATCCACCTACAAGGCCTTCATTCACAGCTTGATGAAGTACAGCTCTCCACTTCGGGTTGGCTCTCCTGCCTCACCATTTGCTCATCTTGACTGTGTAGAACCCAAGGCCTTAAAGATCATTGGAAACTCCTGCGATGAAGCTGAATCTATTGGCGTATAACTTTGCATCACAGACAGGTCGGTGGTCTCTGTTTTCCACCACCTCCTTTCTGGTCTTGCACCCCCTCTGCTCTTTCTGTGCTTTTATCCTCTCCCTCCAAACCCAGGCTTCTGCAGAGCACACAGTCCACCATCAACCCCCTTCTGATAAAACTACACAAATCCAGCTTCACTCATTCGCTCCACTATTTTCCCACCTGTAAAACCAACTTCCACATTTTTTTTGATCTTGTTCTTCCATTCACATCTTCAAGACAGCTGGTCACTACCATCTCAGATCATCTCCAATCCAAAACCATTATCTTTTCTATCCATGTTAACACCGCCCCCCACCCCCACCACCTCCACCCCACTCCAATCCTCCTTCAAATGTTCCAATTTTCCCTTCTGAGAGTTTCCTACTGTAGCCATCTTGTCCATCCCCTGCATCCTCCCCTGCCCCCAATTACTACACACACCCATTGTTTGTCCAATCTCCCTCTATCTTGGCCTTCAACTCTGCTGCTGGTGTTTCCCGCCCTCTCTCGGATGTTGCTATTATCCTGTTACATCCTGATCCACTCAGGATACTAGCTCTTCCATGAGCCTTGACTATGTATACAAAAAAGCGACGGGAATATTTGATGGGATATGAAGGGAATGAGGGAAGGGACTTGCATGAAATATATCTTTGAGGGGGGTTGCGGGTCAGGGGATTGCTCATGTAGATGCTCCTCAAAATAATTTTCTGGACGATGACATCTTTGGCATCCAGTTTGGGGAAAATAGAGTGAAGCAAGACAAAAAACAACATATATATATATATATATATATATATATATATATATATATATATATATATATATATATATATGTATATGTATTGGAAAATAGAGTGAAGCAAGACAGACACGGAATTGTCCCTTGGCAACGGCCTGCAATTCCAGAGAGTCTGGTGGGAACCCGAGATAGCTTCGCCCCCTAGTGTGTATATATATATATATATATATATATATATATATATATATATATATATATATATATATATATATATATATATATATATATACATACATATACATATACATACATATACATATATATATATATATACATATACATACATATATATATATATATATACATACATATATATACATATATATACATACATATATACATACATATATATACATATATATATATATATATATATATATATATATATATATATATATATATATATATATATATATACATACATATATATATATACATATACATACATACATATATATACATATATACATACATATATATGTATATATATGTACATATATATACATATATATATATATATATATATATATATATATATATATATATATATATATATATATACATATACATATATATACATATATATATATATATATACATATATCTATATATATATATATATATATATATATATATATATATATATATATATATATATATATATATATATATATATATATACATACATATATCTATACACATATCTATACACACATATATACATATATATTTTGAGGAGCATTTATAGCCAATGACCTAAGTTGGACCAAAAGCCATAATCGTACCGAATTTTAATGGAATCAGTTGGAGTTTGTGAAAATGCATCAAAACGAATTTTGAGGGACCTCTTAAGGAAGAGAATAATATCATGACTATATATGCCAAAGCTTGTTTCATTTCATGCAGTTACAAAAATCTGATGGTGGAACAAAGAAAGTGGTGTGCCGAAATGTATATATATATATATATATATATATATATATATATATATATATATATATATATATATATATATATATATATATATATATATATATATATATATATATATATATATCGTTGTGGGCCCGGTGTCATGGGGAAACCACGAGGGAGGGAACTTCTCCGGACTCACATGGAAAATCGACCGTGAATGCCAATAACTTGACCACGTGACACCGGGTCCTCCATCTGACAACCGTTTACCAACGAACAAGTGATCTTACTGGGGAATTGCACCTTCGGTACATACTTGCGTAACTTAAGTTACTTACCAGATCAGGTGCAGCAGAGCTGAGCTGCCAAGTACGTACCGACTATTTAACAGTTTTTGGTTAACAACGTCCCGGCTAAGCCAGGGTGTGGGCCTTGCTAGACCAATGGAGAAAAAGTCAAAAATGAGCTGAGTACATTTCTAACAAGCACATTTATTTAAACAAAGAGCGACGAAAGTTATGTGGCACAGTATGAGATTAAAATCAAATGTACAGCAGGGAAAGCAAGGAATTTGTGGGGTGTGGCAAAAGGCAAACAATATTTACAAAAGAAGAAGACGACAGTCCAGAGTTATCCCGAATATACTTATACAGTCTTAACTTATGCTACGGCAGGCGCCATCACACACACACACACACACACACACACACACACACACACACACACACACACACACACACACACACACACACACACACACACACACACACACACACACACACGAAGACAAGTAGAGAAAGCCCAGAGATAGAAGAAGCAGTTGAGGATTAACAACCTCTCAATACCTGGCATGGTCAGCAGACCTGCACAACCCAGAATGTTGAGGAAAGGGGAGGAGGAAGAAATACTGAGGGTGTCTTGGGTGCCTGTTTGGGAGGTGTGAGTTTTATGCAACATGGGGTGCAGCATTGTGTAAGAGGAAGAATGTGAGGTGCAGGTCAGTTTGGTTCACTCTTGAGTTCGTTCAGAAAAGAACAATTGGTTAGGGCTTGCCCATGTTGATTGCTCTTTTGCATCCCCAGTGGATGAGAGATAGATGGTAGAAGAAAGATGCATGAGAGAAAAGACCCTCTGGTAATCATGTAAGAATCTGTATGTGTAAATGTCGCTGCGGGATGCAACCGAAATGAGCAACAACGGAATGAGTGCAGCCCCGGCTTGGAGCAACAACGCGTGATCTCATGCCTGGTCACGCTGACTCGCGGCACCCCTCGCTCAGCGCTGGCGCTTCTTCTCCCGTGCCACCTGTCTCCCTGGCGAGGTCCAATATCTTGCGAGGTCTGTCGAGTTCTGCTCCTCGGCGAGTTCTCTCGATGGCGATTCTCTCCAGCTCTGTCCCTGGCAACACTGGTCCAAAATGAGCTGGATATGCTCTTTTTATGAGCCCCGGACGAGGGGAGGAATCATAAATCGGATCAAATGGGGGTCGTAGCGAAATTGAGCTTCCCCATTGGTCTGTAGCGGTCATAGACACGCCCTGCTATGCCCCGAATGCGAAAAACGGCTCAGTCGCTCACCAACAGGGTCACGCATAAGAACTCTGACTTTTACATGGGGCCGTGCTTCTTGGAGGTGCTCTCTAGCCCCTAACGTGCGCTCCCTCCAAATGTGATTTCAGGGAAATCCCTGTGCCAGACGAAAATCCTTAAACAAGCTCCAGCACATGTCCACGCTTCGAGTAATGCCCCAAAATAAACCGACCTTTGTCTCCTCAGCATCCCTCGAGGCTGTGGTGAGTGTTTGATGAATATGTGGCAGTTGCGGCAGTTGTCGTGAGGTCGGAGTATGTTGTGGCATTGTGGTGAAGAGATGGAAATTCCTTGTAACGAGGTCATCAATAATGGTCACGTTTGCAAAAAAACTTCGCAAGCATGGGTTGTTGCGGGTATTTTTTAGAAGTCGTATGTTGTGGTTGTGGTGAGCGTAGTACAGTATGGTGAGAAAAATGAAGGTCTTAGGTGAGACGGCAGTTGAGAATTGGCGAGCAATTTTGAATGGAAAAGTGGCATGCAAATACATATGCGCCACTCGCTGTGCTGCTCACTTGGATCCTATTGATGCAGCACAGCGATAATCTCCACCCACTGTTCAGAAGAACACAAGCATCAACAACACGATGGGACAGGTGCAGGAATGCTGTGCCCGGGGAATAGAAAAACAAACAACCTCGTCCCCGCCATGCAGGACACACACGGCATGCTATTTTCAATCCAAATGTCCATCTAATACTTATATCTATACTCTTTTCAACCCAAATCTCCTTCAATTCATGGCGTGGATTAGGGGTGGCACCGCACACACTACTGCCGTAATAAATGACCACATGTACAACAGCGGACCCGTGCGCATTGTATGGGGAATGCATAGCGCATCTCTTCATTCGGATCTGCGCATGGGGATACAATGACGACTTACCGTTGGTCTTTGCTCACGACAACAGCCACAAATGTCTCCCATGGACGGCAGACATCCTCCCACACCTCCGCCTCGATACAACTGCTACAAAGCAGAGGCATGCTGTACGGCCCAGATCGCTAGGGCCGCATGGCGTACGGACAAAGCAAGCATATTGACCAGCGCTAACCGCGGGTCACCGGGGGTGCCCAGGTGGGCATGCGGGGGCCGACGTGCCCCTCGGCCAATCGCAGGGGCACGGCCCGGGAGTTCGGGGAAAGGCGGTTCATGTCACAGTGTTCGGAACGAGACGATTCCGCAGCTCGGAATCGTCTTGCCAGATGTGGAGTGAGACCGCTTCCGTCCATAGCGAGTGGGCCGGGTACTGGCCGGGGCCCAATGGGAGCGCTCAATTTGGGTGATGACGCATCGTTTTGGGGCAGCGCCCCACCCTGCACCGCAGGATCGAGAGGCCGTCTGCGTTCCTGCTCGTCGCTCATGCCCGTCATTCCTGCTCGTCATTCCTGCTCGTCCCACTCTTCGCTGGACTCCGCCTTCTTCACCAACTCGTGGCTGACTCCGCCTTCTTTACCACATCGTCGCTGACTCCACCCTCCCACTTGATCCTCTCTGCCACTCCGCCCACTCGCTCTCGACTCCGCCTTCTCCACCCACCCGCCTGCTGTCTGCCATTCCGCCCACTCGCTCTCGACTCCGCCCACCCACTCGCCGCTGGTTCCACCCAAAGTCCCTCCTTTGCGCCTGACGGTCGTGCCCCTTCTCTGGATAGCCAAGCAAGAGACAACACGCCAGCTGTCAAGGAGGGATCGTTTAGCGGAGCATCCCCTCAGAACGTACTGGGTGGCACGGTCGGTCAATCGTGCAAGGTATTGCGAGACCATTAGCCTCATCTCCTCTCCTTTTTCTTCTCATTAACTCCTCTTCATTGGGTGTGTGTGTGTGTGTGTGTGTGTGTGTGTGTGTGTGTGTGTGTGTGTGTGTGTGTGTGTTTGTGTGTGTGTGTCATGGCGCCTGTCCTCGCTTAAGTTAAGATTGTAGAAGATATATCGGGATCGGTCTGCCCTGTGTCTGCTTTTGTAAGTTGCTTGTTTTATTGTCGCACCTCACATTTCTTGCTACCGCTGCCTTCACACAACAATAAACTGCATTCACTGTGCCACATTTTCCTCGCCTGCCTGTAATAAATCTTTTTTGTCAAAATGTTCCATGTCTTTTTTGTATTTTCTTTCATTGATCCAGCATGGTCCATATCCTAGCCGAGCCAGGACTTTATTCCCAACGATCCATTCCTTTTAGCCGGAACGTTCTTGGAAGTGTCATTCGGCTGCATCTGATCCGGTAAGGTGATCCAGTTTTGACAAGACGAACCAAGGGCGTGTTCCCCCGTTATTAGGTCACGTGTTTATTATTAGGTAATCGGATAAACTGTAGATGGAGGTCCCTCAGGAACGTGGTTGAGTTATTGGCGTTCACGGTCGGTTTGCGACCCGCCGTGTCACGGAGTTGTCCGTGTGCGACGGCCTGCGATTCCAGAGAGTCTGGTGGGAACCCGAGATAGCTCCCCCCCCAGTGATCTTCTCACCCAGACCCCCATCCCGCAACAATGTGTGTGTGTGTGTGTGTGTGTGTGTGTGTGTGTGTGTGTGTGTGTGTGTGTGTGTGTGTGTGTGTGTGTGTGTGTGTGTGTGTGTATATATGTATATGTATATATGTATATATATATATATATATATATATATATATATATATATATATATATATATATATATATACATACATATATACATACATATATATATATATATATATATATATATTTACATATATATATTTATATATATATTTACATATATATATATATTTACATATATATATTTACATATATATATATATATATATATATATATATATATATATATATATATATATATATATATATATATATATATATATATATATATATATATATATATATATATATTTACACATACGGTACATATATATTATAATATATTGTTGAGGTCATGGGTACCGAGACACCAGCTTGTCACTCAAGAGAATTAATCCACGGTTGTCCTCGGCAGAGCCGGACCTGGGGCCACTGCTCACAATTAAAGTTATGGTACGGTGGGGTTGTTTTAAAACCACAAACGCCACCCAGTCAACCACGAGTTCCAGTGTCCGCAGTCTAATTATTCCATTTAACTCAAGGTCATGTGGTTACCTGAGCGGGGAGCGCGCCCTTGGCAAAGCACCAATATTATCTGATTAGAATTAATTATGGCAGCCGAGCGTT
>NC_140971.1:48556474-48576474 GCF_056783735.1 Eptatretus burgeri | reverse complement strand
AATTACCCTTAATAATCCTACAGAATTACCCTTTCAAACTACTCTTTAGAATTACCTTTTAGAACCCTTTCAAATCACCCTTAAGAGCCCTTTAGAATTACCGTTTAGAATTATCCTTTATAACCCATAAGAATTACCCTTTAGAGAACCCCTTGGAACCCTTTAAAATTACCGTTAAGAACCCCTCAGAACTACCCTTTAGACAGCTTTCGAATTACCCTTTAGAATTACCTTTAAGAACACTTTAGAACTTCTTAGAATTACCCTTTAGAACCCTTTCAAATTACCCTTAAAAACTTCTTAGAATTACCCTATAGAACCCTTTCAAATGACCCTTTAGAACGGATTAGAATTACCCTTTAGCATTACCCATGACGATCACCCTTTATAACCCATTAGAATTACCCTTTAGAAATACCCTTTAAAACCCTTTAGAATTACCGTTTAGATCCCATTAGAAGAACCCTTTAGAATTACTCTTTAGAACCCCTTGCATCTGGCCTATCAGTGGGATACAAAACGTAAACTGTTCAGCCTGGTGGAGGTATGCGCTCTACCGAGTGCCGTTCTCATTACCCTTGACGAAGGAGAGGGTATTGCATTTGGGTTTGTTTGTTCGTCTTTCTGAACGGAACTTTCGTGTTTTACTCCACAACTGCTTGTCGGATTGAGACAATTTTCACCATTGGTGCAACTACTCATGTAGAATGTTTTCATGATAATTGTGACATCATAGGTCCAGTGCTGTGGCAGCCATGTTGGCAAAATGGAAAACATTTGGACCTCTGTAACTCTTCAACCGCACCAAGGAAAAAAATTGAAACATGGCACATAGTAAGTACTCCTCGTGGGGAATGAGTGATTTTTTATGACATCATAGGTGCCTTCGTTATGATGTCATAATTGCATATGTAGAATGCTACATCAGATCAGGATGAAAATTTTTGAGTGTCATCTGGGGATAAAATGGTCCACAAATTTTTTTTGATGACATCATCCAGTCACATGATTCGGCAGCCATATTGTTTTTTTTAAACCTTCAAAAATCTTCTCTGAGATGGCTGAACCAGTCATCACTGCCAGCATTTATAAAGTGGCAGTTCTAATTATGTCTCTTATTAATTATGGAACACACCAGTATACAAACACCACACAAAACTATACAAACACCACACCACACACCACACAAAACAAGTCCTGGTGAGGATCTGCAATCTCTGATTGCTCTTTTTATTATTGTACATGTTTTTGTTTTTTGTATAAAAAAATGATGTAAATGTTTTTTTTTTGTTACTGAAAACTTCAAGGATGTTGGAAAACCATGATGTTTATCCCCACGCTTTTTTATTTTTATTTTAATAAAACCAACGAAGGGGGGTATTGTAATTAGCTGTCTTCTGTCTGTCTGTCTGTCTGTCTGTCTGTCACACTATCTCTTCTTAAGTGGTTGTGCAGAAATTCATCAACCTTGGTGGTTATGATCACCACATTGAAAGAATGTGAAAGAGCAGTATCATTTTATCCCGGTCTCCTGTGGCCCTGGGGTGGGGTTAAAAGGTCAAACACCAAAAAATGCAATTACGGGCACATTTTAATTAAACTTTCTTTTGTATACATAGTCGAGGCTCGTGGAAGAGTGAGTACACTGAAAAGATCATGACGTGACAGACAAAAACAGGAAGCAAAACACGTATGCATGGGGTGGACAAGATGAACACAGAGGGAAACTCCAAGGAGGGAAAATTGGAAGGAGGAGGGATTTAAGTGTCTTTAACAAGGGTAAAGAAGATCATTGTTTAGAAATGGGGATGATCTGAGAAGGTGGGTAACAGCTGTCTTGAAGACCTGGAGGGGATAAAATGAGATTGAAGAGGATGTGGAAGTTGATGTGGAAGAAGAGGATGTAGTGGGGGGGAAAAAAAAGAGGAATAAATGAGTGGAGGTGAGCAGTGATTCTGGATTGAGGTAGTTTCACCAAAAAGGGTTGATGGTGGACCATGTGAGCTCTGCAGAAACCGAGGTGGGACAAAGCACGGAAAGAGCAGAGGGTTCAAGACCAGAAAGGAGGCGGTGGAAGATGGAGAGAGCACCGACCTGTCTGCGATGGCAAAGAGATAAGCCCATAGATGCAGCTTCAGCACAGGAGATTCCAATGATCTTGAAGACCATGATTTAAACAGTATCAAGTTGAAGAAGATGTGAGACAGGGGAGCAAGCCCAGAGGGGAGAGCAGTACTCCCTCAAGCTGTGGATGAAGGCTTTGTTGGTGAATAGGAGTTCAGATGCGACAAGGAAGGACTTTGTTATTCGGAGGATGCCCAGTCGGCGGCTGGCTTTGGAGGCAACTCTAAAAATGTATTTTGCCCAAGAAAGATCATGGTTGATAATGAGATCCAGAAGTTTGAATGACTGAACTTCCTCAAGAGGATTGTTAAGATAGTAGATGGAGGGTTTGCAGATGGTCCTTTTGGAAAGAGATAGTGAGAGTGTGAGGTTTGTCATAATGAAGGACATATTCCAAGTTTGACCAGCCAGTGATTTTTTTCAAGAGGAAGAGAGGGAAGAGTCTGCAGCCTGCTTATTTGAAGGATGAGGGATGTCAAGGCAGAGTGCATTGGCATCAGCAAATACAGTGCCTTCAGTAAGTATTCACACCCCTTGAAGTTTTCACATTTTGTTGTGTTACAGCCTGAATTTAAAATGGGTTAATTTTAAAATTTTCTCACCATTCTATATATTATCCCATAATGACAAAGTGAAAACATGTTTTTTTTTAATTTTACAAATTTATTGAAAATTAAATCCATAAATATCCAATTTACATAAGTATTCAGCCCCCAAGGTAAATACTTTGTATAAGTACCTTTGGCAGTGATTGCAGCTTCGAGTCTTCTTGAGTATGTCTGTTTCAGCTTTGCACATCTGGATTTGGGGATTTTCTCCGATTCTTCCTTGCAGATTTGCTCAATCTCTGTCAAGTTAGATGGAGAGCATCAGTGAACAGCAATCTTCAAGTCTTTCCACAGATTCTTAATGAGATTCAAGCCTGGGCTTTAGCTGGGCCACTCAAGGACTTTCACGTACTTGCTCTGAAGCCATTCGAGTGTTGCTTTAGCTGTATGCTTGGTGTCATTTTCCTGTTTGAACCAAAATCTTCACTGCAGTCTGAGGTCTTCTGCACTCTGAAGCAGGTTTTCCTCAAGGATTTGCCTATATATGGCTCCATTCATTATTCCCTCTCTCCTTACAAATCTCCCAGTCTCTGCCACCAAAAAGCATCCCCATAGCATGTTGCTGTCACCACTATGCTTCACAGTAGCGATGGTGTTAGATGGGTGATGAGCTGTGCTCGGTTTCTGCTGGATGTAGTGCTTTGCATTGAGGCCAAAAAGTTCAATTTTCATCTCATTAAACCACAGAATCTTTTGCCTCGTGCTCTTAGTCTTTCATGAGCCCTTTTGCAAACTTCAGGCATGCTGTCGTGTGCCTTTTTCTCAGGAATGGCTTCTGTGAGGCCACTCTCCCATAAAGCCGAGATATGTGAAGTGCTGCAGAGATTGTTGTCCTTTTTTCAGGTTCTCCCATCTCAGTCAAGGAACTCTGTAGTTCTATCAGAGTGGTCGATGGGTTCTTGGTCACGTCCTTGACCAAGCTACTTCTTGCCCAGTTGCTCAGTTTGGTCGGACAGCCAGCTCTAGGTAGAGTCTGGGTAGTTTCATGATATTTTCATTTCCCAATGATGGAGCTGACTGTGCTCTTGGGAACCTTAAACTCTCTAGAAATTGTTTTATACCCTTCCACAGATCTATACCTCCTCACTATTCTATCTCGGAGTTCTACGGACAGTTCCTTGGACTTCATGGAAGAGTTTCTGCTCTAACATGCACTGTCAACTGTGGGACCTTATATAGAAAGTTGTGTTTCTTTCTAAATCATTTCCAATCAATTGAATTGGCCACAGGGGGACTCCAATCAAGTTGCAGAGACATCTCAAGGATGATCAACGGAAAATGAATGCACCGGAGCTCAATTTGGAGTGTCATAGCAAAAGGGTTGAATACTTATTGACAAGACATTTCAGATTTTCATTTTTAATGAATTTGTAAAAAAATTCTAAAAATCTGTTTCCACTTTGTCATAGTGGGGTATTTCGTGTAGATCGGCAACAAATTATCTTTAAAATTAATCCATTTTAAATTCAGACTGTAACACAACAAAATGTGAAAAATTCAAGGGGTGTGAATACTTTCCGAAGGCACTGTAAATACATACTTTCAGATCATGTCCCTCACTTTCATTTCCATGGATTGTCTTTCTTATTATCTGGTATTCTGCATTACAGGGAAATAAAGGAACACATTTTTATATCTGACCTTAATTGTCAATAACAGCACTGCTGTACTACCTTGTACATATGCTTGCCACTACTACTACTATTCGAACTACAACTGGTACTTCTTCTTTAAAGGCTACAATTATTCCCACTTTGTGTGGTTGGCAAAGGAACGTTTTTGGCCCACGACTTTCACGAACTGGTTGGCCAGGCCCGATGTTCGAATGAAGGTGGCAGGAACTCGCTTACTCTTTGTGAAAGACTGTGGGATCTTTAACATCTTCCAATGACCAGTGCCAGGAGATGGATTATCTGGCTGACTTAATGTCCTTCCAATTGTTGTGCTCATATCGATGCTTCACCCTGCATGCACAACACCAGGACAAGAGTTTTAAGCTGGGCGATCAAGCTATCTTGCCAGCCCTCGGCTCAGCTTCTTCTTTGAACAATCTGCTTCATTTTATGAAAATAGATGCCAGCAGTTGAAACAGCCGTTCTCAATGTCCAAGTAATTTTCCTGTAGGTTCCATTTAAAAGTAATTTATATACACCTTGCTAATTTTTGATTATCCACAGAAGCGTGCTTCTCTTGAATGGCTAAGTGAAGCCTTAGTGAAAATTCAACTTGATACAACCTTCCATGCGGATTTTGTGAAACATTTAAACTTTCCCTGCCAAGAAACAGGGATCCCTTAATCTGCTTAACTTTGAAGGAACACTTTGTAATTGCTTTCACACAAGATATCAGGCTATTTCAAAATACTCGCGAAACGTTTTAAAATGTAACATGTAAATGAACTAAGGTATACTGGATATTTTATTTTTGACATATTTGAAGGAATAATCATAAGGGGTCATGTGTCGTAATTATAAACGCTGATGGAGAATCAAGTTCTTTCAATTGAAGCAAAATCGACTCAACTGTGGCACTGCATGGTGCATTGACATAGACACTGCACGGTGCATTGAATAAATGTGCAATCTGTTGTTTCTCTGTCTATGATCTGACATGTTGTGGAATTTGTGATGGAGATGCCAAGATGCACTGCAACGATTACAACCGAGTACAAGTCTGGAGACGGCGATGGTTCACGAGCAATGTACACGGTTCGCCTTGTTTATTTTTTGACCTTCGAGGGGACGCCACGGGCAAACTGGCGGGAATTGGGAAAAACGTAAATGATGAAAGTTGTAGTACTCGAAGAGCACTACTTGCATACCAACGTTCATTTGAAACAGTTGAAAACCCTTGGAGCTCGATGCCCAATTTATTGATTTTTTATGACATTTTCTAAGTTTGTGACCTTGTGACCTTGACCTTGGGACGAAAATGAAAAATCGAGCTCTGTGGGGCTATTCAGGTGCCATTGGGCTAACCAAATACCGAAACCCCTGCCAGATTCGACAAACCCCCTCCGAGAAGATGTAACTTGAAATCGGCTACCCCCTAAAGACACGTTTTTTTGGGGCGTGGCTCCGCCCATAATGGGCGCACCACGCCCATTCTCAGGAAAACACAACTAGATCATGATATAAACCTTCCACCCAAATTTTATCAGGATCGGATCAAAACCCGTGGAGCTATGCTCAGGACAGACAGACAGACAGACACACACATAACGAATATAGTGGTCACTTACTGACTCGTGAACCAATAACGAATATAGTGGTCACTTACTGACTCGTGAACCAACACATGTTAAGGTGGTCAACCCCATCATTCCATGTCGGGATATAAGTATCAGCTCAAAATGTACGGTAGGATTTTCAATAATCACATTTCAAGTATACGCCACAAGGCTTGCAGGATACCACAGAGGTGTGCGCATTCGCTTTTGGCCTGTCTATCTCGAGTTCGATTCGTGACCCAGCTATAAAACGTCAACCTGGTGTTACGCATGTAGGGCAATGAACTGTTCCTTGTAAGGACAATAAACTGATGGACCCACCTGCTAGTACTGCTCGTTGTTGGATGTTTAAAAATCCCACGGGCCCACTATCTTTCATGAGGACTAGACGAGTTATCTCCGGCAACCTGAACAAATTTCAAATTGTTGTCCAAATCACCTTCGGTCGAACAAGCCTTGCCACCTGGTTCGTGAAAGACTTGATCCAAAAACGTACCCTGTTCGATCCCACAAGGTGATGGAAATAATGAATTGGAGTGGTCGAAGAAGTCATAGTAGTAGCAGCGTTCAAAGTAGGGAAACTGTTCAACTGCAGTATCCATTGGAAAAATCTCCAGTGATGAAACTGATTCTATGAGCCTATCACTTTGTCATCACCATCAGTTCTGTGGTCCATCTGTCATCTTTTGCCTCCTTTCTGATCTCGCGCCCTCTGTCCTCTCCGTGCTTTGTCCCCCCTCTCTCCCTCCCAGCTATCTGCAGGGCAAACATAGTCCACCAGCAACTGCTTTCAAGTGAAACTTGCAAAATCCGGATCACTGCTCACCTTCACTCATTAGTTCCTCTTATTTCCCACCTAGGGAACCAATGTCCACATTCTTTTCAATGTCATTGTTCCTGCCGGGTTTTCAAGATCATCCCCAATCCAAAACCAAGATCTTTTCTGCATCCGTTAAACCACCCCACACCCCCCCCCCCCAAAAAAAAAAAATTGCTTCTGTATCCATATTGCGTTTTCCCATACCTCTCATTCTTACCCGCATCTCTTGTTGTCCCTCTCCGTTTATTTTCACCCTCGGCCCTACTGTTGGCATTTCCCCCTTCTCTGGCTGCTGTTCCTTTTGTTATGTTGCATCCTGATCCGGTTGTGTTCAAACTTTTCCACGAGCATCGACTCTGTGTGCAAAACAAAATGCACCATGACAATCAGCATGTTTTTGAGCCCAAGCTGGAAAATTTGATGCTTTACCTGTTTTAGTCTCCCCATGCTTCAAACTGGCTGGCAATTAGTATATGCAAATAAGCTCCAGATCGTCCACATACAGCATCCTCCCCATACCACCCCACAAGCTCACCTTCCTGCTTACCAGCTCTATCACCATGATAAACATGAGTGTGCTGAGAGTGCTTCCCTGCCTCAAACCAATGTTCACGCTGAACTCCTCAGACATCCCAGGACCAACTAAAAATCTTCCGTTCATTCCCTTGTACATCCCTTCCACCAACCTTGCTTCTGCTTCCGGCACTCCGATTCATCTCAGTATTGCAATCACCATCTCTCTCGGGACAGTGTCGTAGGACTTCTCCAGGTCCACAAATCCCAATGCCATCTCACCATGCACCTCCACCCTCATCTCCAACAGCTGTCTCAGCACGAACATCCTATCCATCGTCCCCTTACCCTTTCTACACCCCTGCTGCTCTTCTCCAATCGACATCTCCACCCTCTTCTTCACCAGATTATTGCCATATAAACACAGTGCAAATGTGCAAACCTTTTCCTAAGTTAAGCATGCAGCTTTGTCAATGCAAAGTACCTGTACCTTTCATCATAAAGTATCTGCAACGTTAGAAGCCCAAAAATATTTTCCTTTAAAATGTGAACTGTTAATTCTGCCTCATTGAGAAACGTCTTTTATACCTAAGACGTGACTGCTTGGTTGTATCTGTAAAGAAATGTGCTTGTTGAACTGTTAACCATTTTCAACCTGCTTGCTTCATCCTTTTCTTCATTGGCTTTGCTTCATGTATAAGACTAGATAGACGGGAAGTTCTTCCCCATTGATTGGCTCTGCAATTAGCCAGTGCGTACTCACGGTTCTGCTCAGCTATGCATAATAAATAGATGGGTGTGCACTGAGGGTGCATACCCCAATTTTCATTGCCAAACCACCAGAAAAGGTAACATGTTTTAGAGCAAGGAGCCTGCCAGGTTTGGTGGTATAAATCAGCGTCTGTCGTTGCTTGACAACCTAATGGCTGTGGATTTATCCATGGTATGGCAGGCTACAGGACTGGAGGCCTGGGAAGAGTCCGAGAAGTCCCTCTAGTGGTGAAACCTGAACCCTGGTTCCATAACATTTGTCTGTGCTGTACCATCCTCCCAACCATGATGACTCCATTTAGCTCTCTCTAAGACAACATGGACCAACTTTTAATTACATGGACCAACTTTTAATCACTCATCCGAACTCTCTTGTCCTCATATGTGGTGACTTCAATCGTCACCATGCTGATTGGCTGGGTGTTTGTGCCTCGCTCATCAGCCATGGCACTTCTGAAAAAGATGTCTGTGACTCCATGGGACTGACTCAATCCATAAATTTTCCTGCATGTATTTCTCCCAATGGAAAATCTTCCCTTCTGGATTTGGTTATGACCAACTTCCCGACCAATGTATCTTGCACATCCTCTGCCCCAATTGGCTCATTTGATTATGTGCTTGTGAAGGTCAACATCTCTCTGGCCATTCCAGAGAACACGTTCAGCTTCGGCGAGTCTAGCCGTTCACTCAGGCAAACTAGCAGGGACTACAAGAAGCCATCGCACTTCAGGACTGGTCAGCCTGGGAATTCTTCCACAGTGATAGTGGGATTCAGCCTGGGAATTCTTCCACAGAAACCTACTCTTGCTTATGCACAGATTTATACTATCTCGTCTTCAGTTGTCTTACCCATTCTACCGCTCTTGGTACTCTGAATCCTGTGGTGAGGTAATTGCTTTAAAAGAACACGCATTCTCCTCCTTGAAGGCAAATCCAACCTTCGGCAATCTCAGAGAATTCCACAAAGCCCACAAGTGTGTGTCTACCCTCAGGAGAGCCACAAAGCAAAATATGTCCAATCTCAAGAATGAACTTTCAAACTTGTCTCCATCCTATAAAACCTGGTGGTGCCTTGTCAAGTTGGTCTCTGGTGTATGCTCCACTTCCATCCCTTCCCTCACTTCAAATGGCACCACAACTGACTTTGTGAGAAGTCCTAATGCCTCAATTCTGTGTTTGCTTCTAAATCTTGTGTCCCAAACTCCTCTCTCTGTACCCACCATTCCCAGTTGTGCCCAACTGCTCCTGGGTTTTGAGTCGTTTCTGCAAAACATTGACACTGACTCTGCATCTGGACTGGATGGCATCAGCAAACTGGTTCTAAAAATGTGCTCTACTGCTCTTTGACTTCCTCTCTCTGCCCTTTTCACCCTATCATTTACGTGAGGTCATCTTCCATCTGCTTGGGAATCATCCAACATCACAGCATTACATCAAGAAGGTGCAAAAACGGATCCCCTTAACTGCAAACCAATTAGCTTATTTCCAATCATCTGCAAGGTCATGAAATCCATGATCGCAGTTGACATATAATCATTCCTTTTCTTGAACAACCTCATTTCAGATCATCAATTCAGGTTCAGACCTGGTCACTCCACCTTGGACATGCGACTTTGACTCCCATAACAATGGATGGAGGCCCTCAATATCAGTCATGAGACCATTGCCATCTCTCGACACATATCTTGAGCTTTCAATACAGTCTGGTATCCCACATTGTTCTCCAACCTTTCTGCGTATGGAATTCAAGGTCATCTCCACTCTTGGATTACAGACTTCCTCCACTCTCATAGCTTACATGTGGCTCTCACCAGAACCCTTTCCCCTCTCTCTGTCAAGGCTGGAGTACCACAAGGCAGTGTTCTAGACCCAGTCCTATTCCTAATATTAATCAATGATCTCACTGATTCTCTTTGCTGATAACTTCACTGTCTGCTGTGACACCTCTCACATTTCTGACAGACAGGTGGCAGCCTATTCCCTGTCCTCAGACCTTGACAAAATCATAAACTGGTCAAACACTTGGAACATATCTTTCAATCCTGTGAAATGCAACACACACACTCTGTCTCTCCAAAAGACCGTTCCATAAACCCTCCCATCTCCATTGTCAACAACCGTCTAAAAGAGGTTCAGACACTCAAACTTTTGGGTCTCGCTCTCAGCCATGATCATCTTGGGCAAGCCACATTTCAAAGTTGGCCTCCAAAGATAGATGCTGACTGGGCATCCTCTGTTGTGCAAAGTTCTTCTTTGGCATACCTGAACTCCTGTCTACCTATATTGCTTTCATCCACAGCTTAATGGAGTACTGCTCTTCCCTCTGTGCTGACTCCTCTGCCTCACATCTTGCTCAGCTCGACACCGTGGAAACAACGGCTTTCCAGATCATTGGAATCTCTCGCTATGGAATTGAATCTTTGGTTCTATCACTTTGCCATCGCTGACAGGTCGGTGGTCTCTCTATCTTCTTCCCACTGCCCCTAACATGCTCTGCCACCCCCCAAGTATCTGCAGGATGCACGTGATTCACCAGCAACTCCCCTCCTAGTGAAATTGCCTAAATCCAGAACCACTGCTCACCTCTCCTCATTTAGTCCTCTTTATCCCCACCTGTGGAACCACCCTCCACACTGTCTTCAATCTCATTCTTCTCCTGCGGTCTTCAAGAAAGCTGTTTACCACCATCTCAAGTCATCCCCCATTCAAAGCCATGATCTTTTCTATTCCCGTTGAACCACCCCCACCCCTCCCAAAATTTTGTTTCTGTGTGCATCTTTTCCACCCCTTCTGTTCTCCCCTAACCCTCATCATTACCTGCATCCCTTGTTTGTCCATCACCGTCTACCTTCTCCTTCCACCCTGCTATTGGCATTACCACTTTCTCCTGCTGTTCCCTTTGCTGTGGGGGTTATTTGCTGCCCCCGTCTTTATAGCTGAGCTCTTCCACGAGTCGAGACCATGTAAAGGAAAAAATAGCAAAACGATCTACTCCTCCTTATTTTATGGCTAAGATCTACGACGACCTCTATATTTTAAATCTAAGACATATTGTGATTGTACCAGACTCTTTATGGAGCTTCGGTGCTGCCGAAGCAGTTTTTTGGCAAGAGTTATACTGGGTGGTTTACCATTGCTTTTCCAGAGTTGTTTGTCTGTGCTCTATACTTTTAAATGCTGAGCGTCAAGCAACGAAGCAGCACGTACTATTAAAATATACAGTATATATACCACTACCACTTTTATACCGAAGATATACCACTGCTTCTTTATCAGCTACAGTGAATCCCTCCTTGTGGGGCCTGCTCGGGGAACGTTTTTGGGCCAAAACTTTCTGAAACCAGCAAGTCAGACATGATAGTCAATTAAAAGAGAAAGGAATTTATAATTTGTTCAGGGTTCCGGTGATAACTCACTGACTCTTTGTGAAAGACACTGTGCCCGTGGGATCATTATGGTCTGCCATCAACCAGTGGTAGTAGACAAGGGTCCTCCAGCGCACACATTGAGGGATCACCCTACAATCATGTGAAACACCAGGTTGACAGTTTATAGCTGTGTCGTGATTCGAACCCTGGCTAGACAACTCAAAAGTAGGTTCCCATACCTCTAAGCTCTTTTGCCATTCCATGTGTTCTAAATGTAAGATTCTTCGATTCAACCAAAGAGTGTTTCGTCCTAATTTTAAGACGAAGCTGATTGGCAGTCCACTCAGAAGCAACGTTTACCGGAATGTCTTTTTTGACATTTAAACAAAACATCCTCGAGGAAATATTTTCCCCTGAATTCTCCTGCAATTATGTGTTTTCCAATGTGCGGCCACATGCAAGCTACGTGGGAAAAGTAAATGTTTACGTAAGTTATAGCTACAGAGGCACAAAACAGCCGTGAAGTTTACACGACACGCATTTGGGAGACGTTGACCTTGATAAGACCCTTTTGTGCCACGTTTATCCTCCTTGCAGGCCATCGTATAAAGAAACATTCATGAGCCTGTGGTGGGGAATGTAGGCCAAGCTTATTTGTAACTTGTTGGGTTTGTTTATCTTCATTTAACGGTGTTTGACAACTCTTAAAGTCCTATGATTTTTGTTTATCCTTTAATTTTTTAAAGTGCTCCCTGAAGGTCATATTCATACATAGCTAGTAAAAGTACCTGTCTCCAGTGACGGGAAAAGTTTGTTAATCGATCAATTTAAACTATTTCATCAACTTTAAAAAGGTTAATTGCGTTGCACTTTTGGTTTCACTCAGAGCCAAAGCTCTGAGCTACTTGTACCACCCACCGCAAAATGCTGGTGCAACAACCGGTGGCAGGGGTTGGATTTCTCGAAAAAAGATGGAAAAATATAGCTATTTTAAATTGTGTGTTACTTCATGAAGATCTGTATTAAATATACTTTAATCCAGATGTTCATGTGGATACTAAAGATTACTGGAAGGGACAATGAAGTGACTGACGATTATTACATCATTGATCAAGAAAGGTGAAATGAAAACACAAAATAACCTATCAGCAGGTTTTCAAATGTAGGGCAGGAAGCGGCCATGTTAAAATGGAGACAGAGGAACATACGGACAGACACCACGGTTTACAATATACTGTGTTTAAAACGACTTCCCTTTCAAGGAACTTCAACACAGAAAGAGACCTTTCGGCCCACTAAGCCTGCACAATGGTTACCAACCTATGACAGTTTGTCCATGCTCTATCCTTTTTAAATGTTGAGCATCAAGCAAGGAAGCAAAAAGCACCATTTTAAAGTCTTTGATATAACGAATGATGGAGCCGGGTTTGAAACGCCAACCTCCTTGACCCAGAGCAGACGCTTTAACTCTAACAAATTATGTTAGTCCACCGAGTATTAACTTGAAGTTTAGGCCAAAAAAAAAAATACCAGTTGATCATTTTGATTTTGATTTTAAAAAGGAGGGAGGAGGCCCTTTATATTTGATTTTATTTATTTTATTTTTAGAAATGGCTGCTGGCTTATAGTACCCGACAAATCATGTACCTGACACGCCAATTTTTTAACTCCCCACCCCCCCCCAAGAAAAACACATGAGATGTTCCAGACATGTCAGTTTTCTACCCCCAAACAAATATGATGTGGGTCATATACCTGACACGTCACATACACACTCACTAAGCCTATTAAAAATCCAATCCACAGTTATAAACAAATATATCATAAATGTATAGAGAAATACAAATACTCCACACTTTGTGCATATTAAAATTATTGGCCATGCCATCTTTCTATATAGATCTACAGTAAACATTCAACACAGATTTACATATGCGGGATATGGACTCACCAGCGCTCCCTGGTCCAACTCCCGCAAGCTAAAGAGGAGAAAGAATCACATAGCGGAGCATCACACATCAATAACTGTTCCCGCATACCACGGCTTCAGGACACTAAGTTCCCGTCCAAATTTGCAAAGAGATGAAAACCATCTTCAAAAATGAAGCTTAAACCATGAAAATGATTCGTTACATTCGCGCAATTTATCTACATTCTTCATTCGTCGCACAATTTTCTCATTTTATAACCAGTCGTATTTTGCATCATTTTAATAGTAAGCGACGTGCACTGAATTTTACTGCAGTGGCTATGATGGAACTTATGCATGCAGACATGTACACAGATCAGTAATGCTCGCATATTGTGCACAGAAACGGAAAGTGGCAGTACAGCTCTCGGCACTGTGGCTCAGTACAAGCCATAACAAGCTCAGTACAAGCTCTGTCTCGTGTGGGGGGAAATAATAATATTAATGTACTCTCAATTATAATTGTTGCTGGTGTTTTATAAATTAAATTTTTATGCTACAAGTCAAATTGGCTGTCAGATGTTTTTCCTTTAGCCAAGAGTCTTTTAACCTAAATGTGATAAAAGGAATGTCTTGCTATGGAACAAAGTGACCTGGTTGATAACACCAACTTTTGCCATGATTACATCATTTGCTTTTCACCTAGAAGACACGTATTGTATTTTGGAGTTCTTTGGCCAAGGCTTGTCTGCCCCCTCCACTCTCCCATGAAAGCATATAAATACCAGAAAATGTAATCTTGTTTTAGTGCAATCATTGTGGATGAATACCATCACAAGTGGGTTGTACTCCTTGGTACCAAGTAAAATAAAATTATCTGATGTGATGTACTTTCACGTTGTAGACAGTGAATTAATCGGTGTCTTTGATTTGAGTAACAGGATTTACATCGAGTTGGTTAAAACGGTTAACTAAAAGTAAGAAAATATAATAGAAGGAAATAAATTCCACAACACACGACATTGGGAAAATGATTGATTCAATGAAAAGTTATAAAAACTTAGCATCGATATTGGGAAAATGATCGATTAAAGGAAAGGTTTCCAGAGTTGTATTCGAAAATGTGGATTTTTAATTGGTGCAAACCGCTTCAATATTTGGAATATCCTTCCTTCCAGCCATCAGTTACAAACTGAAGAACAACCCTTCAAACCCACCATGTTTTGTTCGTTTCTAGTTTGTTGTTGTATAGTTTTTTGTGTTATTGTTTTTTGCATCAGGACAGTAAGGTCACTCCACCTGTTGAGGAAGTAATCGTCGGTCCCCCACCGAGCTACTTTTTCAGTGGTGCAGCCACTTCACTGCAGTCCGCACAGTTTCCTTAAGACACGAGTCCATTTTTTTCAGGATGTTTGGCAAAATAACAAACAACAACAAAAAGGAGGCAACTTCAAAAAAGGAAGCAGGCAGGGACGATCAACTGGTATTTTTTTTTTTCTATTTGGTCTTATTTTGGACCTCTTTGAAGTTCATTATTAAACGTTATTTTGAGATCACAATGCTAAATAGAGGTTTTTCTTGAAATTAAATCACCGCCTTGCACTGCAACCCTTGTTCAAAGACTTTCAACTTCGACGACTGTTATTAACAGCACTGACATGGTTTGTTCAACTTTGTGATATTTCTCAGGTCATATCTTAATGCACTGTTAAACAAACCGATTGCCTGTTGTACTTATTTGTTTAAAATGTATCTCGTTTGGTATCATGCTCTTCTCTTGGTTGAATGTTGAGCTTTGCCTGCATGCGCAGCTTTTCAAATGCAGTGCTGGAAAGTGGCTGCCAGAAATGGTTGGCAGATGAACGCACAGACAGACACCACGGTTCGCATTATATGATAGACTAGCAGTCAGCTGTTGAAAAATCAACGGGGCTAGATGCTTTAAATAAGGTAATTTGAAATTTGAGAGCTATTCACGATAAAAGAATAGAAAGAAATTTAATTGTGAAATTATGATGCAGAGAATATAACTCATTAAACTGAGATGTTCTTTTTAAATTAAAACCATATAAGATGCGTTCGTGCATGGTTTTTGGTTTATGATATATGAACAGGAATAGTGGTGATGAAATGTCGTGCATTTGCAATGAAAAGTGCTTCCTATATTGACTTGCCTTATGGCTGTGGGGTATTGTTGAGGACAGCCTTGAAGACAATGTTTTGGGTGAATGTTCCCATCTTTGTTGTGCCTTGCTGTGGAGACTTGTCGATTTGGATTGCAATGGACTGAAGAGAGTGTGCTCTTGACAAAGCAACATGGAGCTAGCAGTAGGTGAAAACTGGTTGAGGTAGGCATACCTGAATAGAATTAACTGCTGGACAGAATAACTTGAAAACTGGATGTTATAGCTAAATAATAAATCAAACTCCCAGAAGTTGTACAACTTGTCTGGGAGGGAGGGGGTAGGAGGGGGGGGGACACTCCCTTTCTGGTCCCTAAATAGCTTGTCTGTGGCCGTTCATTCCTTGTCCGCGGCCACCCATGCCTTGTCCACTGTCACCCACACCTTGTCGTGGCCTTTCCTGCTTTTCAGCTCCTTCCAGGGTGCAGTTTGAATTTCGGTGATTCCAGGGTCTTGCCTGGAGGTTATTCACTGCCCCCACCTTTATAGCTGAACCCGTCGATGTCACATGTCATTCCCACTAGCTACGCTTACTACTGGTGTTGTAATAACGGACTTTCCAATATATAAGACTCACTCATTCTTCCCAAACCTGGGGTAGCACTGCTATCGGCCGCTGCACTCCAGCCAAGTCTTTTGCGTTAATCCCGTCTGAAAACCTGGCCTCACCGGCCCCATTTTCTGCTCAGTGTTCCGCATGTCCTGTGTTGTGTGTGCTGTACGCCCCACCCACAGCCAGCAATAGCTTGTCGCAGTTAGCATTCTGCTGGGCTGCGAAAGCACTTTTTTCCTTTCAAACGCCTCATCTATTTTGGCCAGTCTTTGTTCCTGAACCTCCCAAATGGCCTCCAATCTGGCCTCAATTTCCAGAGTCGGTCCATCCTTCAGCCTCCCTCCTCTGCCTTTCAGTCTTCCCTTTTTTCCCCAATCACCCACTCGTTCTTTCCCCTGGGTCTCCTTATCGGCCTTCCTCTTAGCATCACTTTCATCAATAAAACCATGCATCATGGTCATTAGTTGTTATATTTCATATGGCATTATGTCACAGGTGTTGCAGCTTCTGACAGGTTTCAGCCTGCTGCTTCCTGTTTGTTTTTGGCATGCTGGGCTAACTGATGGAGGGTCCATGGGACTAGCAGGCAGGTAAAATGACTCCAATGCACTCCCTTAGGCCTGTTCACTTCGACCTGACATTGTAGTGGCTTCCTCACAAAATTGTGCTCTCAACACATGCTCCACAATTTTGCTATGAGGCAAAGGTTTGCCATGCCTCAGGTCCAAATCTCACTCCTGACACCAATGTAAGAACCATGTGATCCATCCCAGTTGCCCGGTTTGAATCCGGTGAGTTCTCTCAAAATGAATGTGACAGTCCCTTATCCTAGAGAGCTCCTGCAGGACCCTGCCTAAGTGATTCTGGGGTCTGACTTGGGTTATTTGTTGCCCCCACCTTGATAGCTGAGCCCTCTGACATCACGGATGACGATTTCCGACCCTCCCCTCACCTCCACCATTGGTTTAAGGCCCGACTGGTGGGCAGGGCTTATGCCTTTCCCACTTTAGTCGTGGTTCCTTTGCACCTGGGCTGGTCAAGGATGAAAATGTCGTATTTAACTGCCTAAACTTGTGGGTTTGTCCAAGTGTAATGGGATTTAACTGTACGTTTTTAACTATACTAATTTGCGACGCATATCTAAAACGAGAACGGCACTCTCTCGAGGGCATACGTCTGCCAGGCTGAGCATTTTACGTTGTGCATCCCATTGATAGGCTGAATCTGCATCCGTACCTTAACCAAAATCTAATCGGCTTGTCATGGTCACCTACCCAAATCATCCACCTAATTTTGTCATAATCCGTCCACAATGTTTTGAAACATCGTGCTATAAATAGTTTCTGGCCCCCATCTCTCAATGGTGAAGAATCACTTCAAAAATTCGAGGATCCAGATCCAGATCTGGTTCATCACCAAAATCTAATCATTTCATCCTTATCACACACCCAACCTTTCCACCAAGTTTCATCAAAATCTGTCCATAATTTTTGAGATGTCCTGCTCACAGACAGACAGACAAATAAACAAGAAGAAGACGTTGTGCAGAGCACGATACTTGCAAAATCCATCAAAAAAAACTTTGACCTCAAAAATAATTGGTGGTTGAATTCAATGACGAAATATGCAACCTCCTCTTCAAATTTCAAGTCAATCGGATGAAAATTGAGGATTTTAGAAATACCACCTTAGATGTTGACCTTGGGCCTATGTTGACCTTTTGCTCCATGTTGATCTCAAAATTAGTTGGCTTGTTGAATTCAGTGACCTGAAATATAAATCCTCTTTAAATTTGAAGTCAATCAGATGAAAATTGAGGATTTTAGAAATCTCACCTAAGTTGTTGACCTTTGTTTGGTCTATGTGGACCTTTTGGTGGACGTTGACCTCAAAATAATTGTTAGTTGAATTCAGTGACACGAAATATAAAACCTCTTCAAATTTCAAGTCAATCGGATGAAAATTGAGGATTTCAGAAATCTCACCAAAGTTGTTGACCTTTGGACGATGCTGACCTTATGACCTCAAAAATAGTATGCTTCTTCCTTATGACAAACTCTACCATGTAGTGCAGTTTTGTGAAGATTGGTCTTAAATGTTGACCTGTAGGTGATAGACAGACAGACAGACAGAATAACAAAATTGACTGACCAATATACTTGAAAAATCGTCGATTTTGCAACAATATATTAGTATCCCTAACTTAAGGTTCATCTGTGAAAAAATTTGAAAGAAGCTAATTTCAACTGATTTGGGTAGGTATGGGTATGGACAACTACCAAAAAAAGTAAGGAGGGATAGGGGTTGGGGAAACTTTTTTTATTAGAGGTCAAAGTTCATTGACCTCTGCCTAAATCATATAAAATTGTATTTCAGCAACAAAATATGGTTATATTGATGATATTGGTGTCAAAATGCACAGGATTACGAAAGAAGATGACATAGAATAATTACTGACCCATGGAACCAATTCCTGACCTCCGAAAATGAGGTCAAAGGTCAAAAATAGACGTCTTATCACTAAAATATCATATCAAATATCATATTGGTAACAGTAACAGAATTATACCAAGATACAAACTAAATATGAAATGGATTCTTCACCACCAAAATAAGAGGTTAATGGTCAAAATAAGCAGGGGCGGGGGGGGGGGTAAAGTTCATTAGTGTCAAATCGTTTGTGTATGTAAAGTATATGTGAATTTATATTCAACAATTTGCAGAATACTACTCACAACTTAGAATTTACAGTATCTATCGGCAACAACAAATGAATAATACTCAGTCTGTTTCCTCTTCATCGCTACCAATTTCTTCTTCTGCATCTATGCTATCTGTTCCATTGTCGCAATGCCCACAGCACACTCCACATGCAGATACACATGACATGTGAGCTTTCATGCAGCTGCATCTCATTGTTTGACATTGCCTCTCCCCTTCCTTGCAGTTGCAACAAATTACTTTCAGAAGGTTGTCTGGAACGATACCAACAGATAGCATTTTTGGTCTGTTTTCTGTTGGAATCTAACTCCCATCCTCTTCCTTTGGGATCAAGAATAGAGGTGTACAGATGCTTCCATACCACAACTTGAAGATGGACATGAAGGGAATGTTGAGCTGTTGCATCTTCCGTTGGTGGTAGGCAGTCAGGATCGATTTTGCCCTTGGCTGCTTGCTTCTTGAACTTCAAGTAGCGAGACTTTTCTAGGGGAGTAACCCCACAGCCATATGTGATCTGCATGGCTTTTAATCCAGCTGTTCGAATTATGGAGTCGGTTGAAGTGGGACTTGTGAATGCAGTAATGACACTGGCAGGAAATCTGCATTTGTAGAGAGCACATTTGGGATGTCCATGAATGCATGAAACAGTGTCGTTGAAGAGGAACTTTTCTTTGTCTTCGACGTGTATGCTAGAGATGTCGTGAAGACCACCAAAATCTGCTTGTAAATACAAATTAGTACAGTGGATAAGCCTATGATAGCAGAGCAATATCAAAATATCAGTGTCCTGGGTGACAACAACAACTGGGGATTTAACACTTGCGACCAAGTCCATTGCAGACCTAACAATCAGCGTGTCACCATCATCTTTTGCTTGGCGTATAGTGATATTGTGGCTTGCCATCTCTGCAGATATCATCATGATTAAGGCTCCTTTGTTCTTCTCATTTGCCAGGAAAACCTCTCTGTCACATGATATAGTCAATTCCGGTGTGACACTCATGTCCGGAGAAACCTTCTTCCCAGCCATCCACCGCATATGTTCATGGTCTTTCGTTGATGATTCCTCCCCGTCGCCATCAAACACTACAATAGCATCCTTGAATTTGTTGTCAACATATCTGACATATGTCTTGATGGTTGCACCGCTGGACCACTTTACCTGATGAAGTAGCCACCCTCCATCAACAACATGCATCTT
>NC_140971.1:48551474-48553974 GCF_056783735.1 Eptatretus burgeri | reverse complement strand
TTGTGTAGTCGTCGACTTACGACCTATGTGACTTATGACTGTTCGACTTTACGAGCACGTAAAGTGGCCCCCAAAAAAAATATTTTTTTTTTTTGCATGTAAAATATACGTTGTTCGACATGACCGATTGGTCAGAACCAATTGCGATCGTAAGTCGACGACTACCTGTGTATGTATATATATATATATATATATATATATATATATATATATATATATATATATATATATATATATATATATATATATATATATATATATATATATATATATATATATATATGTTGTGGTTCTCGGAACCGCATGCAAACAACAGATAGGTGTCCCAAGACAGTTATTCCATTATTGTACGTGTATATAGTCCCCTTCCTTTTCTTTAGCGGGACAACAAGGGAGTGTGTTGCGATGATCTAATAGCGAGGGTTGCTTAAATTATTTTCTCCTTCATTTCGTCCCGACTCTTCTTTTCGTCTGATTATTCCTGAGGTAAATCAGCCATGTGCGCCTTCGCTGTCAGGTGGGGCCTCATGGAGGCCAGCGCGTGTGGAGCCGCTGTGAGGGAACTGCTGCACAGAGATCCTCATTCCCGGGCGAGCCCTAAACCCGGCGTGTGCGGCGAGTCAAGTGATGCGCTTAGCGGTGCGGGATTATCGACTCGAGCTTCCAATGATCTCGGGAAGATTGCCCGTTGCATTAAAAAGGCATACAAATGTATACCTCTAAAGAGGGTGTACGAATGGTGTTTTTCACAACACAGGAAACACAGCCAGCACAAAACCGACGCTGCACGAAACGCGTACGGGGGCCGATAAAGGCGACTCCATGCGATGTTTGGCGGGATACGAGTGTGCGGAGAAGCGGCTCATTCCTTTTCAACCTCAATATCCGACACGTGTTGGTGTTCGCCCCGCACACACACTAGCAGAGTCGTGTGAGCGCAAGCGCTGGCCACGTGCATAATGGCCGAACCGCGCACACTGTATGGAATCTGCTCGAAAGCAAACACGTATGCCGCTCGCCAGACGTGCATGGATTTATCCATGATGATGTACCTTCGGCCCTCGTTGACGGCGGCGGATTCTCCACGGTTGGTGAACGTCTACTCGTCTCGACGGCTAGCGGAGTTGTGATCGAGCTGGGGAATGTACAGTGCGGGCCATGTTGGCGTGCGGAGCGGGCTCGTTGATCGGCGCTGGTAAGGCACCTGAGCGGGCATGCAGGACCCTCGGCCGGTTGCCAGGGCATGGCCCAGGGGTTTTTGCAGGACGATTCGCATGCCAATTTCGGTTTGGGCGATTCATGTCATCTCGTGGGGTCAGAGCGGAATATTCCCGCTGTCTGGGATGGCCTTGCCGGAAACGAAGAGAGGCGGTTTCCGGCCAAATTTGGCGGGCCACATGAGAGGTCGGGGCCAATCGGAGCACCAGATTCAGGTAATGACGTTTCGATTTAGCATGGACCCTCCCCCCGAGCTGCAAGTCCTATAAAGGCCGGAGCAGTCCCTCTACCTTTCTTTCTCTCTTTCTCTTTCTCCGCCTCTCTCCCGCTCTCGCCTCGCCTCGTCGACACCACCACGACCCTCCTCCTGCTGCCCGGACTCCACATCCTCGTCTCCGCCCACAGGACGTTGACCCCACCCACCTACCTGGTCCCGCCTGCCACTCCATCCTCTCACTCTGGACTGGACTCGACTCAAGCTCCTCCTTTCCGAACACAGTCGCCACACGTGTGGCTGAAGCCAGAGATGACGTGCCCACTGCCGTTACCGCACCACAGAGCATCCGCCCCCTGAAACGTATTGGTGGTGCGTTGTGCTATCAAGCACAAAGGTACAGAGAACGTAGCCTCAATTCCCCTCCCATCCTGTTGCAAAACTTCCTCTTCATGGAGTTTTCTATGTCTGTGTGTGTGTGTGTGCGTGTGTGTGCTGGCACCTGTCTGCTTAAGTAAGACTGCAGAAGATCGTTATCATTATTATTGTTATTAATTTTGTGTTCAGTCTGCTCTGTGTCCCATTTTGTAAGTTAACTGTTCATAAATTATCATTAGGAATGTTCCCAGCTTGTCTTTGTGGTTTCTTTCATTGATCCAACATGGTCCGAATCCGAGCTTAGCCGGGACTTTATACCCAACGATCTGTTCCTTAAAGCCGGTATGTCCTTGACAGTGTCGCTCGGCTGCATCCGATCTGGAAAAGTGATCCGATCGGGTAGAGTGATCCGGTTCGGACAAGGCATACCGAGGGCGTGTTCCCCGGTAATTCAATCACGTGATTGATGAGGTAACCCGATTAACCAAGAGATGGGAGGACCCGAGGTTACGCGGTTGAGTTATTGGCATCCACGGTCAGTTAAGCGACCCGCCGCGTCACGGAATTATCCGTGTGCGACGGCCTGCAATTCCGGCAAGTCTTGTGGGAACCGAGATAGCTTCCCCCACCTAGTGGTCTTCTCACCCGACCCCCCCCCAGCCCGCAACAATATATATATATATATATATA
>NC_140971.1:48528974-48546474 GCF_056783735.1 Eptatretus burgeri | reverse complement strand
CTAGCAAACTGGTCCTCCAGGTTATTGTCCTCCGGATGGAAGGTCTACATATTAATGCCTCGCCCTGCATGCAAAACACCAGAATGAGAGTTTGTAGATGGACTGAGATTCAAACCCAGGCTAAATAGTTGAGAGGCAAGTGCTCATTCCTCTAAACTATCCCACCGGTCCATTTGCCATTAAAAAAAAAAAAACTTCTTCAAGGTCAATTCCTTTGTTCCACAAGTTTGATTTTAAAGTTTCACCTTTTTGCAGAAATGTCGAAATCACGCCATGCAAAGGCTGCCGTTTGATGCCCAGCTGACTACACAGTGAGCCCCATTAATCTCCACTGAAAAGTTTGCAAATCCGAGGTTTAGACTTACTGGTAAGGAATCCAAATCTGTGACGAAGCAATAAGCTTTTGCATTTCCAAAAAGGCATGATGTTTACACGCATGATCAAACACCAATTGTGTTTGTCACCACCTGTCATGTTCAAAAGTCTAAACGGACATTGTGAAGTCTGGGGTGGCTGGATGCATCGACGTAATGTTTCAGGACCATTTTCAGGACTCTCGAGGTATGCACAGTCCCCTATGAGCTGTCTAGCCTGGGTTTAAATCTTGATCCAGCTATAAGCTGTCATCCTGGTGTTTTACATGTAAGGTGATGTATACATGACAATTAGAAGACGACAAAAAACGGGTTGGTAGGAATCGAAAGCGGGTTTAAAAAAAAAAAAAACCCTTTGCGTGCTACACTCACAGATTTGCGACAAGATAAAAAAATTGAAACAATTTGTTTTTGTTTTAATTTTGGTTATCAGTCTAACTTAACACCCAAGTTGTGTTTTTTTTGTAAATACCATTTTAAATTCACAGCCCTATGAAAAAAATAATTAAGTAACAGGGAACCATGCGGCCGTAAACAATGCAGCCCGGAATGGGTTAACCAAACACGGTAAAAACGCTATTCAATATGTTCACAAATCAGTAATGATGAGGAGGTTCAACATACATACATCCATGCATACATACATACATACATACATACGTATACATACATACGATGCATACCTAACATTTCTCAAACAAAGAATATTTCTCAAAGTTTTATTTACTCTTTTCATTTCCAGGTGTTGCCTGTGACACGCGTGATGTCACGTTTGCTAGAAATAGCATCCCCACACAAAAGAGCAGTGTTGCCTGGTTTATAGAGACCAAGTGATGTTAAATGGTGATGAATGCGATATGATGATCTTGACAAATCTTGGCAATAAAACTGAGAAATGTTCGTTCATTCACAAGCATCAAACTGTATCATGGAATCCCATTTCATTCATTTTTTAATATGCCTGATATATATATATATATATATATATATATATATATATATATATATATATATATATATATATATATATGCATATATATATGCATATATATACATATATATACATATATATATATATATATATATATATATATATATATATATATATATATATATATATATATATATATATATCGGGGCGTATTATGTGATACCGGTCGTCCGTCCGTCCGTCCGTCCGTCCGTCCGTCCGTCCGTCCGTCCGTCCGTCCGTCCGTCCGTCCGTCCGTCTGTCCGTCTGTCTGTCTGTCTGTCGGTCTGTCTGTCTGTCTGTCCGTCTGTCCGTCCGTCTGTCCGTTGCTGTCCGCACTCTAACTCACAAAGTTTTCAACTTTCACGTTTCATATTTGGTACATAGGTACAGACTGTGGAGACGTGTGTCGCGACATACGTTCGTCATCTAAAGTGGTTGCCATGGCAACCAGGATGCTGTTTTCCATGTAGTAGCACAAGTCTGTATATACCTTCTTGTCCGGGCGTATATTGTGCTCACTTGAGCTCTTGTTTTATTTATTACGGTTTGAATTTGGAACGGTAATTTATGGACACCCTGTGTATAAAAGAAAATCCAAATCGAATCCTACCATTCAAAATACTCGAACGTACCGATAAATATCACAGTAAGAAGATAAAGCGTGAATTGGAAAACAAATAGGACGACCGATTGATTTGGGGTGATGACAAATGGTAGACGCGAGGAAGTGACGATGTGTACAGATGAGGATTGAGGGAATTAGTCGGTTGGGTAAAGCTCATGATGTCACCCAGGCAATAAAGTCAGACGAGAGAGGTATCTTGCATATCGGATTAGAGATTGCTCCAGATCCGTCACTGTGTGTGTGTGTGTGTGTGTGTGTGTGTGTGTGTGTGTGTGTGTGTGTGTGTGTGTGTGTGTGTGTGTGTGTGTGTGTGTGTGTGTGTGTGTGTGTGTGTGTGTGTGTGAATCCATTTGAATGGAATGGAAGCTAGTCATTGCGTTTTGGAAATTGTTTGTACATCCAATGCAGGTTATAACGATATTAAAATGGGTCTGCGGGTTTAAAGAAAGAAAACGCGTCAAACCCCAAAAATACGGGTCACTTGCCGCGTAAGGTGACACACAAATGTGTGTTCTGTCCCTCCATCGATGGTAAACCGGGCATCTCGTCTTCTTGCATTAGTTGGTAGACGGTGAAGGTGGTGTTCTTTGTGGAGAGTAAATGAGTTATTGCCGCAAAATGGCCAAGTTCAAAATTCCTGGCCTGACTGAATGCTGGGAAGGTAATGGCAAACCACCCAGCATAACGCGTGCTCCCCAGGAAGAAACTGCACCGATGCTCTGCAAAGAGTATGGTATGTGCACATCATCACCATTACCATCATCATCATCATCATCATCATCATCATCATCAATTCGCCACCGCCAAAAACTAAAAATCAGATTTTTTAAAGCACAAACTACTGAGACATTTATCGTGCGTGCGTTTCCTCCGCACCCATTTCCTTCCTTCCCCTTAAAACTCCTATTTTCTTCCAACTGCCTTTTCCCTAATCCTCACCACTCCCATCCTCCCCCCCCCCCCGAACCTTCCTTGTATCATAATAAATCACATTTATCCATTTACCCCTCCCATTGTCATACCTTTGCGAAGGTAGAACACACAACATAGAAACCCCTCTGACGGATCATTTTCCTCCAAATGGGCATTAATCAACCACAGACATGCTCTCGGGCGGCTCTTTAACAATGACCGATGTCAACGCATCCGATCGGACACTGATCATTCTCCAAAATCCTGTCCGACTCATAAACTGGTAATTAATTACTGTTATTACACTGGAAAACGTGGCTTTTAGTCAACAGCTTTTGCCTGCAGGGTGAGGAATTATTCATGGTTAATGGGGAAACTGTTTGGGAAGGAGCCATTGCATATGGAGGCGTACATACAACACCACACCTAAAAGCCTAATACTGCACTTCCTTCACTGCTCCAGGGTATTATTATGACCAAATAAACTCTGTGCATTGTGCAGTGAAAACCAGGACGTGTAACAAAACCGACGTACAGTGTGTGCTCGCTTGCTGCTTTTTGCCCTGAATATAGATTGCTACCGTTGACAGGTCGCCATGGATTATTGCTTTCATCTCTGCCGCCGCTGACCCCCCTCTCCAACTCCCCAACCCCCCCCCCCCGCCCCCCGACTCCCCAACTCCCCAACTCCCCGAAGCCTTTACTAAATTTCAACGTGTGGCAAAGTAATTTGTCAGAAGGGTTCACAGCATAATAATGACAAATTTCAGCATCCTCCAGCGGTGTCTGTACCGGGCTGGGAGGCTTGCCGAACGTGCCATGCTGCTGCATTATTGAATAGGAATGAAACCGCGATGCATAATGGGAAGGTGCTTGTTGGTGGGAGGGGAAAGGAGGTTGTGGGTTCGGTTCCGTGTTGTTCGTGGAGGTGTGGACTTGACCTTTTCCCAAGAACCCACCGTGGAATGCTAATAAGCACGGGAGGGGGTGTGGGGTGATGCCCGCGGTCTAAACAATTTGGTTGTTACAAATGGCCCTCTGATAAGATGACCTTTGGGAGGTCTGTAATTAACAGCAATCGATATATATGCTGCGGAGCGGAATATTGTGAGATTGCGGCCTGGGGTCTCGGTGGGGGAATAAAAAAAAAAAAAGTCTTCCAAGCAGAAACGGCCACGTGGTTAGCCAGTATCGAGTCATCTTGCAGATATCCCCGACGATGAAAACATTTCATTAAAATTCCCTTTCATTGCTTCTCCCCACTGTTATTGATAAGGCTCACTCACTCACTCGCTCCTGCGGTGCGTGTTCGCAAATACAATCTTTTATGACGTCATGAAATAAGTGCTCGGATATTTTGGGGGCTAATTCCACTTAATTTATTTAGTTATTTAAATCTGCAATGCAAAAGCACGAGTCCAAGTTGAAATAATAATAATAATAATGATAATAACAATAATTTTTTTTTTTTTTAAGGCAAACGTGTAATTACCGCAATCTGTTCTTATTAGCACGCATTAGCACAGGCAGCAAAAAAATGACTCGAGTTTTCATCTAAATTGCCGATGCAAATGGGAAGCAGACATTCCCCCATTAAACGTATTAATTACATTATTAAAAGCACCTCTTGGAAGCAGGTGGACAGGAATTTAGGCCGTAAAATGCCCTATTTGCTATTCATTAGTGGCCCGCTTCAAGGTTGTTAATTACTTAAGGGGCAATTACGCAGGTGCGCAGATTTACGGCGCACTCTGTGACGATGTAGAACAAATGATACATCGGTGCGCAATTTCCATTCAGCAAACATTTACTCAACATGACATAATTGCTGCCAAGCATAAACCCCTTGCTGGGACTGCATTTTCTCGCTCAACAAATTCCCCGCAAATGCATTTTAATGAGACTAAGCCAAGGGATTGTTTGCTGTTCTTGCAACTAACGCAAAGTGTGCTCGTGAATCGTGCACCTTGCTGGTGAATGTCTTCATTAAGATTCGCACGTGACCAATTTATTGTCGCCATGGAAGCGTTTCACAGATGTGGCGATGATTTTGAAATCAGAGCATCGATTTCGATTTGATTCGAAATTCATTATGGACACCACGTTGCTGTACTTGTACTCGCCAATGCTGCATGATACTGAGAATGATGTGTGATAGTAAGCCTAGTGTTGGTTTACTGGTTAGGGTTGGCTGGCTTTGGGATCTTATGGTCCTGAGTTTCAGCTGCTGAATTAACACAAGGTGGGGCTGTGTCAGCCTGTCATCCTTCTGAGGTTGGTGAAATGATTACCAGTGTACTAGTAGAGGGGCACAGCATCAGCGGCACAGCTGTGCCCCAATAAAATGATAGCTACCCGGAATAGCTGCATCTGAAATAATAATAAGAAGCTTCCACCAAAATATGTAACTGTGGCTTTCACATTTGCAGAGCTCAAATGTCGAACAAATAAAGATACCAGAAAGCGATGGATCCTGGAATTTTATTTCTTATTTTAATGCTTTGCCATAACCGTTGAGGAATTTAATGGACTATTAAGCATTGAGGAGGTTGATGACATCATAAGCTGTCATTAAGCTTAAGCTTGGTCCACAAGTATAAAAGATGTGTTCTCAATCACCTACATCAAGCAGGATGCTGAAGAACAGGGTATTCTCATGGTTCTCCCTTTCTTTGCTTCTGCCTTGTTCCTTGTGCTCTATCAGCATTTTGATTTACTCAAAACTCATGAAGTCACAGACATTCATCTAGTAACCCATTCCTGTTACTTTCTCCACGACTAAGCTCTCTGCTCACGTCCACTCCTTTGTTCAACCTCTTTCCTCTCCCTAAGTCTCTTCTTTTGTGCTCTTCCTTCAGTCCTTCAAGATGGCAAACAGTTGCCTGCTAATGCATTCTCCTATAGACATATACCGTGCCTGCTCTTTGTGTTAACAGCTTTATTAACTCATTCAAAAGTTAATTTTTCTGTATGCATCTCCCTTTTCTGCCCGTTCATCTACAGCCCATTGGTGTTTATCGATCTTAGACCCTCTGATATCCAATTTTTTCTTAAGCCTTTGACTCCATACAAAAGTGTTAATATGGCTGTACTACAAGACGTCCTTATACGACAGCCATAAAAAGTCCATATCCGTCTGATTACATTCACCTCACATGATTTTGAGAAACAAGTGACTTTATTGATGTGTTGTCTGTACATTGAAACGTTGAGCTCAAGTCATTTTAGCAGTCAGCTTCTCTTGTGTCTCCTCTTTGTAGTACAAATTGAATATCAGATATTTTTGTTAATACGTAGTCCAGTCAGTGCCTTATCTTATGTTTAGGAAGTTCACGACTGCAGCACCATTGATTCACGAGTTGTACGAATATATCACAAATCTCACTCTCACTCCGTCACTCGAGAATAATCGTCAAACAAACACAACTATCCATTTCTAGGTCAGCAACTGGAAGCGTTTCGGTCTCTTGAACTTCCCGGCCTCACTGTTCACCACAATGCTGCAGATAATTGCCTACAAGAGGTAGCACTGTTCTTCAAGAGGAGCAGATGGATCATGAAGAACCCACAATGCTGGAGTTCCAAAAGAAGGCAACCAATCCTCCATTGTCCTCAATCTCCTCTACAGATTGGTGGGTTCAGGAGATAGCATAAAAGCTGCACTCCCAGAGAACTATGTTCATCTTCTCATGATCGAGACCTGCAGATATCCAGCCTGCCAAGCTCTCCTTCTTCTTATTGTGGGGGATATAAAACTTAATGTTGGACCACGCATCTCCATATGCCCAACATGTAACACACCCATCACCAAAGACATTACTCACTAGAATGCTGCAGTTGTCAGAATCGGCTTCTCTTAAACTGCACCAGACTCTACTCCCACTGACGAAACAACTCACAATAGACATGCGGTTGTAAACTCAGCAATCTTCTACCAATCATCCTTATTACCAACAAACATCGCACAACCCCCCCCCCTACCCCAACACACATTCACTTTACTCCTAAACACAGTAAAAACGAAATCAGAATCATACAATTAAACATAAATGGCATTTTAATGAGGCCATAGAACTGCAAAATTTATTTAAGATACAATGTCAACACAGCACTGACATAAAAATGCAAACTTCATGCAACTTCAATACTACACCCGGACTAAACAGACCCAATAACAGAGAGGATGGTAGACCCCCTCATCCTCATGTTCACCAAAACATCCCATTCAACACCACAACTCACAACACGAAACAATTAATTCAAACTGATAATACTACTGAACTTTGCTCCATCCAAATCAAAATGGCAAAACTCTCCACAACGTAATCAGCATATCCATACCACCTCCAAACTCTTGTCCACCAGCATAACCTTTCCTCAAAAAAAATCAACAAAATATACTCCAACTCATACTTGCTGTTGACTTCAATGCCAAAGACCCTTCCTAGCTCTCCTCTCCAATAAACAATACGAGGGGCAGAGGGGCCCCTCCATCTTGGAACGGTGAGATGAACTGGTTATTCTAAACAATCACAACTCTCCAACAAGACTTCAAATATGAAATGATAACCCCACTTCCACTGACCTAACTGCACTCCGCACTCTACTATGATTCACAACCACTTTAAGAAACTGATTATCAACAGAAATTCACTAAAACATTGAAATCCACAAACTCCAAAAGACAAATACAATCCACACACGAAATAATAGCAGCACCAACGTAATAAGCTTTCAAAACTAACAAATCTGGGGAAAGTTCATCAATAAAAATGGAATATAGTAAAACAAACAATAGAAAATTCTAGAGAACAATTATGAACATTCACACATCCAAAAATATCCCTCTACCTTCCCAAGAAACACTACCCAACCCTGATGGTACAACTCCAAGCAATAAAGAACAAGCGAACAAAGGAATCAATCATTATGCAGTCATAAGTCAGAAACCAGCATCCCCAATAAACAGGAAAATCACTAAAACCTTGAAGAAAATCAAATAGACCACCGAACCTTTTGCTCCCTTGAACCCCGTTGCAAGTTTAAACAGCGATTGAAAACTCCAAAAATTCTAAAGCCACAAGACCAGACTTATTATTCAACATACATCTCAAACATCTGGGGCCCATAGTCTGAGTCTTGCACAAACAGCCTCGTAAGGCCCGATGGTCAACTCAAGGTGATTTGGGCAGGAATTTGTATTTCTTTTTTCAGAGTACCCATGATAACCACACTCTCACTCAAATGTACAACTACTCGTGGGCAAACAATAAAATACCTGCAATTTGGAGAAAAAAAAATCCATAATAATTCCCATACTGAGGAAACCCTATAAACCCCCAAATAACCCAGCCTCGTACAGATCGATTTCTCTCCATTGTACACCATCCAAAATCATGGCAAGATTAACTCTAAAGACATCAACCCTCAGATAACCCGAGCCACCTCCCAAAATGGTTTCCTTTCCTCCCACCACCACCACCACCCCACCATCTCCATCTCCTCCACAGTCACTGACCCTGGAAATGGAAAGGTGTACTCTGCACATTAACACAAGTCATTCCGAATTGGCTTTAATTAAATATTACCACCCCCATTATACACAGTTTTTGCTCCAATATAGACATGAACAAGGCCTTTGACATGATATCTCATAATATTTCCATCAACAAAATACTCAACATAACGAGAACGGCACTCAGTAGAGCATGTACCTCCGTGAGCTGGGGCTGAACAGTATATATTTTGTATCCCACTGATCGGCCGAACCTGCATCCGGACTTTAACCAAAATCTAATTATCTAATTGGTTTGTTCTTGTCAACTACCCAACTCAACCACCAAGTTTTGTCATAATCCATCCACAACGTTTTGATATATCCTGCTATATATCATTTTTGGGCCCCATCTCTCAATGGTGAAGAATCATTAAAAAAAAAGATTCTCATATCCAGATTCAGATCTTCACCAAAATCGAATCAATTTGTCGTTATCTCACACTCAACCTGTCCACCAAATTTAGTCTGAATCTGTCCCTAACGTTTTGAGATATCCTACTCACAGACAAACAGACAGACAGACAAACAGACAGGTGAAAACTTAACCTTTATCCACCTTCGGTGATGGAGGTAATGATAATGGCATAATAGTTGTGTGATTACAAAACTATTAATACTGTTGCGGACTCGGAGCTCGAGGCTCACCATGAGGGAAACGCTCGGGTCACTCTCGAATCACCGGTCCTGAGGCTGCCGGGCGCAGATAACTCTGTGCACTGACGGGTAGCTACGAACGCGAATGCCGATTGGCACAGCCAATCTGGGCAGGGTTACACTACTTCGTGTGATACCTTACCTGTGAATGGCCAAGTCCATGAGGGTCTCGTGCCCTCAGTGCACACTCAGATTACTACTGAGCAATACAGTGAGTGTGCGCTGGCTAACAAGAGCAAATTCGGTGGGATAGAACTTCTTAGCTGAGCTAATGTGTGGACCATGCTGGACCAATGAAGGAAAAGATGAAACAAGCTGGGTACAATAACGAGCAATTTATTACAACAAGGCAAGGAAAGTTATGTGGCACAATAGTTGGGTTTATTCACAATTTTGTACAGCAGGGAAAGCAAATGGATTTGTAGGTGCGGCAAAAGAAAAGCAATTATTATTTACCAAGACAGAAGAAGCGAGCAAAGTTAACCCGAGATAAACTTCTACAATCTTAAATTATGCTAACATAACAGGCACCATCACACACAGAAACACCCGAGGAAGCTAGAGAGTTCAGAAAGAGGAGAATCAGTTGACGTGTAGGCAACCTCGTTGTACCTGGCACGATAGACAGCAACCAAATTACTTAGGAGGGGGAGGAGGGACGGAAGCTGGGGTGTCGACGGTGCGTGAGCGGGAGGTTCAAAAATGTGGCGCAGTGTCATTCGGTGTCGACAGTGCATGAGTGGAAGGTTTAAAAATGTGGTGCAGCTTCACAAGAGGTAGTGTGAGAGGTGCGAATCGATAATTGTTGATCTTTTAGTTTGTGCGTCCACAGTGGAAGAGACAATCAGATGGGAAAGAAGATGCATGAGAGATAGCTTAAAGGAGCAATTGTAAGAAAATCTGAATGTGTATGGTTAACGAAGATCACCGTGGAATGCAATGGAAGCCGAGCTTCGATGACCCAGTGATGAGCCGGCAATGTTGTTCGCCTCACTCAGTTGTGCTGCCTTCTAAGCTTGGTTGACGCTCAACTCGGCAATGGCTCTGGACGAAGGACAAAAGAGACAGACGAACTCTGATTTGCTTCTCTTTTTATGGAGCCCGGAGTGGAGGAGGAACCATAAAGTGGATCAAAAGACCCTGCAGGCATTTCTGCATGTCCCCATTGATGCGTAGATGTTGCCCCAAAACGTAGCCACACCCTAACTGGCTCCAGAGCCAAAAATGGCTTCAGTTCCTCTCCAGCCGAGCCAGGCGACAGAGCTCCATAATTTACATTGGCCGAGGGTTTTCGGGAGAGCGCTCCGGCCATGAACGTGCTCTGAACTCCGCTTGAACATTGCTGTTTAGCGGAGCACCAGGGCCATGCAGATGCCATTGAACGAGCCCGAGCACATATTTGTGCTTCAAGTTACATGAGGTGATCCACAATCCTCGGTCTTGCACTCCATACATACATCATTCACTCAACACATCAATAACATAATGACCAAGGAAGAAGAATAAGAAGAACCACTCCTTTTGCATCTTCAGATGTATAAGGCTGCTGAGGCAGTTTTCCATTGGCTTGGGGACACAATCCTGGATGGTTTGCCACTCCGAAGGAGGATACTCAAATGGCTCACTCTTCCCAATAAGCTGGTACTCATTTGGCCGAGCTCGGAGGATGACAGGCTGAGTCAACCCACCTGGTGTTATGTTAACGTCACGAGAGGGTCTCAAACTCAGGAGTGTAAGATCTTAAGCCAGCCACCTTAACCATTAAGCCATTGCCAGACTTCATTGCCACAGCTACAAAAAATAAATCATTGAGGCACTCATACCACCAGTTCTGGACAATAAAAATAGCCACTCACTACAACAAACACGTTATTCGCACCCCTATAGACGATGCAATTCCAAGTTGGACTCCAGCAACATTTGATAACAATATCCAGAAGTTAAAAGCAACCCTAAAAAACAACGCCCTCAGGATGGTAACAGAATATACAAAATCTACGAATGTCCACTATCTCCACGCTGAATCAAAAATACTGCACTCAAAATTCAAGGTCACTTCATCAAGTGAAGTGCACACTCACTCCCCATCAGAGATTGAAAGAAGATTCCACAGCTCATCGCTACTCCCACATATTCAACAACATCCTTCGTCCTCCCCTAAAACTCACACTCTAAAACATCCACAAACACGTAACCACCTTCTAAACACAACGCTACCCACTGAACAACATCCAAAACGTAATGCCTATCAACATGCACAAACCAAATCGACTTCTCTCGAGAAATGAGAGTGCACATTGCCAGATTGCTCTGTGGTGGCCACCCATTCCTCCAACACTATGTTGGACTATGTGCACAGGATTCGCTTAACAGAAAGCTCGTCTCCAAAGTTAGCTGCAAACTGGCATCCTCCATTATACTGTTGCAGTTCTGCAAAACCGCATGCCTCTAAGACAATGGCACCCCACATACAGTGATCCCCAAGCAGATATTTTGTTAGCCTTCGTGCAGTCAGGCCTTCCCCTCATGTCTAGTGGGTTAACGGGACGAAGTGCGTTGCGTGGGTCTGAAAGCTTGGTCTAATTATATCTCGATCTTCCATTCAATCCTGATTTCCATTTCAACCCTTTCCTTTTATCCATGATACAAATCCAAACAAGCATGCAAGCACACTTACACGATGTGAATAACAGACACCTGTGCAGCCATGTGAGAGACTCACAACCAACACAGCACAGGGCACGCATGGCACACCCTTTCATGCAAATCTGCGCGAAAATTTAGAATGGTGTCTCAATTTGCTCAACCTTCGCTCACCAAAAGCTCACCACCTCGACCACTAACAAGTCCTGCACACGGTAAAAGTCATCTCCTGCACACGGGAAAGGTCATCCTGTGCCTTCTCGCATCTCTGCATCGATAGAGTTCGCCACCAGGAAGAGGAGTGCTGCACGGCCCAGGCTGCTCAGACTGCATGGTGCAGGGATGGGCCAAGCATATTAACAACACCAACCGCAGCTCGCCTGGGATCCCCTGAATGGATATGTGGGACCGACACAACCCTCGTACAATCGCTATAACACGGCCTGGGAGTTCGGTGCAAGGCTCTGGGCCGTATCGCACCGAATGTGCAAATGAGACCGCTTCCGGCCCCAGGAGCCTGGCAGGGCAAGGCCGGGACCCAATAAGGGAGCACACTTTGGGTGACAGCGCGTTGCTTCAGATTGTCACCCCACCCTTCACCCAGGGCTTATAAAAGGTGGATTGTGAATCCGTCCACCCTCTCCACCTGCCTGCCTCACCCACTTCCTCATCCGCCTGCCTGCCTCGCCCACTTCCTCATCCGCCTGCCTGCCTCGCCCACTCTCCACCTGTTTTCTTTGCCATCTCCTTCACCTCTCTGCTCCACCCTCTCTTCACTGCACCTCGTCTGCCGTCGCTGCATCTACACTCGGGGTTGGTGTGTGACAGACGTTCTTCTGGACCAGTGCAGAACACACGTTCCCACGAGACCCGGCAAAGTGATTAAGCAGGAAATAACGCGCTGACTCTTTAGGTGGGATCGCTCAAGCGGAGCGTCTCCCAAAGTGTACTGGGTTGCGCGGTCAGCTGGCCACGCCAGGTATTGCAAGGCCATTAGTCCTCATCTGCTCTGATTCCTTCTGGCTATCTAATCATCAAGTGTGTGTGTGTGTGTGTGTGTGTGTGTGTGTGTGTGTGTGTGTGTGTGTGTGTGTGTACGATGGCGCATGTCATAGCATTAGTTAAGATTGTTGAAGATATAATGGGTTAAGTCTGCACTGTGTCTGCTTTTATAAATTGCTTGCCTTTTGTCGCACCCCACAAATTCCTTGCTATCTCTGCTGTCCATACCAATAAACCCAATTCACTGTGCCACATATGTTTCCTTGCTTGAATGTAAATAAATGCTTTGTATAGAAATGTTCCCAGCTCATTTTCGTATTTTCCTTCACTGATCCAGCATGGTCCCTCTCCGAGCTTAGCCAGGACAATATCCCCCAACGATCTGTTTTCTAGCCGGTACGTCCTTGGCAGTTATGCTTGGCTGCATCTGATCCAGTAAGGTGATCGGGTTTGAACAAGGTGTACCGAGGGCGTGTCCCCGGGTAATTAGAACACGTGACCATTAGGTAACCGGATACAGGAAGACTGAGGACCCTGAGTCACATGGTTGAGTTATTGGCTTTCCCGGTCGATTAGCGACACGCCGCATCATGGAGTTATCTGTGTGTGACGGCCTGCGATTCCGGAGAGTCTGGTGGGAACCCAAGGTAGCTTTCCCCCCTCCTCGTGGTCTTCTCGCCCCCAACCCCGGGTCCACAACAAAACCATCAATCCTTGATAAGTCGAAATTACACACAGCCTACAAGGTGTTTGTCTCTGGTTCAATGAGTGCACTATTTTACCGATGGTCTGGTGCCCCAGCATCCTCAGGCTTCATTGTCAAAGCTACTTGACCCTTCCTTGTTCTGACACTTGGAATTTGTGAAATCCAAAACAATCAACATGACTGGAATCTTCTGTGATGAAGCCAATGGAAAGGTCTGTTGCTCTACTTTGGTAACCGTTCAGTTTGAGTAATATAATAATTTCAGTGACGCATTCCTGGTTAAACTTGCCAAATCCAGGCTTTTTGCACATCTCCACTATTTTGTTCATCTTTTCTGTCATTTGTGGAACTGCCTCATTGAGGTGATTCAATCTCTCACGAGTCCTCCAGGGTTTCAAGTCGGCAGTGCACTACCATCTGATGTGTTTTCCATCGCCATTACTCCTGAATAGCCCAACCATCTTACCTGCAGGTTAACGTGTTCCCTCCACTCCTCTCTCTCCTTTTTGTTCCCCCACCCTTCCAACAAGGTCGGAGATGGGGGACATTGGAAGGATATCTGTCTGACCAACCGACCATCTGTCCATGTACATTTGTGCATGTGATTTTAAAAAACAGTTGAACATTTCGCTTTCATATTTCAGATATCTATTCCTCGTGACATTATCTCAACCTGAATAAATCATGGCTGTGATTGGCTGAATTCTGTTGCCATGGCAACCATCTCAGTAACTGCCTTGTATTTGTGATATTTCAAAAACTGTTCAAGGGTTAGCTTTCTTATTCTCATACACAGATCTATTCCTCATATGAACCAAAAGGCAGAGGACCTCGGGTATCAGCTCCTTGTTCATTCCATTCATTCGCCTGATTGTTGAGTCCAAGTGTGACCCCGCCATGTCACTCTCAGTCCATTGTCTTTTTACCATCTCTCACCTCCATTTTCCATGATCCTCAATCATGGTTTAGATAAACAAAAATGTTAACAGCAAGACTAAACTTTACACACATTGACATTCCAATTTCACTATTTCAGTTGGTATTTTTACTTACAAAATTGCTTTTCGTCTGTTTTCGGTCTTTATATAGTCTGCCCTGAAAAGATGGCTGGAAGGATAGCACAGAGGTGGCGTACTCCCCTTTGAGCTGCATAATCTGGGTTTGATTTCTGATCTGGATATAAACTATCATCTTATTGCTGTTGTTGCAGGCATAGACTTGTATCAATGAGTGTGCTTTCCACAAGAGAGAAATTAAATTAGCATCCCATCAGTCATAATTTCCTCATGTATTATTAAGATCCCAAGGTATCTTTTACAGAGAGTAGGTAATTGTCACCCATGCCCTAGTAATATTCCAAATTCCTGCTCTAACCTACAAGGGGGCACTGTATCAGGGCACGACAGTCCCAGAAGTGATGCAATCAGCATCGAGGTGCTGCATCTGAACAAATAAATTCCTCGATTAACATTGAAATCTCCGAGCATCAGAAATGTGTTATGTTCAGCTTTCACTTGTTCATTTATAAAGTTATTTTGTCTCTGATGGTTTTTCCATTGCTGGTGCTTCGGCACTGCACAATATGATAGATCTTGGTTCCGCAAGTGTGAGTCTGATTTTGATTAGAATCTATCACTAAAAAGAGAAGCCTTCGTCTGTGTGTCAGGCACGCTTTATTCTAAATGCTTCCTGCTGTCGTAGAACAAATAAAAATTGGAACCGTTAGGAAACTAATAATCAATTCACTTGGTTGGAAAATAATAATCAATTTTCTTGGACCAAAAGCTATTGTCTTTTTAATCATAAAAACACCTGTTTTGAAAGCCCTGCTTTCTGGGAGGGATGAGGAAAAGCACGACCTGGAGCTTGAATGTAAAGATTCCAACAGTACGACAACAGGGACCTTTTCGAATAAAGCATGACAGAAATGGAATGATCACACAAACAACAACAACATCCACAACTACTGGCAATAGCAGCAGCAACTACCTGTTATAAAATATTATTTTTTTCATGTGTTTCACTTCGTTTTTCATCCTCATTGAGATTCACAGATAAACATGCAATATGTTTGTGAAGTGCAACATGTTCTCCTTTTATTAAACCCATCATCAAAAGTGGCGGGTAGGCATGGTTAGTACCATCTGATACCAACTCTGGTTATGCTTCAAGGATGGATATTGGTCTATTTCATAAAGCAAATCACACTCCACCTATCTCTAAGAGATTTCATAAATGTGGTTCTTTTCTTTAACTACAACTTGACCTTAGAGTCTGGTTTTGGATGTTCTAATTATATGGTTGCTTTATCGTGCTAGTTCTCTGTCGACCAGTGCTGTACTACTTTTGAGGTTGATAAACAACCATGCCAAGAAAAGTTCTGATTTTCTGAAATGCCAGATTGAGTTTCAGTTTTTACTTCAACAACCTGAAAATGGAGAACTACCAATTATTGTGGCCTTGTTAGGTTATCTGCGTCGGAGGGGTGACCCGTCCAGAATTGTACCCAATAGCCCAGGAGACTGCTTTAGCAGCACCAACGCTCTGTACAGAGTATGGTCCCAATGGATGGATGGTTCGGTTACGACGGACAGCCTTTCTAACAGCTCATATTTTCTGTGGGTTTCTTTAGTAGGGGAAAGCAGCAAATCCCTATAACTGGTTGCCTGGGCACCGAAATTGGACATCAGGCTCTTGGTAGCTATGAATAAATACTCATGCTCATTTTATTCTGACCATGTACATGTAGGTTTTGAGCTAGCATCTTCCAGTCTTTCAAAAAGTTTGATACCATCACTCCAATGCCCATTTACCATGAGGCCTTTTCCTTTACAGATGCGTCTGCTGAGGTAAAGTACCACATGCATAGAACAATAATCCAGCCTCTCGATTTGAAACATCAACCTCTGCTGCAGCCCAAGTATCTAAAGCCGCTGTCACACCTTGACGTTGAAGCCAGCGTATGGCAACGTATCAAAATGTATGGAAAACGCTGGCGTACGCTGAACTATTGATGTGAACTATTATGTAAAAAATATTATATAATTAAAAGGCTGCCGCTCAACGATTTAAATCATAACCGCACTCGAAATCGAAGTGTCAACATCACCGTCATGCCGAAGAAAAACAAACAAACAAAAAAACAAACAAACATGGAGTCTGGAACACTGACGGGTTCCTCCTGTGAACCCCATTTTTATATACCAATTCCCCTAAGCACTGCCAATACGCCATTATACGGTAGCTGTAAGTTAGAAACACGTTCAGTAAGTTCTGTGGTCGTCCGGAAGACGTCAAATACGTCTACATACGTCAATATGCGTTGGAGATACGTTACTCATAGGTTCAAAGCACGTTACTCAAAGGTTAGAAATAAGTTTTGGGTACGCTAAACATTACCTCGATGTGTTTCGACTTATGAGTAACTTACAAGTAACGTGTGTCAACAATCGCATAACGTGCCTACAACTTATGGCCAGCGTATGCGGAATGTGTGAGTCATACGCTGGCATACGTCGAAAAATTTTGAGCATGTTAAAATTTGTTGACGAGCTCGGTGTACTACGACATATGCCAGGGTGCTTCAGCATGATCTTAACGTATACAAAACTTACGCATAATGTATTCGACGTGTGCCAGCGTTTTAGACAAATTTTTCATACGTCGTCATATGCTGGCTAAATCGTCAAGGTGTGACAGCGGCTTAATGATGGATGATATTCCCACAGTAACAAGTTTTAAATAAAGTTGCTGCGTGATTATTTATTTCAGGCAATGAGCTTATCTGTAACCTTTTCACAAGCAGTGACACTGCTGCCTGCTCTTCCCTTTTGAAATACCTGTATGTGGCCCACCTTTGGTTAAAAATCCTGAATCCACAACACAGTGGGGGTTCTGGATTGAAGCACTGAGAACTCACTTTTGCCAGAGGCCTTTCAGTGAACATTTTCAAAACCACATGGAGGTTGAGTTAAGTGTTGAGGACAAGGTGTTAGAGATCCTTAGCACAATTTGCCTTTCTAAGACAAGCAATACTCAGCTGTAACTTAACAAC
>NC_140971.1:48493974-48521474 GCF_056783735.1 Eptatretus burgeri | reverse complement strand
AGGACATCAACGACAGTTGCCACCACTGCTAGAAACATTGAGTGGCTCCAGGCCGCCTTCAACTATGACCTCTCTGAGGATTACGGCAGCAATGCGCACGTCTCTATTGGCAGAATGGACAAAGTCTGCGAGGTTTGCAGGGCCGTTAAGTGGCCAGGTGAGGCTCCAGCCATGTGCTGTACTGGAGGAAAGGTTAGACTGGAGTCATTACAAGAACCACCAGATGCATTGAGACGGCTGCTTACAGAGGATACGCGGGAGGTAAAGCGATTTCGCAGTCAAATCTGGCGGTACAATGCTTCATTCATGATGACATCCTTTGGTGCAGACAGAGACCTGACGGACCGGGGTTTCTTCACCACATTTAAGATTCAGGGGCAGTGCTATCACCGCATAAGCAGCTTGTGACCACTGCGACCATTCACTGCACCACTATATTTACCAGTTGCGACGACAACGATTGCTCCCTCGGCATCACCCCATAAAAGAAGCCTTCCTAATTTTCTCCATACAACTAATGCCTCAGTCTAACTAGCGTGAGGAAAATAGGTACTTAGTCTTACCAGCAAATTTCCCGGGTATTACAGCTAGTTATAAATATATATAATTATAATTATATAATTATATATTTCAGCGTGGTCGCTGTGCTGTAATAAAAGGCAATTGTGTGTGTATGTGTACGTGTGTGTGTGTGTGTGTGTGTGTGTGTGTGTGTGTGTGTGTGTGTGTGTGTGTGTGTGTGTGTGTGTGTGTGTGTGTGTCAGTGTGTGTATGTGTGTCAGTATATGTGTGTCTCCTCCATAACTCCAAAACCATAAAACTGAGAAGCCTGAAACTTTGCATGCACGCGAAGAAAACTCCAAGGAAGTGGGGGGTGAAAATTTGGTGTTTGTCTTCATTAAAACTCCCCTTTTGAAGATAATTAACGGCAGTATTTAATTATTTCCTTCAGCAGGTGATCCTCGGCCACCTCGCTCTCTGGGGTCTTCAGGCGTTTCCTGGGTTACCGCCCTGGGGTCTGAAGCCGCCATGTTTTTTGGCCTGCTCAACCATGTCTTGACTTGGAACAGGCCGCAATGATTTCTGAACGAAAAAGTTTTTTTTTTCACTTTCTTCACTCATATTATCGAATGCCTCTTCATCGTAACTATGAATCGTTGTGTACATCGCTTTTGCAAGTCTGGCAGTTTTCAAATTAGGAATTTGGAGTGATTTCATGCATTATATGATACGATTTTCCATGATCTACTCTCACGGACTAATTAAAGTACATCATCAAAATATTATTTCGGTTTTGAGGATCGAATATCGTCTGGATGAAATTAGTGTCAATATTTGTTGTGCAATCTGATCATTTAAAGAAATAACGAGTCTTATAACGAAGCCGAAATACCTATTTAATTGAAGCAAGCAAGGTTATGTTCCCAACTCCATACATACACAAGAAAAAGAGAAATTTCCAAAGCATTAAACTTATCTTTGTCTACTGTTTGGAGAATTATATTGAGTCATTGAATGAACAAAAACATTTCAGAACATAACAAAATTAACCAGCTTCATTGAGCCATTTGATTTAATGTATTCACTGCAAGATCTCACACCTTGTCCTTCAGAAGGGACTACCTATCCATAGCTTCTGCCAGATATATGTCGATATTTTCGGAGGTTTTGCGAGATGCTCCACAGGGAATCAAAGCAAATCTGTGAAAAAACAGACGTTTTAAAAGTTTGTGCGGACCCCGTACCAATGTACCACGTGACACGTGCACAGACGAGAAGGCGAAATGGCGGATTTTCTGCAATATTTATTTCACGGGCGATTGAACTTTGCGATGTCTCCAGGATTGTTCTGCATTAAGCTGCAACTCTTTTGTTGATGAAGTCATTTTATTTCATTAACTGCTGTGTGTGCGGTGAAGACGTGCTTTAAATTTAAAGGGACCCTTTATGGTATGCAGCGACAGCCTGGCCAACTGTTCCTTATCAACCATTGAATTGGAGTGCTTGCATGAGTGCTTAAGCCCCTTGCCGAGTGCCCATTGTCGACAGCGGTACCATGCAACGTCGTTCTGAGTGAATCGTTCAGTCTCTGTGGATGCTTTTGCCAAGCCACGTCATTCAGAGCGAGTGCTTCGTGCTCCGTCACCCTGAGCGAGTGCTTCGTGCTCCGTCAACCTGAGCTAGTGCTTCGTGCTCCGTCACCATGAGCTAGTGCTTCGTGCTCCGTCAACCTGAGCTAGTGCTTCGTGTTCCGTCACCCTGAGCTAGTGCTTCGTGCTCCGTCACCCTGAGCGAGTGGTTCGTGCTCCGTCACCCTGAGCGAGTGGTTCGTGCTCCGTCACCCTGAGCGAGTGGTTCGTGCTCCGTCACCCTGAGCGAGTGGTTCGTGCTCCGTCACCCTGAGCGAGTGGTTCGTGCTCCGTCACCCTGAGCGAGTGGTTCGTGCTCCGTCACCCTGAGCGAGTGATTCGTGCTCCGTCACCCTGAGCGAGTGGTTCGTGCTCCGTCACCCTGAGCGAGTGGTTCGTGCTCCGTCACCCTGAGCGAGTGGTTCGTGCTCCGTCACCCTGAGCGAGTGATTCGTGCTCCGTCACCCTGAGCGAGTGGTTCGTGCTCCGTCACCCTGAGCGAGTGGTTCGTGCTCCGTCACCCTGAGCGAGTGGTTCGTGCTCCGTCACCCTGAGCGAGTGGTTCGTGCTCTTTCACCCTGAGCGAGTGGTTCGTGCTCCGTCACCCTGATCGAGTGGTTCGTGCTCCGTCACCCTGAGCGAGTGGTTCGTGCTCCGTCACCCTGAGCGAGTGGTTCGTGCTCCGTCACCCTGAGCGAGTGGTTCGTGCTCCGTCACCCTGAGCGAGTGGTTCGTGCTCCGTCACCCTGAGCGAGTGGTTCGTGCTCCGTCACCCTGAGCGAGTGGTTCGTGCTCCGTCACCCTTAGCGAGTGGTTCGTGCTCCGTCACCCTGAGCGAGTGGTTCGTGCTCAGTCACCCTGAGCGAGTGATTCGTGCTCCGTCACCCTGAGCGAGTGGTTCGTGCTCCGTCACCCTGAGCGAGTGGTTCGTGCTCCGTCACCCTGAGCGAGTGGTTCGTGCTCCGTCATCCTGAGCGAGTGGTTCGTGCTCCGTCACCCTGAGCGAGTGGTTCGTGCTCCGTCACCCTGAGCGAGTGGTTCGTGCTCCGTCACCCTGAGCGAGTGGTTCGTGCTCCGTCACCCTGAGCGAGTGGTTCGTGCTCCGTCACCCTGAGCGAGTGGTTCGTGCTCCGTCACCCTGAGCGAGTGGTTCGTGCTCCGTCACCCTGAGCGAGTGGTTCGTGCTCCATCACCCTGAGCGAGTGGTTCGTGCTCCGTCACCCTGAGCGAGTGGTTCGTGCTCCGTCATCCTGAGCGAGTGGTTCGTGCTCCGTCACCCTGAGCGAGTGGTTCGTGCACCGTCACCCTGAGCGAGTGGTTCGTGCTCCGTCACCCTGAGCGAGTGGTTCGTGCTCCGTCACCCTGAGCGAGTGGTTCGTGCTCTATCACCCTGAGCGAGTGGTTCGTGCACCGTCACCCTGAGCGAGTGGTTCGTGCTCCGTCACCCTGAGCGAGTGGTTCGTGCTCAGTCACCCTGAGCGAGTGGTTCGTGCTCAGTCACCCTGAGCGAGTGGTTCGTGCTCCGTCACCCTGAGCGAGTGGTTCATGCTCCGTCACCCTGAGCGAGTGGTTCGTGCTCCGTCACCCTGAGCGAGTGGTTCGTGCTCCGTCACCCTGAGCGAGTGGTTCGTGCTCCGTCACCCTGAGCGAGTGGTTCATGTGCCGTCACCCTGAGTGTGTGGTTCATGTGCCGTCACCCTGAGTGTGTTGTTCGTGCTCCATCACCTTGAGTGATTGGTTGATGCTTCTTCACCTTGAGCGAGTGGTTCATGCTCTATCGCCCTGAGCGAGTTGTGAAATAACACCCGATTTCCAAGCCGTTTGCCATATTAACCGTTTGTCGTGTTTTCTAAATTACCGAGCCAAATTTGTTTCCACCCATGACACGCAGCTGTATATAAAGAATAATGTTTGTGAACATATACCTGAAATGTCTAGATAAACGCGATGTTGTTTTTCGGTGAAAGCTACTCAAGGTTTCTGGGTTGTATACAGTAAGTAATGTAGTTGGTAATTACACTGACTCCAACCTGCCGATTCCCCAAAAATTGCCGATATCGGCCAAGCAGGTGTGTGTTTGTGTGTGTGTGTGTGTGTGTGTGTGTGTGTGTGTGTGTGTGTGTGTGTGTGTGTGTGTGTGTGTGTGTGTGTGTGTGTGTGTGTGTGTGTGTGTGTGTGTGTGTTGTTCATAAAGCATAACATTCTCTCTTCTAACTCCTCTACCCCCACCACTCTCTCTCCTCTCCCTCTCTTTCTTTGTCCCATCCTTGCTCTACCCACTTGCAAATCAGTGCAGTACCCTCCCGCATCTCCTCTCTCACTCTCCCCTCCCCCTCTCTGTCTGTCTGTCTCTGAACATATCCGGACAGTGGTGATGCTGGATAGTGTTTGTCTCTGGACATGTCTGGGCAGGGTTTGTCCGGAGGGGCCAGTCAAAGCCCGTCATCGTGTGAGACATTTCTCGCAGGAGAGGACATCAGGACGAATGGGGGGGGGGAAAGGTTGGGTGGAGCAGGATGTGAGGACAGAGATACGGCTGGTAGGTGGGGAGTAGGGGTTAAAGCACTCTATGCACAGGTAAATTTGTCTTCCTTTCCTTCTCTTTCTCACCCAAATTTTTGGTGAACAGGGCGACTTATTGGTCCATCAGCGAGGTGACAGGTCGGCTCTGCTCATCATGCTATATAACGTTTTTGGCCCTATCATTCCATGGTGAAAAATCACTAATAAAAAAGAGCAAATACATATTTTGGGGGTCAAAACACCCTAGGCCCCTTAATGAGCACAGATTTTGATGCGGTCAATACACCTTTGTTAGGCATCAGATATGAAGCTCGTTGCGAAGTTTCATCAAAATCGTGTGTTCAAGCGATAATGATTGAAGTGTTTATAGAATCACTGGCTGAGTCACTGACTGACTCACATACGGACACTGCTCGATTGCATAAGCTCACCAGACTAAAGTGTAGGTGATTTCAAATGATCGGATCTGGATCTTTACCAAAATGGAATCAATTCTTCGTTTTCACACACCCAATCTGTCCAGCAAGTTTCATCTGAATTAGTCCATACCTTTCTTGAGATATCGTGCAATATGTAGTTTTTGGCCCTATCTCTCAATGGTAAAGAATCACTTAGAAAAAGATTTTTAAAAGGTGATCATATCCAGATCTTCACCAAAATCGAATCAATTCTTCCTTGTCAAACACCGAACCTGTCCAGCACGTTTCATCCGAATTCGTCTATAATTATTTGCAATATCTTGCCAACAGATAGAGACAGACAGACAAACGTGGTGAAAACATGACCTCCATCCACCTTTGTCGGTGGAGGTAAATATCATAATAGGGGTTGTTTCACTTACAAGTAGACTGTATATCTACTTTACACACAGAGTCACACAGTCACAGAGTCTTTTTAGAGTCACTTTTAGAGTCACACAGGTAAACTTTTTCAGCACGGCAGACAGCTTGTATGCTCTCTGGGAAATATTGCCGCATAATGTCCAAAAGCCCCCTATTGATGCGATAAGTACAGGATAAAGGTGTTCCACTGCTTCTGACCACTCACAGGATGAACTAAAGGATGTACCATTGCTCACAAAATTACATTCTCTTGGAAACTGCCCGGGATTACGTTGGAGTTTTTCATTGCCCGTCAGGAAACCCCACCGGATTATATGAATATTTGAATCATCCTTTGGGAAACTTTTCAGGATTGCATCCGAGTTCGCATCTTTATGCCACAAACAAATTTGGGGCTCAACAAATAATTTACATCACCCTTCTAAAAACTACCCTGTCAAGTTAAATCATAACTCGACCGGGTCGTTTTCATCATTTTTCATCATCATTCTAGAAACTTTCATCCTCTGTGAAAATCCCTGTGATCACACAGGGCGTTTGCATCACATTTATTGAAAATTGCACAGGATCACATCAGGGTTTGCATCACCCTACTGGAAACCCGACAGTTCTGATTATAATTCAGAGATTTCTCATTATTGTGTGGTTAAACCTTAGACCTATGCATCCAATTAAACACAATGGATACCACTTTATGACAGAAAGATTTGTAAATTAGAGATAAACCATTTTTACTCTTTCCACGTTTGTGGTAAGCATTGAACATTTGGTTACCGAGCACAAACAAACCTTTCCCGGCATAATACACTGCCCTGCAAAATGCTCCAAATACACAAGGAAGTGTGTACAGAGTTAGGGTAATGACTAATGGGTAGTTATCTGGGTAATGGTGGAACGACATACATTTACAATAGTTAAAAAAGTTTGAGGGAATAAAAAAGATGAGTAAAAAGAGAAATTTATGGAAGTTAAATGAAGATTGATAGAGAACGAGTCTTATCGGAAATCCCCTGCCTGGTTACACTCAAAATGAATAATTGGAGCGCATTCATATTTCTCACCCCCCCCAACCACCACCAATCCCACTACCCACTCTGCCCCCACCACACCCCCACATGTATAGTTATTCATTTCCCAAACCATAAGCATGTCTCAAACAACATGACAGAAGAAATCGGTGACTGTTGGCAAAGCTGGAAGAAACGTTTTGATGAAGAATGTGTCGTAACCGGCGTTTTTGCCCAGTGCTAGTGGGAAGGTGTCCCGCAGAGCGGCCTCGGCAAAGGGAGACATTAGAAAGGAGAAGGGCGAACAAACAAGGAATAATTCACAAGGCTTAGCAGTTTCACGTAGGCCTACGGTGGACGGCCTGCCTGCACTTTATAACCGCTTACACAGGAACACAGTTGCCAATTCCTGGCGCTACACTCTTGCCAAATGACTTCTGTTGATCTGCCTTATCAGCGGTCAGAGGCGGCGACACCTGCCTCAGTTGCAGCACCCACGCGTTTCGGGCCTGTAGTCAAGGCCTGTAATCCTGGGCACCCTGATATCCCTGAGGCGGGCGATTACAGGATTAGGCCACGGTGAATTCACACCTTTATTTTCATCACGTCCCGAGCAGCTGAATGAGACCGGCACTCTGCGGGGTGTGCAGAGATCCCTGAAGCGAGAAAATTCATTTAGAAATAATGATTCTGGTCTGCACGGGGCCTGCTCATGTGCGGCTTACAGGGGCCCTTGGGGGAAAGGGAAGAAAAAAAGAAGCTCAAACTATGGGCGATAGTCACACAAAATGAAAGGGTAGCCACACTTTATATTGTGGCTGTGGGGTTATGAGATATGGTGTGAAGGTTTCTACCTGGTGTAATGGTTTATGATGTAGCGAAGAGAAAAATTCTTCCTCTCCAACTCAACTCTGCAGGAAGTGTGCGGTTTAAAATCACGATTCCTACAAAGGAAGCGACTTGAGAAAGTTCTCATTCTCATGATAGAAATCTTTTGGCAAAGTTTCAAACATTTTCTTCTTGTGCTACTTTGTACAAGGTTGGTAAATCAAAGAAAAATGATTCAAAGATAATCCTTTGAAATTAATGTTAAATTCAGGTGTGCATGAGAAATGCCTGTTTGCTGAGTACGTCATTTGAAAAATATAATTGTAAAGGGTGTGAGGCTCATGGAAGAACTGGTACACAAAACACACACACACACACACACACACACACACACACACACACACACACACACACACACACACACACACACACACACACACACACACACACACACACACACAGGATTACACCTTTATCAAAACATCAAATTAACACAGATGGATGATCTATGAGGAAGCGACATAACCTTCTAACAATCAGTAGATCAACTGAGGAGAAATCTCTCCCCTCTCACAACCCCATCACCCACCCATGGGAAACGAACCCACGAAGTGGTAGATAGAGCACTGACAAATAACTAAGTTATGCTTGTTTATCTGTGCTCTATCCTCTAAATGCTGAGTGCCAAGTGAGGAAGCATTATGTACCATTTTATAAGCCTTTGGTACGACTCGACCAAGGTTGGAATCGAACCGCCAACCTCATAGACTCATCACAGATACTCTCATCACACTGCCACTGAATCTGATCGAGGTGGAACTGGTCTAGCCTAATCAACAGGGTCTGGTATAATCTAACTCAATGTAAAATTTGATTTCTAATTAGGGGTTTCTGCCCTTTTCCATTTCCTCGTGTGAATTTGCTGAGAAATTTTTATCATTTAAAGAATACATCCATAACTTTCTCACCTCTTCATCACTCTATTCCCTCTTTAGCTTTACACCCCTTATGAAATCCCCACCTCGAGAGCAACCCAACATTTTGAGGAGATGCTATTATTAAATTGCAAACTCTTCCCTCCATTTGCTGCATAATTAACAGGATTTTCTGATTACTGTTGCTATTTTGTTATTAAGAAAAGGAATATTATGCATTAAAGCATGCAGCGGTTAGGCTCAAAGTGACTACACCACACAGCAGGGAGCAACATTTAATTTCCATCCATTAGATAAAAATGACGCAATAGTGCAGAAATGCATTCTTGAGGCAAATTTCATTTCACACGAGATGATCAGATTTTGGGCTCAATTTCCGCTAAGTAAAGTCACCGAAATGTACAAAATGCTATATTCGTCAAGAAGAGCATGTCTGGGGACTGTGGAAGAAAAGAAGTGTTTAAAACATGGGAACTTATTTGGAGAACTTGCTAAATGTAATTAAAAGCTGAGGAAGGCCTGTTAAGCTGGTATTATTAATCTATATAATAAGTTAATTCCTGGTTGTGCTTTTGGGTTGTGATAACATATTCCTGCATGTTGTCTGCAAGTGGCCAATTCTTATCACACTTAGTTTCAAGGAATGTCATTTATGAGTAGTTTCCAGATTAAAAAGAAATCATCCCTGTTTTTATTTAGACATTTATTGTTCAAATTTTACTACGACCCTATCTCAAATCTACCAAATGAGGTGGAATTATGGTTCGAGGGTCTGCTTTGCATACGAGAGGTCAATGGTTCAAAGCAGTACCTGCTGCTTCCTGGCTTAACGCTCAGCAATTAAAAGGACAGAGCACGGATTAACAATGCTGGGGAGTCGATGGCAAACCACCCTGTATATATCCCTTGCACAGACTCTGTTTCAGCAGCCCCACGGGTCTGTAAAGAGTATGGTACATCAAAATCTCAAATCTGGGAAAAAAAGGTACATCTTTACCTCCACCACTGAAGGTCGATGGCGGTTATGTTTTCACCCCCGTCTGTTAATTGGCAATTTTTTCTTTTTTGGCTAAGTATGTTCATCTGTTGTGTTGGGTGGTCGCAAGAGAACCCTTATTTTCACTTTTTCCGTCTGTCTGTCTGTATGTATATCGGGTGGTCGCTAGAGTACCCTTATTTTCACTTTTTCCATCTGTCTGTCTGTATGTATGTTGGGCGGTCGCTAGAGTACCCCTGTTTTCACTTTTTCCGTCTGTCTGTATGTATGTTGGGTGGTCGCTAGAGTACCCTTGTTTTCACTTTTTCCGTCTGTCTGTCTGTATGTATATTGGGCGGTCGCTAGAGTACCCTTATTTTCACTTTTTCCATCTGTCTGTCTGTATGTATGTTGGGCGGTCGCTAGAGTACCCTTGTTTTCACTTTTTCCGTCTGTCTGTATGTATGTATGTTGGGCGGTCGCTAGAGTACCCTTATTTTCACTTTTTCCATCTGTCTGTCTGTATGTATGTTGGGCGGTCGCTAGAGTACCCCTGTTTTCACTTTTTCCATCTGTCTGTATGTATGTTGGGTGGTCGCTAGAGTACCCCTGTTTTCACTTTTTCCGTCTGTCTGTATGTATGTTGGATAGTCGCCTGAGTACCCTTATTTTCACTTTTTCCATCTGTCTCTCTGTATGTATGCATGTTGGGCGGTCGCTAGAGTACCCTTGTTTTCACTTTTTCCGTCTGTCTGTCTGTATGTATATTGGGCGGTCGCTAGAGTACCCTTATTTTCACTTTTTCCATCTGTCTGTCTGTATGTATGTTGGGCGGTCGCTAGAGTACCCTTGTTTTCACTTTTTCCGTCTGCCTGTATGTATGTTGGGCGGTCGCTAGAGTACCCTTATTTTCACTTGTTCCGTCTGTCTGTATGTATATTGGGTGGTCGCTCGAGTACCCTTATTTTCACTTGTTCCGTCTGTCTGTATGTATGCTTGCGTGTTTGTTTGTAATGGACAGCTCTGGAGGCCAGAGGAATCAACCGATTTTGATGAAACGACAGGTAGGTTCACACCAGGATCTAGTTCTATGCTTTTGAGCAGCGTTGCTATGGACACCACCATTGCCTAGCAACAGGACTATGAAATTTTGAATAATCCTAAAAAAAATATTTTTTCGAAAATCAAAAATCGGCTTCCAGGCTTTTATGCACACTATAATCAACCTCTGTCAAAAAATTTCAGCCAGATCAGTCAAAAACGGTATGACTAGTATGCAATTATGTTGCGACCACCCATGTCGCCTACCGGCTTGTTACTTTGTTTGTTTGTCTGTCAGCTCACCTGCAGCCAAAACAACTCAGCCAATCATCCTGAAACTTTTGGAGATTACAGCTACCGTCCCTATGACGGTCAATCCACACGAAGTCAACATAGGCTAAAAGTTCAACATAGGCCAAAATTCTAAAATTGTCAATTTTCATCTGATTGACTTGAAATTTGAACAGGATTTTCATTTCAGCTCTCTGAATTCAAACACAAATTAAATGTGAGGTAAACATACTCTGAAAGGTGAACATAGGCCAACTTCGGAGCAATTTCTAAAATTGTCTCTCTCTCTCCCAAGTATCTCTCCCCGGTTACTCCCTCCTGCGGTATGACAGACCTGGGCCTCGTCCTGGTGGAGGTGTTGCTCTCTTCATCAAAGACTCTATTCCTCACTCTCCATGCACTGCTCTCACTCCCCACACCCCCAGGAATACCTCTGGCTACGGCTTCCCCTCCACTCCCACCTCATGTTTATATGTGCACTGTACCGTCCACCGAACAGTGATGACTCCATCTACACCTCACTATCCGAAAACATGGTCCATCTTCTATCTTCTCATCCAAACTCTCTCTTCCTCTTATGTGGTGACTTCAATTGTCATCATGCCAGTTGGCTAGGTGTGGGTAACTCTCTCACCTGTCATGGCACCTCAGCAAAAGCTTTCTGCGACTCATTGGGACTGACTCAATCGGTCAACTTCCCGACCCGGATCTCAACCAATGGTACTGCATCTCTTCTGGATCTGATTTTGACAAATTTCCCTGACTATATCTGCTGCTCTTCTTCCGCTCCAATTGGTTCTTCTGACCACATCCTTGTCAAAGTGGACATCTCTCTAACTGTTATCAGAGAACCACTACACCACCGTTGAGTCTGGCATTTCACTCAAGCCGACTGGCAGGGTCTCCAAGCAGCCATCAAACTTACAGACTGGTCTCCTATCGCTACTTTCTCAAACATCAACTCATCCTGGGAATTCTTTCAAAGAAACTTGCTCTCCCTCATGCACAGATTTATCCCCTCTCGTCTTCAGTTGTCCTACCCTTCCTCACACCCTTGGTTTACTGAAGGTTGTGGCGAGGCAGTTGTCCTGAAACAACTTGCCTTTGCCTCATGGAAAGCAAACCCAACTGAGGGCAATCTCAGTTCCATCCACAAAAATCGGAACAAGTGTGTATCTACCCTCAGGAGAGCCAGAAAACAACATCTTTCTCATCTCAAGTCTGAACTCTCAAACCTCTCTCCCTCCTCAAAATCCTGGTGGCATTTAATCAAATCTGTTTCTGGTGTTTGTTCCCCCTCCATCCCCTCCCTTACCTCAAATGGCCGAACTGCTGATACCGCACGTGAAAAAGCTGAATGTCTAAACTCGGTGTTTGCAGCTAAATCTTGTGCCCTAAACCCATCACTTTCTCTCCCCACCTTACCCAGTCACACCCAACTGTCCCTCGACTCTGTGTCCTTTTCTCCTAACAAGGTGGAGAGCTTGCTTTGAAACCTCGCCTCAGATTCTGTAACCGGTCCAGACGGCATCAGCCCACGTGTCCTCAAAGCCTGCTCTTCTGCTCTTGCTCACCCTCTCTCTGTTCTATTCACCCTCTCATGTGGTCAAGGTCATCTGTCATCTGCTTGGAAATCTGAAAACATAACTGCCCTGCATAAAAAGGTGCAAAAACAGATCCTTGCAACTACAGACCAATCAGCCTTCTCCCAATCATCAGCAAGGTTATGGAATCCATCATCGCTTCAGACATGAAATCCTTCCTCTTCTCCAATGACTTGATTTCCGATCATCAATTTGGTTTCAGACCAGGTCACTCCACCATGCATATGCTGTTTCTGTTCTCCCATCAATGGATGGAGGTCCTCAATGCCAGACAGGAAATCCGAGCCGTATCCCAAGGCATATCACGTGCTTTTGACACAGTCTGGCATCCTGCCCTACTCACCAAACTCTTCCCATGGTATCCAAGGCCATCTCCACTCATGGCTCGCAGACTTCCTCTCCTGTCGCAGTCAACGTGTCTAAATGGAGTTCTTTCATCCCCTCTTCCTGTCCAGGCTGGAGTTCCTCAAGGTGGCGTTCTGGGCCCTGTTCTTTTTCTGGTTTCCATCAATGATCTCTCAGACTCTCTGGAAAATCCTCTATATCTCTTTGCTAATGACTCCACCCTCTGCCGTACCATCTGTCATCCCTCAGACCGGCAAGCAGCAGCTTCTTCACTCACTGCAGATCTGGATAAAATCACAAACTGGTCCAAAACGTGGAACATGTCTTTCAATCCAGACAAATCTCACACTCTCACTTTGTCTCTTCGAAAGGACTGTTTAGAACCCCCCCCCCCCGCCCCTGCATACACTTTCTCAACAATCCTCTGGAAGAAGTCTTTTCTTTCAAGCTTCTGGGTCTCACTATCTGCTATGACCTTTCCTGGGAAAGTCACATTTTCAACCTCGTCTCCAAAGCCAGTCGCCGATTGGGAATCCTCCATCGTGCAAAGTCCTTCCTCGGCCCTCTTTGAGCTCCTGACCACTTACAAAGCTTTTATCCGTAGCCTGATGGAGTACTGCTCTCCCCTCTGGGCCGGTGCTCCTGCCTCCCACCTTTCTCGACTTCACGCTGTCGAAACCAGGGCATTTCGGATCATCGGCATCTCCCGCAATGAAGCTGAGTCTTTGGGCCTCTCACTCAATCACCGCAGGTTGGTCGGTGGTCTTTCTGTCTTCTACCGTCTCCTCTCCAGCCTTGCCCCCCCCCTGCTCTCTCTGCGATTTGTCCCCACCACATTTCCACAGGGTGCTCAAGGTCCGCCAACAACCCCCTCCTGGTAAAACTACCAAAATCACGAATCACTGCTCACCTTCACTCTTTCATTCCTCTTTTTTTCCGCCTTTGGAATAAACTCCCTCACTATATTCTTTCTCATTCTTCCCTCCAGGCTTTCAAAACAGCTGTTCACCACCACCTCTTATCAACCCCATACAAATCCTCGATCTTATCTACGCCCGGTAATCCACCCAAGCCCACTTCCTTCAAATTCCCTGCTTTCCTTCCTGAAAGTCCCTGTAATGTCCATCTTCTATTCCCCATGTTCCCCATCCCATCCCTCTCCCTTCCACAGATCTCCTAATGTGTCTGTTCCCCACTGTTTTGTCCCTCCCACTCCCGCCCCTCTTGTCTCATGCCGCCTTGCTGTGCGTTGTGTGTTTGCTCTCATACGAGCTTCGACAAGGTATACAATTGTTTTTTTTAAATCCTCAATTTTCATCAGATTGACTTGAAATTTAAATAGCACTTTCATATCATCTCGCTGAATTAAACCACCAATTATTTTTGAGGGCAACATAGGTCAAAGGTCAATAACTTACGGTGGAATTTCTAAAATCCTCAATTTTCATCAGATTGACTTGAAATTTGAATAGTATTTTTATATCATCTCGATGAATTCAGCCACCAATTATTTTTGAGGTCAAAAGGTTAACATAGGCCTAATTTCTAAAATTGAGAGATGTGGCCATAAGATATATGTATATATATATATATATATATATATATATATATATATATATATATATATATATATATATATATATATATATATATATATATATATATATATATATATATATATATATATATATATATATATTGTTGCGGATCCGGGGTGGTGGGAATCTGACCCGGTCCCTGGTGCCACCCTCGCCACCACCATCTCCGGGAGTCTATAACGCTGGCTGGCTCGGCACAGGCCTCGGGTCACGTGTCTTCAATCGCGATACCAACGTAATCCTGTACCTTACCAGTTGGGGAGATAGAACCCCTAGTTACAGGCTGGCTTTGTCAGTGACCGAGCGGAGTCTACCAGTCTGTAACCATTTTGGTCTTGTATGCCAATCGAACGGATCGTTCCTCGAGGCGACACGCATTAATCCATCGTGGCAACTTCATCAGAATTAACCAGATTTATTGGGGACATCAGGGATCACAACACAAGCAATAACACGACAGTGGTTTTATTAACAATCAACGCATTCTTAACTAGGGGACCATGGCTAATAGGTTTCGAGGGGATTACTACGAAATATGCCTTATACAACACGTGCAAACAAACATGCATGCAGGACAAGACAGAGTACTTGGTGATGGCTCATGGATGAGAGGACCGTGTCCCAAAAGCACGAAGGTCGCTCGTAAAAACCAGCGGGTTTCCACGGGTTCGAACTCCCGCTCGAACGCGCCGCGCAGCAAGAAATGGCGGCGCAGCACTCCAGCTCCCGCCCAAGTCACCGCGTGCATGGTTCTCCTCAGCGCGCTCTGGCTCCGCGCCACGTCGATGATGCGAGATCGCCGATCTCTCTCCAGGGTTCAGCACACGAATCCCGGCCTGGCCTGTTCTCCATACAAGGTCCCAGTCGAGGTCCGAGTTCCATCGGCGGATCACAACGTGTCGAGCCGTGAGGTGAGCAAGGACCGTCAGACGCTCCGGTGTCTCCTCTCCGGCCTTCCCGCCTCGAAGCCCGACTCCCGCTTCGTCCCCTCAGTTCCTCTCTCGGTCGAATCACCGGCGTGCAGGTCGGTTCAGCGTCTCTCCCGGCAGACCCAACACGGTGCCTCCTTCGTTCGCTCGTCGAGAACCCAGCCGTTCCTCACACAGAGCACTCCTTTCGTCCCCTTTTCTTTTCTCCTTCGAGTCGTGAGGTGAATCGATGTGCAGGTTCCGCTTTCTCTGCCCGCCGATTCACCACTGCCTTTTTTTTTTCTCTCTCGCCTCGACACGTGAGCTCCTTCGACACACATCTGTCTCGGTGACTCCCTGACCAAAGGCGCCTCCCCTCACGTCACTTCCTGTCCAGGCCACACCCCTCGCTCTAGGCCACTCCTCTCAGCCGACTGGGTGGGGCCTATTTCGGAATGAGGAAGGAATAATAGCGATCTCTCGTTTCACCACCACAGCACGAACACAAAAACAGTCTGTTACACCTCCCGACGCACACATATCGTCCCTTATACCACACAACCTATCTATACATGAATTTAATGGGGGAACTGAGCTAATTCTATACTTACTATCCCATTAAGGGCCATTTCCGTAACAATATTGTTATGGCTGTGGAAATTCGCAGAACACCATAACATATTCGCCGTTTTTCTTTACTATCGTTATTTTGGACCAACCATGTTTCAATCACCACAACCACCTTCACAACGCCACCATCACAACAACCACGATCGCCTCAACCACCAACTTCACCTAACCACCATCCTCGCTACGCCAACTGCCGATCCCCTTCTCCACAAACCAAACCACAACCCTCTATCGGTGGCGCGCGGATTTTCCCACCTGTTTTTCCCGCGCACCGATCGGGGAGATCGTTCGTCATTGGTCGGTTCGTGGAAGTGAGGCGCTGGAGATAAGGAACGCCCCCTTTCTCGAAGCTTCACGCAGGAGCTGGAAGGGGGGCGGAGCGATAAACGGGGAGGAGCGAGGCGTTGGAACTGAGGAATATAAGGTCGTGCAGGACGCCAGGTCTGCGTCGTCGTGGTGGTTTTCGTCTGTGTGTGTGTGTGTGTCGTGTGCGTTGGTGGTTTCGTCTTGGTCTTCGGAGAGTCTTGGGTTCGGTGGTTTGGGTCAAGTTGTCCAAGCTCGCAATTGGTGGGGAGTTCGGGCGTGGCACGGGGGACGCGGAATGGAGGCACCGCTTTGCCAGCTCTGTCACGCACGCCTGCGCATCTGTGTGGAGAGAGCTCGCCAGCCCCGTGGAAGGCCGAGCTCAGCCGCGGCTGTCCTAGCTGCCGTGGGGAACAGACGTCGCGACTAACCCACCATCACACCACGAGGGTGCAGGTAACCTGCAACGGTCTCGTGAGGCCCGTTCGGTCATCCAGGCTCCACGCCATAAAGGTCTACGGACCCTGTCTGGTGCCCTCGTCGTTGAGGGTGGCCTTTTCCTTTCTTTTGAATGAATGTTGGTTGCGCCGTGTCCTGTAAGTAAAAACTGTTAAGTGACTAGATAATTGCTGATAGACGGTCGTAGTGCTTTCACCTTGCTCGTGTCTTTGTCCCCGTCCCGTGCATGATTGTTTTACTGTATAAGTGTTTTTCATTGCTTTTCTGGTATACGTGCTGTGTAAAATAAATGTGCTTGGTTAAATGTACCCCATTCGTTGCGTCCTCCTTTCTCCCCATTGAAATGCCATCTTGCATTGCGGAATAATAGTTGGGTTGTTAAATACCCGTAAAATAGAATCGGGTCCGGCGAGATCGGGTGATAATACCCGCTCGGTTATCACTGCAGAACAGAACGGACCACTTGAGCGGTTCGTGCTCAATCCGACCTGCGCCGAGGTACGGTCTCCCTGTAGGTTACCCGCGCAGGTACTTAGATATATCGATATTCGGCGATTGACCCTATTTTGCGCAGGTAGAAAATTGGCTAGCCTGTGGTGAGGTTGAAGACCCACCCGTGACAGGGTTCCGGCGTTGTTCCGGAAGGTCACGACTGAATTGTCCATCCAGCGGGCGACGCGGCTGCTATTAGGGAATGGCGGTCGATCGCACGCCGGTGGGTGCGAATTCGTAACAATATATATATATATATATATATATATATATATATATATATATATATATATATATATATATATATATATATATATACATACATATACATAGGAGCCTGGTGTTGGCGCAGTGGTTACGGCAGCGGCTTGGGATCCAAAAAGGTCCTGAGTTCAAGCCCCGTTGGGCCACTGAATTAATACACCAGGGGGTTGACTCAGCCTGTCATCCTTCCGAGGTCGGCGAAATGAGTACCAGTATACTGGGCCGATGTATACCCCGGTTAAAATAGGTGTACCATATCCCTGTGTCGTAAGAGGCGACCAGGGTTGCGTCAGGAAGGGCATCCGGCGTAAAACATGTGCCAAATCACAATGCGGATCATACGGATGATCCGCTGTGGCGACCCCTAACGGGAGCAGCCGAAAGAAGAAGAAGAAGAAGAAGAAGACACACAGATATATATATATATATATATATATATATATATATATATATATATATATATATATATATATATATATATATATATATATATATATATATATAATGATTTCTCAAAAACTTGTGGACAAGTTATATCAAAACTCGGTGGATGAGTTGGGTAGGTGACAAGGACAAGCATATTAGATTTTGGTTCAGATCCAGCCTATCAGTGGGATACATAATGTAAACTGTTCAGCCTGGCAGAGGTATTTGCTCTAGTGATTGCCATTCTGCGTTGTTCTGTTTTGCCAAGTGTCGCTCTCATGAGTGATTTTTATATTTGTTTGTTTGTCTGTCTGTGAGCAGAATATCTCAAAAAGTTAAAGACAGATTCGGACGAAACTTGGTGGACAGGTTGGGTGTCTGCTAAGGACAAATTAATCGATTTTGGTGAAGATCCCGATCCAGATACGAGAACTATTTATTAACCTCCGCCATCAAAGATGGATGGTGTTACTGTTTTCACCCCTGTCTGTTTGTTTGTTTGTTTGTTTGTTTGTGAACAGTATTACGGAAAAACTCCTGGACGGATTTCGACGAAACTTGGTGGGGGGATTACGTATGGTCCAAGGATCATGCCATTGGATTTTGGACTTAGTCCAAAGTCCAATATGGCCGCTATGGCGGCCATTTTGAAAAAATATTTGAATTTTTGTTTTTGCATTTCTACATGTTTTAAGTGATTTCCAACCAAAAAAAACAAAAATTTGTTGGAGAAAAAGAAAACAAAATTTTGCAACTTTTTTTCAAAAATATTTCGATTTTATTTGAAAAATATTTGAATATTTTTTTTGCATTTCTACATGTTTTAAGTGATTTCCCACCCCCCCCCCCCCCAAAAAAAAAATTTGTTAGAGAAAAAAAAAATTTTGCAACTTTTTTTTCCAAAAAATTTCGATTTTATTTTTTGGGCATTTCTGCATGCGCGTCGATCTAGTTTAGTTTATTCAATCGTGGTTCAGTAGAGTCTGATCCGTTTTGACCTACAATGAATAGGATATCCAGTTCACTTAAGTGACCCAGCAGTATTGGCGGCGGAGGTTTTGCACTCTCCCGAGTGCTCCCCCTCTAGTTTGTTTGTGTGTTCTTCTGTCTGTGAGCAGAATATCTCAAAAAGTTATGCATGAATTCAGATGAAACTTGGCGGACATGTTGGGTGTCTGCAAAGGAGGAAGTGATTATATCTGGAGTCAGATCCTAGAATTTTTAAAGTGATTCTTAACCATTGACAGATGGGCTAAAATTGATATACAGTAAACCCTTAAATATCACAGGGGTTATGTTCCTGGAAAATGCTGTGATAGTTAAATCCGCAATATTACAACCGCAATAGTTAAAGCCAAGGGTCGATGGGAAAATAGGGGTTAGGTTCCTGGTCTTCAAGAAAATATAGAGGAAGGTTGGTGGAAGCTAACAATAAACACATCACAATTGAAATAAACATGGAAAATAAATATAAAGCATATTAACATTGATATAAATATATAAGATTAATATAAAGCATGTTAACATTGAAATAAACATGGAGATAAAATAAACAAAAACACAAGACTTACCTTTTAAATTTATTTCAAAAGTTAGGTGATTTTACAAAACAGTGAGGTGAGTGATGGTAAAAATATTATGTACTCTGTCATGCATCCTCTTCCAGAATAATCCTGTCTCGTCGGCGTTAGAGTCCTGCTCTGTCATAAATCACTTCACCTTGATTAGTTTCATGAGCTGTGGTGGGGAGTTTGCCGCAGCATCAGTATCTGCCGATACTGCTTCCCTGAATGATTTGACATTATGGAGGCTGAATCCTTGTTTAAAGTTCTCAAACCAGCCCTGGCTGGTGTGGAACTTGTGGGTAGCCATAGTTGAACTGGAGTCTTCAGCCCTGGGTGCCTCGTGGATATGTTACTGAATGCGCAATGATTTCTTTCGTTTCACTGGTCCAATCGAAGGAACTTTTTCTGTGTTTGGTCCTCAATCCAAACATTAGGGGCTTTTTCCATCCTGTCAATATAAGGATATACCTGGTGTTGGCTTAATGGTTAGGGTGGTGGGCTTTGGATCCTAGGATCCTGAGTTCAAATCCCACTCGGCTGTTGAATTAATACCAGCTGGGGTAGACTCTGCCTGTCATCCTTCTCAGGTTGGCAAAATGAGTGCCAGCATGCTGGTGGTATCCTGTGTTGGAGTGGTGATCTGTCCAGGATTGTGTCCAATAGCCTAGGAGACTGCTTAGGCAGCACCAATGTTCTGCAAAGAGTATGGTCCCAATGGATGTATGGAATATAAAGATCATGGGACTGGAATGACACTTTTTCACTTTACAGTGTGCTGGCAGAAACATTTGCATGGATATTTGATGCCGCACAGTCGATTAATTTATCCTGTAATAATGTTCCAGAGATGCCATGTTTTCAACTCCAGCGAACCTATCGAACAACTCAGTTTTTTTTCGCACAATGTCATCACCCTTTTCTCCACCTTTTGTCACAATTAATTTTATCAATCGTTTTACGTTTGGGCACCATTATTAATGGTGCGCAAGAAGCAACAAAAGATTTGTAATGCAAGATGATCGTACACACGGACGCAAACCATGACTCATCTCAGCTCAAAAACCGCAGTTCGTCAAAATGTGTGATATTCAAGGAGTTACTGGATTACACAATATTTCAAAAAGTTGTGCATGGGTTTTGACAAAACTTGGTGGATGATTTGGATAAGTGACATGAACAAGCTGATCAGATTTTGGTTAAGGTCTGGATGCAGATCCAGGGTACTGTACAGTCTGGCAGAGGTATGTGCCCTACCAAGTACCATTGTAGTTTTATACAAGTGCCTCATGTAATGCAGGAGCTGAACAACAAAGGGCAGCAGGTTCACAAAGTTCCAAAGGGTGTTGGTGGAGAGTGGACATACACAAGAAGCTAAGGAGGAATATCGCAAAAACTAGTGTCACGGCTAGGAGAGGAACAGAATGAAAAAGAGTCAGTGTGTGTAGAAGAGATTATGGATGGATATAGTGAACTGGGTGGATGGAAAAATTTTAACCTGAGGCTCCTACAAACAAAGATGAAAATCTCCATAATGACCCTCACTAATCTACAAAATGGTCACTCTGAAGACTTCCTTCCTTCCATCCAACCATTAACAATGAATGACAGGCACCACATGACAATGTGGGGCACAACACAGGCAGGTGGTCGGCAGATGGACAGTGTGGCTTGCAGTGCAGCGAAGTGGCTTAAGCCCTCAAGGAAGCACTCAAACAAAATGGTTTTTGAGGAATGTCTGGCTTGGCAAGCGATTAGTGATTGCCGATCAATCATATGAAACACCTCCGGGAGATGTCTAAAATATCAATCTCTGTCCGAATTAGACAAATTAACACTTTTTCAGCAGTCGGAACTGCTACTAATTTCAATTTTGGAGCTTAAGGGATTCTAGAGGTTGTGGCATGTGCGGAAATGAAATACAGCCATTAATTTAGTATATATTCAATTAATGATGAAACTTGAATTGAATTCAAGTACATATTCAATGATTCAATTAAATGAATTAAATGAATATATTAGTATATACTGTAGTATATATTCAATGAAATGAAATAAAGCCATGAACGTCTCCTGGTATTTATAAGCATTGCAATGAATCCAGCGATTTCTCGCTATGATGATCAGGCATTCGATGATATAAGTGAGGAAAGTGAAAAAAAAAAACTTTACCATTAAGAAATTGTTGCGGCCTGTTACAACTCAAGGTATTGTTGAGCAGGCGGAACAAAATGGTGAATCAAGTCCTCAGTGAGGTAACTGAGGATGTGCCTTAAGACCCCACCAAGAGCAAGGTGGCCAAAGCCACTTCATAGAGGATGTATTTAAATAAAGCCATTAATTATCTTCAAAAGGGGTGTTTTAATTAACGCAAACACCCAATTTTTACCCATGCACTCCCTTGGAGTTCCCTTTGTATGCTTGCAAAGTTTCAGGCTGTGAGGTTTCATGGTTTTGGAGTTATTGAGAACACACACACACACACACACACACACACACACACACACACACACACACACACACACACACACACACACAACACACACACACACTCTGATATTTATTATCATTAATGGAGCACTTATCAATCACGTTTTGAAGACTACTGTCATCGGCGAGAAGATAGAACACTGTTATTGAGTGCACATCTGCTGCCTATAGCTGTTCAATAACCAATTTTTCCATGAAAGGGGACTGTTAACGATAACGAAATGGATAGTCTAACAAGCGATTAACATCACTATGTTGTTGTATGGCTGCTTGACATGGATGATGTACAAAAGACATCGAATGCCCTTGAGCACTTTCAGCAGTGCACACTGCATACAATTCTGCACATTTGCTGGAAAAACTGAAGAACAAATGGCATCGTTCTTCTCAAAATCAACCGTTTAAGCATTGAAATCATGATTGCCAAAGCTCAATTGCAGTGGACTGGACACATGCTTCAAATGCCCGACTAAAAATTCCCCAAAAAGATCCACTTGTCCAAATTATGTGTTGGACAGAGATATGTTGGTAGACGGAAACAAGAACATTCTCAAAGCAAATCTAAACAATTATGGCTTCAATGTCAACACCTGGGTGGAGATGGCCAGGTGTCATGATATGTGAAAGGCCACAGGGAAATGTGAATAGAGCGGTTGGGTTGGGGAATTGGGGTATGAAACTTTGAATGGGATATCTCCAAAATAAATCGAAGAAAAAGCAAAAGGAATCGAATGCCTTAATCTTCCTACCAGTCAGGAATATCAACACTACTGCAATACATGTGGGTATGTATGTAGCTCAAGTACAGTAAAGGACTTCTCAATCATTTTACATCCACCATCCGCAGAGGGAACAGAAGTAATCAGCTCTGTACATTACAACTATTAAGCCACTTGTTGCACCTATTATCATACTCATACATGAAGGATAGCCAAGGATTGCCAAAACGACATTTGCAAACATTTCTCCAATCACCACAACGCTCTCGTGCTGACAAGCTGGAGGTGTGACGTTTGTATGTTTATTTATTTCATGCAACGCTGAACACACATTTGTCGTGGCTCATGGTCCATGCCGTTGCCGGGGACACTAAATAGAATGACACATTTCGAGCGTATATTGCTGCTATTGGAAAGAGAGTTATGACCCTGAGAGGTTATTATACTTTGACTCAGGGTGCAATGGCATACTTTGTTGGAAATAAACCTGAAAAAAAGATCTTTAATTTTCCTTGGCGAATTGAGTACCTGATTGAATGTGTGTGGAGGATGTCGTTAGACTTGTCTAACCACCGTGACACTGATATGCTCATCTTGAGACGAAACAGTATTTTGCATCCCTTCTGAGGCAAACAACCACATCTTAGTGAAAATGACATGTATACAACATTCGTTTTAAGTTAGTTTTTCATCAATCTTATCAATTACGTCAGTTGTTCATAAGATGAGTTCTGTTTTCATTTCATCAAGTCAGTTTTTCAATCATTAATTCACCAGCCCTCAATGGTGTCATGGTTAGAGGGTCCACTGAGTCGAGGTGGTCAGGGGTTCGAACGTTCGAACGGCAGCCGAGTCGTTCCGAAGACTTCAAAACCAAAATGGTGTTCCTTGCTTCTTTGCTTTTTTGCTTGATGCTCAGCATTTAAAAATGATAGAGCATGGACAAACAACCACAAGTCGGCGCAGGCTTTTGTTGGGCCAAATGGCGTCCTCCTGCATCAAAGTTCCTTGGAAGGGAATTCATATTTAACCTCTGTTTTCATCCAAACCTGGCTAGAGATTCAAAGCCAAAGTACTGTACACAACAATAGCACGTGGATAGGCAACAAAATGGTGCAATTTCCTCATCCAGCTTTGACTATGAATGAAATATACATTGACTGGACTTTGGTGTCGGTCTCGATGGATTGCTATTAAAATAACTTCGGCAGTCAAATGCACAAGAGACAGCATACGATGCTAATGACATGTGTGATTCTTCTTCACAATCCCACCAAAGTAATGTCCTACTCGTATTGTCCAAAGTTTCTGTACATGATGTCAGTATTTCAAGTCACCAACTTACCACACTCCAAAACACTGATGGAAAGTATACTGATGCATCGTACCCTATGACCCCAACTTACCATACACGTAAAGAGCATGTTGTCCTCGTTAACACCAATCATTACAAAATAACATACCATGCATGTACAAGTACACATATGCTGACATCCTGAGGATAATGGTCTAAGGCATGATGGTAATGTCAAGAAATGACAGACTTTTTCGTATAAACGGGAGTGTGATGTACAATATGTTGTTGGTGATTATAAAGGTAGTCTCACCCCTGACAGAACCCATTACGTTAAACAATTTGTTGTAAAACTTATTTTAGTAAAACGAGATTCTTTTCAAGGAGAATTTGCCACGTGATGTGATTGCAGATTGGGACTGGATGTAATCCTTCCCAAACTGCTTTGTTCCCTCACAAGAAGTGTAATCGACTTGTTAGATGCTTTCACCAACATCTTCTTAATAACATTAATAAATCCCCACACAGACATACTGTATAATATTGATGCTCCAGATTACATTTTATAAAAACCATGTTATCTTCTCTGTTGTGCACTTTGTTGTGCTGTACCCTTTTCAAAACAGATCATTTACTTGCTTGTGCATTTCACCTCGTTATGATTGATATCTTGTCCAATGGTCGTTTCGCAATTACTTTTTTATTGACTTTTCTAAATCTGAAACAAATGAGGTATTTTGATCAGTTAAAAACTATAATTATGGAGGGATGGGAAGAGGGTGGGAAATTGAGGGAAGAGATATGGAGAAAGAGAGATATATAATTTATCCTCCATGATACCTATCTTTATATTACGAAAACTCTCATCATGTATGTATGTATATGTATGTATGTATGTTCCCGAAATACAGCCAAAACGGTACAGGATAGTGTAAAAAATTTAGGGCCACATTACTCACCATTCTCCTGCGGTGTGCAGTATCAAGTTTCGTTAAAATCGGGCAACGAAAAAAATTATTAAAAAATCAATTCCCGATTCAGTCAAGTACTCTTCGGGAGAATTTGATCAATGCAAACAACCTCAACGGTATAGTTCACTGGAGCTATCTTTTTGTTTTCTTGAAATGATTTATTTTAAAATCTGAAACATTTAGTATAGACAAAGAATGATTTATTTTTCAGCATAAATAAACATCGCCATTTTGATCTGATACTTCCGTGTTCATTAATAAATAAAATTGTGTTTAGAAGATTACGCAAAATAACTTCTTCGACTTTCTTTTCACATTGACACAAAATATCAAGTTTCGTGAAAATCGGGCAACGAAAAAAAATTATTAAAAAAAATCAATTCCCGATTCAGTCAAGTACTCTTCGGGACTATTTGATCAATGCAAACAACCTCAGGGGTATAGTTCGCTGGAGCTATATTTTTTTCTTCTTTTTACCTTCGCAAACTTCGTTTGACGAAGGTATTGTATTGACCCCTGTGCATTTATTTATTGGTAAATATGTGTGCGGGCAACATTGCGCAAAAACTGCTGGACCGATTTGCATAAAATTTTCAGAGATGATGTGCAGTTACTCAAGGACGCCAGGTGAAGCTTTTTGGAGTGATCGGATCAAAGGTCAAGGTCAAGGTCACAAAAAGGTCAAAATCGTTTTTTTGCAATTAAAGTGTCAATTTTGTTCCGATTTACATCAAATTAAGTCCAAAATGTTCAGTATTCAAATCCCGATCCACTAATATAGCGTATGGTATAGTGTTTGCAACCCTAGTTAGTCTGTGGAAGTCAAAGGTCAAGGGGGTCACCAAAATGGAGTTTTTGATTGGGAAGCGTTGTGGACAACATTACACAAAAACCACTTCGCAGATTGTCATGAAATTTTGTGGATGTGTTTGGCATCACGAGAGGACAAATCGATTAGATTTTGGGAGCGATCAGATCAAAGGTTAAGGTCAAGGTCACAAAAAGGTCAAAATCGTTTTTTCGCGATTAAATTGTCAATTTTGTTTTGATTTACAGCAAATTAACTCCAAAGTGTTCAAAATTAAATTCTGCATCCTCTACTATGACACATGGTATAGTACTTTTGTCACCCAAGGCAGCGGTTGGGGGTCAAAGGTCAAGGGGGTCACACAAATTCACATTTATATCGGAAAGCGTTGTGGACAACTTAACGCAAAAAAAACAAAATGCAGAGAGGCTTTAATTGTTTTGGATTTGTTTGGCATCATGAAAGGACAAATCCATTAGATTTTGGGAGAGATCGGATCAAAGGTCAAGGTCACAAAAAGGTCAACATCGTTTTTTCATGATGAAAACGGTTAATATGTTTCCGATTTACATCAAATTAACTCCAAATTGTTCAGTGTTCAATTTCCCATCTTCTGAAATGACACAAGGTATAGTACTATTGTCACCCTAGGTAGCGGTTGTGGGTCAAAGGTCATGGGGGTCACGAAATGCATATTTGTATTGAGATGTGTTGTGGACAACTTAATGCAAAGGTAACTAGCGGCTGTGGCGAAGGTATGCGCTCTACGAGTGCCCATTCTAGTTTTTTTTTTTTGAAATTATTTTATCAACTGCTCTCACAACAGGAACCCAACAGGTTCACGGGTCATCTAGTAAAACATATAATTTGACATCCATTGGTAATGCAATAATATCTTCGAAATGATGATGGAAAGAGATCAAATATCAGGCTGCATATCATGTACAGGACTATACGTGGTATCAAACCCTTGTTTCTTTATCATTGAACAAATTGATTGCATTTGCCACAAAAGATTGTCAAAAACAGAGAGAGAGAGAGAGAGAGAGAGAGAGAGAGAGAGAGAGAGAGAGAGAGAGAGAGAGAGAGAGAGAGAGAGAGAGAGAGAGAGAGAGAGAGAGAGACAGAGAGACAGAGACAGAGACAGAGACAGAGACAGAGACAGAGACAGAGACAGTGTCAATACCACCTCCTTCTGGCAGGTGCGAGTGTTTAAATCACTTGCACTATATACAGGTGAAAATTGCAAGCCATCTGATCCCAACATCTATGGGGGGTGGGGGAGGGCAGAGGGGAGGGACTATTTCAGGTGCATGACCTGACCCTGGATAACCCAATAATGTATGCAAAATTGGGTGGAAATAAGCCAAGCCGTTTTCAATTCCATAAGATTCAGACTGACATACATATGTACATACATGCAATTGCTGAATTTTAGTATGATGGTTATTTTTCTGCAAGACTGCTGTGGCTTGCCAAACTACTGCATCAAATGACATGCAAGACAATAAGCTCAATTCCATTTTATAAAGATGACTTTGGACTGAGGAAAGCAAATTTGCACTCTTGCTTTGGATCTGCCTTTCAGATCCGAAGCCCTCACTTCTTGAACATAAAGTACCATGACAACAGTACACTCCATTTATCCAGACAGGATAGAGCTGCCCACTTGATCAACTGCCTGGGTATCAAGTGGTTTTCTATATATTATGAGATGTCCTGTCTCCCTTTTCATCTGAGACAAGGCCTTGAGTAACTTGTTTTTAAACTTTGTTCTTAAAAGCATTTCATGTGTTAAATTTTAGAAAACACACACATACAATTCCAAAGAGTTGCATTGTCTTATCGGAGTGGCACTTCTTCAGATAAAACAACATGGAGTATCAGCTAAATTATTTGCCTTTGCGACACTTGCAGTTTGCAAGGGCACAGCTTGTGAGACAGCCAGTGTCCCAGAGGAAGAGCAAACCAATTGCATTTGGATGTGAATCATAATTCATTGTAGGTTATGAAGTGACACAGAATGACCTTGCCAAATTGACACGTCGGTGCATA
>NC_140971.1:48466329-48478829 GCF_056783735.1 Eptatretus burgeri | reverse complement strand
CGGTATTAAAAGAAAAAAAAATCGGGCCGAAAAAGGATCTACAAGGATTGCTCCCCAAAATAAGTATTGCTTTCTTCTAAGAAACTATACGTGCAATTCTGATGAAACTTGACCACAACCTTCATCACCCGTGATATACCAAAGTTTGTTCATGGCATTAAGAAATAATAATAATCGGGGTACGAGTGGGCCGATGAAGGGTGTTTATGGAGGGGATGCCCCCCCCCCCCTAAAGAGGTATTTACTTTCTTCTCTGAAATCACACACGGAATTTGGATGAAACTTGACTACAGCCTTTGTCACCTGTAATATTACAAAGTTTGTTCACGGCATCAAAAAGACAAAACCATAGGTATTTACTTTCTTCTCCGTTACATATTTTGTGGGTCATCCACGCCTACCAGTGTTTCCCTGGTTTTCTTATCCAGCCACTACCAGGTGAGCACCCAGGGGTATTGCCCCTATTTTTAATTACGTAACACACCAGTACACAAATGCCACACAAAACAAGTCCTGTCTTGGGTCTGCAATCTCTGATTGCTCTTTTTCTTGTTACATCAGTATCAGATAGGATGGAACAAGGGCGAAAAAATTAACCTCTTTGCTGCCTTATCCTAATTTGATTCCCAACCCAACTGAACTCGAAGTTATTGGGTTGGTGTTTCATCGGCAGGACATCGCTTCGCAAAGTGTGCTGTCACTTAGACACAAAGATGCACACGTATCCTGTTTGCTCATATTAGTTGGTTGATTTAAAGATCGTACCATACCTTTTACAAAAAGTAGGTGAATTGTTGCTGGTATCCTGGCCATTTCCAAATTCCTCCCAACTTCAGTCAAACCCAATAGCGTACCAAGGGGGGGGGGTGCGGGGAGGGTGGTCCACCCCATTGTGATAGCCAGGGGAGGTGCCATTGGGAGAGTTGAAATACCAGTACGATGACATAACGATGGTTTTAGTTGCAAGTGACATTATAATATTGTTATTTACCTCACAATGAAGACAGTAACTCAGAACTAAAACCATCGTTATGTCATCAAACACGGAAATTAACATAAATACGGAGCAGGAACACAGCATTACATTACATTGTGGGACGTGCTGGAAGTGGTGGTTAATGGGAGAAGCAGGTTGAAGGAGGTGGAGCTGATGAAGTGCTTGGCATGGGTTTGTCATTGGATAAAGCAGATGTTGAAGGCTTGAAGTAACTGCTGAGAGTAGACTGGTGACAGTTTTTTTTTCTCCTCAAGAGTCCTCAAACAAAGCACGACAGCACGATCCCATAAATGCTCTTTTTGTCATCATCCTTCTCCACCAATTCGAAGCAAGCTTTCATCAGTTACCAGGGCATGATGCGTTGTAGGAAAGGTCATGATTCGTTCTTTGGGTTGACGTCAGTTTGAGCTCAATTGCATACACCGAACACGTCTCGGCCACATTGGCAGCTCTACGCGTTTTATGGGTTAACCCTTCCAATCTGAAAAGTTAATTACATTACTGCACTGTAGTTGCAGGCTTTCTGAAAAGTTAATCTCCTCAATTAAATAGTTGATGGACAGGAAAAACATCACCACGGAAATGACGTCGTGCAATCGCCATGCGTTCCTCGACACTGGATTTTGTGTTACCTTTTGGAAAATTATTCCTGGTGATGTTTTCTCTGGGGTTGAAGATGTGTTTTTGTTACATTATCAGAGTACCCACCATATGGGTGGTCTTGTTCCAAGCATGCAACACATTCTTCTGACACATACATTTATTTGGGCGGTGTATAGGCAAGTGATTGCTTTGCAAGTGAAAATATAATAACCCAGGTTACATGCATGAAGCAAAAACATACTTACTGCTATTTTTTTCAAAAACACCTCACAGCACTGTAAAACGTGGGGACAGGAATACTGTACTGTAAATGGTGAAGACTTGTAATACGTCCCCAACCTGGAGTGGCGCCACATGATACACATTTACATAGAAAATTTGCATCTCCCCCCCACCCCCTTCACCCCCACAAGATCACCAGCGAAGATAAAAAAAAAATACCACGAAACATTAATTGGGGTCATGCTGATCGTCTGTAGCAAGTCTGGATGTAATTGGCCCTGAACTGTAGGAGGAGTAGCCCGACAAACAAACACACAAACACCGGTGAATTGTAGTTAAAATCAATGTCAAGCCTGTTTGCTTAATTTTTAATTTCCACCATTTTTCTTATTTTCAATTTGCTTACTACAGGTACAGTACTGAAATGCTCTTGAAATTTTACTTACAGGCATGGTACATGTTTTCTGTGTATTTAATTTTTTTTAATTATTCATCTTGGGGTTGGGGGGGGGGTCCATCCTGGGTGCCAAATACTCGGTATGCCCCTGGTCGAACCTCAGGCCTGGACAGCCATTTTGTGAAAGAATTGGGCCATAAACTTCCCTGTTTGACCCTACATTAAGGTGGAAATATTTGGAGTCCAGTAGTAGTAGTAGTAGTAGAAGTAGATTTATACATTCAACAAATATGGCCATGGCATGAACACAAATGTCTCTCTTGCCCGAAACAATGGAGTGGTTTTACAGACACCCGAGTAAAAATTAGATCTCACAAGAAAGACAACATGCTTCCACAATGCACCTGCCCATGCAAGTGCAGCTCCAAAGTAGAATTTAGTCCAATTTGATCAGAGGGTAATGAATCCTCAAAGAGGGCTTGGAGATGAACATGGCACAAGTGAACTATCCTGAGAAGCCTTCATCAACTTATGGCGGAGAGTGCATTTCGATGAAAATGGTCCGGCCATATTCTGTCGGTCAGATTTTTCCACATCAAAAGGCAGAAATAAATAATAAAATGTGACTGAATGGTAAGAGGCTGCAATCTACCCCCTCCATCTTGCAAGTGCTGATGTGCATGACAATGACAAGTCAAGGGAGCTGCAGGTTATTTTAGCGGCCATTGTGGGCAGCGTGAGTAATGGCCGTGTGATGGTCTGCCTGCATGTTTCCCATGAATGTGCAATCAGGATAATTTCCGTGGGCAGCCGGGTGTGAAATGCCGGCTGTCTGGAAAAATCAGGCTTGTTAGTTCTGCGCTGATGGACAGCACTTGTAGATCCAAACACGAAGTGGACATCTTGGATTTTGTAAAAGCCATGAAGAGGAAGGAGAACGTAGAACTTGGAGATATTTTACTTCGTTATCATCCTCTCTGCTACGGTTGTTGTAATCCTCACACCTCTCTGCTACTTACTACGGTTGTTCTAAAATTAATTTTCTTGTCAATAACTGGAGTCCATTGCTGATTCAGCTACAAATATGATTGTGTGTGTGTGTGTGTGTGTCTGTGTGTGTGTGTGTGTGTGTGTGTACCATATTCTATTACAGAGCATTGGTTGAATCCCAACCCAGCAATAAACTGTCATACCTGTGTTTCAGTCAGCGTGATTACTGAATGTGTGCTGTCCCTTGGATGGACGTTAAACTGGGCATCCCATCTGACAGTATTAGTTGGTGGACGTAATAAAGATCCTAAGATGTCCTTTCTCGAAGAGCAAGGGAGCTATCACCGACTCCGTGAACAAATTTCAAACTCCTGCCCGACTTACTGCTGGGAAGTATGCGGCAAACTACACGGCATAACCCTTGCCAATTGAAACTGTTTCAGCAGAACTGAACCTGGTTTTGGGCAGGACACACAAATACGAATATGTATGCATAGATTTCTGTAATTTGCAAGCTCAATCGTAATAAGGGTAAACAGGGTCCTATACCTATTACCAGCTTGTGGACCACCTACCGTAACCACATCATTGAAATGTCACGTCTTCAAAAGAGATCCTGGTGTGTTTCACTCTCAGTCTGGATCTATTTGGATCCGCTCCTCATACTGCCAAAATTTTCCTGATTAGTTGCTTTAAACAGTGCAATGTGACCTGTTGACCGTCGTCTTATAAACCAGATCGGATGACAGGTCGCAACCAACAGTGTAGGCCTATAGTACTTCAAACAATGCACACATTGCCCAGAACACAGCAACAGCAGAAAGAAAATAGAGAAAAAGAAAATTTTAAAAATCCCCCTTCTTCGAATAAGTTGAGTCGCCACGTACTCGCAAAGCAGGTGACTTGGGCATTGATTCCATGACGAAAAAGTGAAATTCTGTTTGACAAAAATTTTCACAAATGAATGATACATATTTGATCGGTTACCGAACTCAAACCCTCCACACATTGCATTTATAGGACAAAAGGAAAGGAAAACAAAGCAGACGTTTTGTGAAGTAACATTACTTCCACTGACTGAAACTCTATATCTCTCTTGGTCTCTATCAACCTGTTCCTCTGTCACGTTTGAGTAGGCCTTCTGCTTGTTGTCCATGTGCAGTCTCGCATGCGAACCGGGGTCTCACACGGGTCACCGAGCGGCTCCTCGGCGCAAACTTATCGTGGAGAACCCATGTGGCCTTTATAAAGGGCCCTGTTAACAGCCGCTGGCAGAACACAACAGCACGAGTCAAATGGCCCGGCTTACAGGCCTGTCGAATGGAATGCCATGATTACGACTTTCTGTTGCAAACAATCAGCGTCACACACCGCATTAAAGGCGATTGATGAATCGTGCTTGAATTCTGGCATTTCCTGGGCAATTCCTTTTTAGCTAACATAAAGCAGCTGCTGCTTGATCTAAACCCATTCCATTTTACTCATTATAGATCTGGATCATCAAGTGTGTGTGTGTGTGTGTGTGTGTGTGTGTGTGTGTGTGTGTGTGTGTGTGTGTGTGTGTGTGTCTTCGTTCCCTTCTCTTTGTATCTCTGCTGTCCCACCTACCCCACTTTTCGATGGGGTTGTCTCCCCTCCCACCTCTCCAGAGCCCCTTACTGCTCGTTTATAAACACTAGCATAACCCGCGCTCTGCGCGACATGTTGGGGTGGGTGTGTTTGAGAAAGGAACTGATGCAGAGTATCAGTAGTAATTTTACTTTAATGCAGTAAGTGGAATACGATTTCACTGTTTCAGAACCATTTTATTTACTCTTTTTTGTACCATGCACCTCATATGGTCTTTGGGATAATGTAAGCCGAATATCACGTTAATCGAGCGCAGAACAAAGTCGAAGATAGCGCGACACGAAACCACAAACTCGGAAATAATATATAAGATGGGTTGGGTGGTGCTATACATTGAACTGGTAAACTGCCCAGAGCTGAAGCCATTTTTGAGACCAAAATTACCATTCCTACCGAGGTGAAAGTGCATTGCCTGCATGGGCAACAAAACTGGGGACACACCACTGATGTTAGTGATGCAAAGGTGATTCTAGGTTCTAGGCTGTAGGTATATGTGTGTGACTTGAGTGTAAGTAATGAGGGGATACAAAGTGTGATGCAAGGCTGGATAATACATCCACCAGTGTATTTTTAACTCCCATAATATACCTCATGGAAGTTGCCTGCAAGACCACGAGGAGATTGACTCACTGTGACCTTCTTTGTGACTCTGCCATTAGTCCAACATCCAAGTACCAAATGCCATTGGGGCAGGTCTAGATTGAGCAGAAATACAGGAATACAATGTTGGAGAATGAGCAGAGCTGTTCTTGTACTGTCTGAAAAGCAGAAATAAAAAAGTAGAAAAACACAAGAACCCATTATGATCACTGTCTAATGACAGCCCCAGACATTTTCATCAGCAACACAGGTGAAACATTTTCAACTAGAGGGGGAGCACTCGGTAGAGTGCAAAACCTCCGCCGCCAATACTGCTAGGTCACTCAAGTGAACCTGATATCCTATTCATTCAATTTGACGTCAACAGTGCTCACAGAGTTATAGTTAGCAACTTTCCCTTTTACTTTTAACTTTTACATACTCAATTCATTCGTCACAACTAGATTCCATGAGACAGAAATGGATTTTACGTGGGTATATCCACCTGAAGTTCCAAAATCAGCCGCAATTATAATTTTGGCATGTTTTTTTGTTGGAAATCACTTATAACATGGAGAAATGCAAAAGAAAAAAAAATATATCGAAATTTTGTTGAAAAAAAAGTTGCAAAGAATTTTTTTTTCCTCTAACAATTTTTTTTTTGGGGGGGGGGGGTTGGAAATCACTTAAAACATGTAGAAATGCAAAAAAAAAATTCAAATATTTTTTCAAAATGGCCGCCATAGCGGCTATATTGGATTTTGGACCAAGTCCAAAATCTAATGGCATGATCCTTGGACCATACCTAATCCCCCACCTAGTTTCGTCGAAATCCGTCGAGGAGTTTTTCCGTAATACTGTTCACAAACAAACAAACAAACAAACAGAAAGGGGTGAAAACAGTAACCTCCGATCTTCGATGGTGGAGGTTAATAAAAAAAAAAATCCAATTGTCGTGATTTTAAGAAGAATGTAATTTTCAGCCTGAAAAGGTCTATTTTTCAAACACTCCTGCAAAATGATATTGAACCACATTCATATCTTCAGAAAAGACGATGTAAACCTCCACGATGGTGAAGAAGATTCCGTCCATTATCACCAATTGTTAGGCCAGTCTCCATGGACATTGCGGGCACTCGACAGTCTGGCATCCTGCTCTGCTTGCCAGGCTCTCTGCCTGTAGCATACAAGGCCACCTTCATACCTGGATTTCTGGGCTGGTAGGATAACCTAGACCCAAGAGGTATGAACACTCGCCTCTGAGCTGTCTAGCCTGGGTTTAAATACAAGCACAGGTACAAAATATTATCCTGGTGTTTGACATGCAGGCCAAGGCATCAAAGTGCGTGTGCCATCCATCAGATGAACCTTAAAATGGACATCTCATCTTCCAGCATGAGTTGCTGGAAGTTAAACTTTCTAAAGTGTCTCACAAAAAGTAGGTGAGCTAACGGAGAAATTATTGGTCTATCCTACAGGGGGTATTATTTCAGAAGCACAGCAGTGCCCCCCCCCCCAGTAAATGTTGCTACCCACAGCCATTTGCTGCATCGGAAACAAGAAGAAGAAGAAAATCTGGTTTTCTCACGATCTCAATTCACAAATTCAATGTATTGCTTCCAAGGGAACCCTCTTCTCTCTTCTCCAAAGGACACTGGAATTCCCAAAGACAGTCTTGAGCCCAGTCTTGGCCCTCATCTCCATTAACAATCTCTCCAATATTCTGGAAAACTCTTTCTCTCTCCTTTTTGCAGATGACTCCACATAGTGTCGTACAGCACCCCCATTACACTGACAGCAACAAAGCAGCTGCGTCGTTCTCTGTCGATCGGGAATTGATTAAATGCTGATCTCATAGATATTAGATGTCTTTCAATCCTTACAAATCTCACAGTCAAACCCCATCACTCCAGAAAGATCATCAAACTAACCCTTTTAGCTATTTCCATGGTTATCCATTGAAAGAGGCTCACTCGCTTTAACTTCGTTATCACCAGCAGGTCTGACCTCTCTTGGGTTGACCACATTGCAAAGTTGGCCTCCAAAGCCAGCCACAGACTGTGTATCCTCCATCATTCCAAGTAATTCCTTAAAAAAAAATCATAACTACTGACAGCCTACAAGCACAATGGAGTATGCTCTCTCTATCTCTCTCGTGTATTCTACGGAAGGTAAAACTCCAAACTGTTGGCATCTCCAGTGAAGATACCAAAGCACAATAATTTTTGCTGTCACATCACACACACGTTGGTGGCATTTCTGATATTCACCAACTCTCCTCTGATCTACCTCCTGCTGCAATCTCACCCCATTAACCCCAGACAGCTAATTTGCACTCTTCCCTTCAGGGCTTCAAGAAAGCAGTGTACCACCATCTCTGGCAATCCTCCATCCCTACCTGCAATATTTTCCACCCTCATTAACTCCACCAAAATCAAATCTCTTACTTGAAAGTTACTGTCCCCCCACCCCCACCCCTTCTTCTATTTCCTGTTTTTTCATTCCCTTGATTGCTGTATATAACTGTGTCTTACTACCACTGCATTGCCTGTTTATCCCATGTATATGTGTATGCTCCACACTGAGGATGGGCCAAACACCAGAAATACATATGTGAATGGGGGAAGTCATGAATCCGACCTTTCAATCACAGTTTGTTTCAGATACCCCAAAAGTGGCCACAATGAGTCTATAAACTGGAGAACTACATTTTAAAACAACAATAGAACACCTCCACCAGGCTGAACAGTTTACATTTTGTATCTCACTGATAGGCCAAATCAACAGCCACACCTTAACCAAAATATAAACGGCTTGTTCTTTCCACGTACACAATTCATCCACCAAGTTTTTGTCATAATCTGTCCACGTTTTGAAATGTAATGCTGTATATCATTTTTGGTCACGTCTCTCAATGGTGAAGAATTACTTTAATCGTTTTAAAAAAATTTGTGTCTGGGTCTGGATCTTCACCATAATCGAATCAATTGGTCCTTATCACACCCAAACTGTCCACCAAGATTTGTCCAAATCTGTGCATACCCTTTTAAGATACCCTGCTCACAGACAGATAGACAAACAGACAGACGGAAAAACAAACATATATATACAAACAGGTGTGACAACAACCTCCATCCACCTTTGGTGGTGGAGGTAATTATAACTTTCCCAGCTGCAATTTGTTCTCCTTGCTATTGTGGTAATTACAAATAGTTCAGTGGGTGGCAAACACCAACTGTTGGTCTGGATATCTACATCAAAGCAGTTATTTGACCTTGAGTGGTAATTTGGTTTAAATTACAGTGGCAGCAAGTATATATATATATATATATATATATATATATATATATATATATATATATATATATATATATATATATATATTGTATATGTGTGCATGTCAAAAGATTTGCAGTTCAGGATTCATATTTGTAAAAGAAAGAAGTAGCACACTGAGCAATAAAATAATTCAAATTTAAATTCTTTATTTAAAGCCTGACGTTTCAAGGACAAACTAGTTATCGTCCTCAGAGGCGTTGAGAGTGCTATGGTGGTGAGACCATTAAATTCCATTGGGGACATAACAGGTTGCATCATGGATTGGTCCAAGTCCGAGCCAATCACAAGACTCGGACTTGGACGAGGTGTGTGTGTGTGTGTGTGTGTGTGTGTGTGTGTGTGTGTGTGTGTGTGTGTGTGTGTGTGTGTGTGTGTGTGTGTGTGTGTGTGTGTGTGTGTGTGTGTGTGTGTGTGTGTGTGTGTGTGTGTGTGTGTAAGCCTGGTGTTGGTGCAGTGGTTATATTAGGGCAGTGGCTTGGGACCCAAAAGGTCCTGAGTTAATGTATGTATGTATGTATATATGTGTGTGTGTATATATATATATATATATATATATATATATATATATATAGATATATATATATATATATATATATATATATATATATATATATATATATATATATATATATATATATATATATATATATATATATATATATATATATATATATATAGGAGCCTGGTGTTGGCGCAGTGGTTAGGGCAGCGGCTTGGGATCCAAAAGGTCCTGAGTTCAACCCCGTTGGGCCACTGAATTAATACACCAGGGGGTTGACTCAGCCTGTCATCCTTCCGAGGTCGGCGAAATGAGTACCAGTACACTGGGCCGGTGTATACCCCGGTTAAAAATAGGTGTACCATATCCCTGTGTCGTAAGAGGCGACCAGGGTTGCGTCAGGAAGGGCATCCGGCGTAAAACATGTGCCAAATCACGATGCGGATCATACGGATGATCCGCTGTGGCGACCCCTAACGGGAGCAGCCGAAATAAGAAGAGGAAGAAGATATATATATAAATATATAAATATATAAATATATATATATATATATATATATATATATATATATATATATATAAATATATATATATATATATATATATATATATATATATATATATATAAAAAAACCAAGTCGAAAACACCAGGGGGTTGACTCAGCCTGCCATCCTTCCGAAGTCGGCGAAATGAGTACCAGTTGTACTGGGTCCGGTGTATGCCCCGGTTAGAATAGATGTACCATATCCCTGTGTGTCGTGAGAGGCGACCAGGGTTGCGTCAGGAAGGGCATCCGGCGTAAAAAAACAATGGCAAATCATTATGCGGACAACAAAACGAATTTCCACACCGGATCGGTCGAGGCCCGGGTTACCAACGACCGCCACCGGTACCGGTGGTCAGCAGGATACCAGTGGAAATTGTGCTACTGCTGGGTGAAGGAGAAGGAGACGGGGAAGGCGAGTCCGGAGGCAGTGGGAGAGGGGGAAGGGTAGAAGTGTGGAGGTGAGAGTTGGAACTCAGAATGTTGGGACGATGACTGGCAAAGGGCGAGAGTTGGCTGATATGATGGAGAGAAGAAAGGTGGACATACTGTGTGTACAAGAGACCAAGTGGATGGAGAGTAAGGCTAGGAGCATTGGAGGTGGTTTCAAACTGTTCTACCATGGTGTGGATGGGAGGATAAATGGTGTCGGGGTAATCCTGAAGGAAGATTATGTCAAGAGGGTATTGGAGGTGAGGAGAGTGTCTGACCGAGTGATGAGTGTGAAGTTGGAAATTGAAGGGGTGATGATGAATGTCATCAGTGCATATGCCCCACATATGGGGTGTGAGATGGAGTATAAAGAAGATTTCTGGAGTGAGTTAGATGAAGTGGTGGAGAGTGTATCCAAGGATGAAAGAGTGGTGATTGGAGCAGATTTCAATGGGCATGTTGGGGAAGGGAATAAAGAGGATGAGTAGGTGATGGGGAGGTACGGTCTCAACAAGAGAAATGTGGAAGGGCAAATGGTGGTAGAGTTTGCAAAAAGAATGGAAATGGCAGTGGTAAATACGTATTTCAAGAAGAAGGAGGAACACAGGGTGACATACAAGAGTGGAGGAAAGTGCACACAGGTGGATTACATCTTAAGCAGGAGATGCAACCTGAAAGAGATTAGTGACTGTAAGGTGGTGGCAGGGGAGAGTGTAGCTCGACAGCATAGATTGGTGGTCTGTAGGATGACTTTGGAGGTGAGGTTGAGGAAGAGAGTGAGGGCTGAACCAAGGACCAGATGGTGGAAGCTGAAGGAGGAAGACTGTTGTGTGAAATTTAGGGAGGAGGTGAGACAGGCGTTGGATGGTGGTAAAGATGGGTGGGATGATTGGGCAACTACAGCAGAAGTTGTGAGGGAGATAGCTAGAAAGGTACTTGGTGTGACATCTGGACAGAGGAAGGAAGATAAGGAGACTTGGTGGTGGAATGAGGAAGTACAGGAAAGTATAAGGAAGAAGGGGTTGGCGAAAAAGAAGTGGGATAGTCAGAGAGATGAAGAAAGTAGGCAGGAGTACAAGGAGTGGCGGCGAAAGGCAAAAAGAGAGGTGGCAAAAGCCAAGGAAAAGGCATATGACGAGCTGTACGAGAAGTTGGATACAAAAGAAGGGGAAAAGGATTTATACTGATTGGCAAGACAGAGGGACCGAGCTGGGAAGGATGTGCTGCAGGTGAGGGTGATAAAGGACACAAATGGGAATGTGCTGACGAGCGAGGAGAGTGTGTTGAGAAGGTGGATGGAGTACTTTGAGGAACTGATGAATGAAGAAAATGAGAGAGAGAAGGTTGGAAGAGGTGGAGATAGTGAATCAGGAAGTGAGGTGGATCAATAAGGATGAAGTGAGGACTGCTATGAAGAAGATGAAAAGTGGAAAGGCGGTTGGCCCAGATGGCATACCAGTGGAGGCATGGAAGTGCTTAGGAGAGATGGCAGTGGGGTTGTTAACCAGATTGTTTAATAAAGTCTTGGAAAGTGAGAGGATGCCGGAGGAGTGGAGATTAAGTGTACTGGTTCCGATTTTCAAGAATAAGGGTGATGTGCAGAGCTGTGGAAATTACAGAGGGATAAAGTTGTTTAGCCACACCATGAAGTTGTGGGAAAGAGTAGTGGAAGCAAGGTTGAGAGGAGAGGTGATGATCTGTGAGCAGCAATATGGGTTTATGCCAGGAAAGAGCACCACTGATGCGATGTTTGCTTTGAGAATGTTGATGGAGAAGTATAGGGAAGGCCAGAAGGAGTTACATTGTGTGTTTGTGGATTTAGAGAAAGCTTATGATAGGGTGCCAAGAGAGGAGTTGTGGCATTGTATGAGGAAGTCGGGAGTGGTGGAGAAGTATGTGAGGATCGTGCAGGATATGTACGAGGACAGTGTGACAGCGGTGAGGTGTGCGGTAGGAATGACGGACCGGTTTAAGGTAAAAGTGGGATTGCACCAAGGATCGACTCTGAGCCCTTTCCTGTTTGCAATGGTGATGGACAGGTTGATGGACGAGATCAGACTGGAGTCCCCATGGACTATGATGTTCGCGGATGACATCATGATCTGTAGGGAGAGTAGGGAGCAGGCTGAGGCGAGCCTTGAGAGCTGGAGGTACGCACTGGAGAGAAGGGGAATGATAGTCAGTCGGAGTAAGACGGAGTACATGTGCGTAAATGAGAGGGAGGGTGGTGGTATGGTGCGGTTGCAAGGAGTTGAGGTGGAGAAGGTG
>NC_140971.1:48391329-48456329 GCF_056783735.1 Eptatretus burgeri | reverse complement strand
TGAGCAGTGATTCGTGATTTTGGTAGTTTTACCAGAAGGGGGTTGTTGGCGGACCTTGAGCGCCCTGTGGAAATGTGGTGGGGACAAATCGCAGAGAGAGCTGGGGGGGCAAGGCTGGAGAGGAGTCTGTAGAAGACAGAAAGACCACCGACCAACCTGCGGTGATTGAGTGAGAGGCCCAAAGACTCAGCTTCATTGCGGGAGATGCCGATGATCTTAAATGCCCTGGTTTCAACAGCGTGAAGCCGAGAAAGGTGGGAGGCAGGAGCACCAGCCCAGAGGGGAGAGCAGTACTCCACCAGGCTACGGACAAAAGCTTTGTAAGTTGCCAGGAGCTCAAGAGGGCCGAGGAAGGACTTAGCACGACGGAGGATTCCCAGTCGGCGACTGGCTTTTGAGGCGAGGTTGGAAATGTGACTTTCCCAGGAAAGGTCATGGCAGATAGTGAGACCTATAAGCTTGAAAGAAAAGACTTCTTCCAGAGGATTGTTGAGAAAGTGGATGGGGGGGTTTTGTAAACGGTCCTTTCGAAGAGACATAGTGAGAGTGTGAGATTTGTCTGGATTGAAAGACATGTTCCACGTGTTGGACCAGTTTGTGATTTTATCCAGATCTGCAGTGAGCGAAGAAGCTGCTGCTTGCCGGTCTGAGGGATGACAGATGGTACGGCAGAGGGTGGAGTCGTCGGAAAAGAGAAATAGAGGATTTTCCAGAGTCCGAGAGATCATTGATGAAAACCAGAAAAATAACAGGGCCCAGAACGCTACCTTGAGGAACTCCAGCCTGCACAGGAAGAGGGGATGAAAGAACTCCATTTAGGGCCACACGTTGACTGCGACAGGAGAGGAAGTCTGCGAGCCATGAGTGGAGATGGCCTTGAATACCATGGGAAGAGAGTTTGGTGAGTAGGGCAGGGTGCCAGACTGTGTCAAAAGCACGTGATATGTCCAGGGATACGGCTCGGATTTCCTGTCTGGCATTGAGGACCTCCATCCATTGATGGGAGAGCAGAAGCAGCATATCCAGGGTAGAGTGACCTGGTCTGAAACCAAATTGATGATTGGAAATCAAGCCATTGGAGAAGAGGAAGGATTTCATGTCTGAAGCGATGATGGATTCCATCACCTTGCTGATGATTGGGAGAAGGCTGATTGGTCTGTCGTTACAGGGATCTGTTTTTTCATCCTTTTTTATGCAGGGCAGTGATGTTAGCAGATTTCCAAGCAGATGGCAGATGACCTTGGGCAAACGAGAGGGTGAATAGAACAGATAGAGGGTGAGCAAGAGCAGAAGAGCCAGCTTTGAGGACATGTGGGCTGATGCCGTCTGGACCGGTTGCAGAATCTGACTCGAGGTTTGAAAGCAAGCTCTCCACCTTGTCAGGAGAAAAGGATACAGAGTCCAGGGACAGTTGGGTGCGACTGGGTAAAGTGGGTAGAGATAGTGATGGGTTTAGGACACAAGATTTAGCTGCAAACACCGAGTTTAGACATTCAGCTTTATCACGTGTGGAATCAGCAGTGCGGCCATTTGAGGTAAGGGAGGGATGGAGGGGGAACATACACCAGAAACAGATTTGATTAAACGCCACCAGGATTTTGAGGAGGGAGAGAGGTTTGAGAGTTCAGACTTGAGATGAGAAAGATGTTGTTTTCTGGCTCTCCTGAGGGTAGATACACACTTGTTCCGAGCTTTGTGGAAAGAACTGAGATTGCCCTCAGTTGGGTTTGCTTTCCATGAGGCAAAGGCAAGTTGTTTCAGGACAACTGCCTCGCCACATGCTTCAGTAAACCAAGGGCGGGAGGAAGGGTAAGACAACTGAACACGAGAGGGGATAAATCTGTGCATGAGGGAGAGCAAGTTTCTTTGAAAGAATTCCCAGGATGAGTTGATGTTTGAGAAAGTAGTGATAGGAGACCAGTCTGTAAGTTTGATGGCTGCTCGGAGACCCTGCCAGTCGGCTTGAGTGAAATGCCAGACTCGACGGCGGTGAGGTGGTTCTCTGATAACAGCCAGAGAGATGTCGACTTTGACAAGGACGTGGTCAGAAGAACCAATTGGAGCGAAGGAAGAGCAGCAGATATTGTCAGGGAAATTTGTCAAAATGAGATTACCCTCAGTTGGGTTTGCTTTCCATGAGGCAAAGGCAAGTTGTTTCACGACAACTGCCTCGCCACATGCTTCAGTAAACCCAGGGTGACGGAGCACGAACCACTCGCTCAGGGTGACGGAGCACGAACCACTCGCTCAGGGTGACGGAGCACGAACCACTCGCTCAGGGTGACGGAGCACGAACCACTCGCTCAGGGTGACGGAGCACGAACCACTCGCTCAGGGTGACGGAGCACGAACCACTCGCTCAGGGTGACGGAGCACGAACCACTCGCTCAGGGTGACGGAGCACGAACCACTCGCTCAGGGTGACGGAGCACGAACCACTCGCTCAGGGTGACGGAGCACGAACCACTCGCTCAGGGTGACGGAGCACGAACCACTCGCTCAGGGTGACGGAGCACGAACCACTCGCTCAGGGTGACGGAGCACGAACCACTCGCTCAGGGTGATAGAGCATGAACCACTCACTCTGGTGACGGAGCACAAACCCCTCACTCAGAGTGATGGAGCATGAACCACTCACTCAGGGAGGAGCACGAACCACTCACTCTGGGTGACGGAGCACGAACCACTCGCTCTGGGTGATGGTGCACGAACCACTCGCTCTGGGTGATGGAGCACGAACCACTCGCTCTGGGTGATGGAGCACGAACCACTCGCTCTGGGTGATGGAGCACGAACCACTCGCTCTGGGTGATGGAGCACGAACCACTCGCTCTGGGTGATGGAGCACGAACCACTCGCTCTGGGTGAAGGAGCACGAACCACTCACTCTGGGTGATGGAGCATGGACCACTCTCTCAGCGTGACATATATATATATATATATATATATATATATATATATATATATATATATATATATATATATATATATATATATATATATATATATATATATATATATATATAATGCATATATCGTCCTCTGCAGTATTTCTGACAAGACGTGTGTGACTTCTGGTGACATATTCTTGATCAGATTTCTCAAAACATTCCTATCCTTGCATGCTTATATTAGTTGGGTGTGTTGGACCTCACAGAGCTTGGAGGTTTATGAAAGGATTCTTACTTTATTTTACTTTATTGCATGATGTTGAATTATGTTGAGATTTGTTCTTGGAAAAAAATACTATCCGTTGAATTCTTGAGTGTGGTGCTGAATTCTGCGCTGTTGTTTGTTGTGGAGTTGAGTTCTGTGGAGTTGAGTTTTGTGGAGTTGAGTTCCATGGAGTTGCTTTCAGTGGAGTTGAGTTACATCAAGTTGCATGCTGTGTTGTTGAGTTGCGTGTTGTGTGCTGTAATTTGAGTGCTGGGCTGTTTATTGTGCGACTTGATGGATAGGAGTATCAGTTTGGACCTGCTCAAAATGCTCCACCTAACACTGAACATCTCCCCAGGCATGGCACACTTTAAAAGCGTAATCACCATTCTTGTGTCGCTTATTAAATCTGACCTTTCAACATGGAGTACTTGGAAAGATTGGGTGGTGAGTGGTGGGAGGGATGGTGGGCAGGAGGTTGTTGTTGCTGCAACGTTGTGTTGATGGCTGGTCCTTCCTGAGCCCTTGAGCAGACTGCAAAACCTTGTTTTCCGCACGATTCGCACTGTGCCATTTCCGTGGAAAATGGAAACCCATTTGCCTGGTGTGGTGTAGCTTCAGGCTAGGACCTCTTGCTATATAGAAATGTTTCTTTTGTGTATTTGAACCATGGCAAATGAAGCATGAAGGCACGCAGTTCATTAAAGTGTCCGTGAATGGACCACAATTAGTGAAATTTTGCTTGATATTGTACAAGATCGCCCTTTTTGGGGATGAATAAACTTTCTTGTATTATACTTAGTCTCATTAATTTGTTTTACTCGTTGTATTTGTGCCTTTCCTTGTTAAAGATGTTGCATTATTTTGACCAATAGTTGTCAATTACTTTTGTGCTTCTTTTGAGATGGAAATTCTATTTGAAGTTCAATGTGTCAAACACAATGTTGACATGTCTGTACAGCAATGTGGGAAAACGTTTTTGTAATTGCTTCAAACAGGTTGTGATGAGAGGCATCTCAATTGACTGAGAAGGAGGGATACAAGGAATAAATGGGAGGGATAAAAAAACATAAGGCATTAGGATGTTGGCCGCCTGCTTTTAGCAACCACTGTTTGTTCTACCCAAGCAATGGCCCAGCTTTCTCCAGCAAAGAGCTTCTTGTCAGCGGTGGGCCCCGAGACAATGTGACATGTTATGTCATCCCCTTTCCTGCAACTAAAAATCCATAGGGGGTAGATTTTCAACATAAAATGAGCTCATAACTTGGAGATTTAAAGATTGAAAAAAATATTCAAAAGTATTGCAATTGCATTGAATCGTCACTACCCATCATTTCCCTTTGACCACCCTCCCTTCTTCCTTTCCATCCACCCTTCCATCACCACATGAGTATTGCATTTCACACATCCATGCACCTGTTCCCCTTTGCGCCACCAGTTGAAATGGAGCATATATTGTGTAACAAGCTTGGTGCATACGAGCAAATCTCAGCCTGATGGAACTTTCCCATAATGTCATATGTTTTCCTCCACTACACCAGAGAAAAGGAATTCCACAAGTGTGGGTTTTGCATTTCTCATCAACTGCCTCCAGTGTGTCATAGCAAATAATGAGTTATTTGTAAATGGAAGCTATAATGGTATAAACAAACTTGACAAAGTAAGGAAGAGTAAGATCCATTCAGCAAATACGTCGCATTTCATTAACAAAACTTCAAATTGTGTTAGCAATGAATTTGCCTTTGGGTTGGCTAGGGATGGCCTGTTTGCCATTCTGATCTGAGTTTGAACACTTGGCTCATGATGTGGGGTTCCCCAGTTTCAAAACTCATTTATGGTATTCGGTGTCACCTGATGTCTGTGTAAGGGACATGCTCTTCCACGAGCCTCAGATTGATGTAAAAAAAAAAGCTCTACTGCCTCCGGTGTCTGTATTATTGCTCAATATACAGTAACAATGTGCACCACCCTTCACCACCAACCTCTCAGTTGCACAAACACAAGCACTGCATTGTCATAAATGGTGGAAAATGTCAAAAAGAAAGAACGATTTGACAATAATGTCTCATCAATTTGAGTAAAAGTACATGCGATGGCCCTTCAATACCCCCATTACATATGGATCTTCAAGCGGTTCCCGTGGTGATATTGTATTAGCTTTTCAAAAGAGATTCGATGCATAATATTCCCAAATGAAGATCATGAAGATATCCGGCTAAGTAAAGGGCAAAGTTAATCGACTGATTTTTAAACAACGTACAGAGCCAACAAAGGAATAATTCCCAGAAAGATTTCACTGGGATACAGGCTTGATGGGCCAAATTGCCTTTGGCAATATCCGGCACATCTTGAACACCATTTTGTTTGCTTTTTATCCCTCAACCAAGATACTGAAGATTTGTTCCTTCCAGGGTTCTTTTCAATGCTAGTTGTAATGGAATCATGTTAATACTCAACCAGTTTGATTGCATTATGATAAAAACAGTCGTCAATGCGTTATGTCGAATATAATAACATTTTTACAGATTAAAAAATTTGTGGAGAAAGAAATATTAAATCTATAAAAATAAGTCAATAAAATGCAAAAAATAGTGGGAAAAAAATCAATAATTTGTTCACAAAAATAACAAGAAAGCATCTGGAAATGAAATATGCTAAATATGATGAAAAAAAAAATACAAAAACATTGACGATTTTAGGCAACCTTGACATTTTGACCTTTCAATCTAAAAAAAAACAATCGGCTTCTAGATTTGGATTGGTGAACCAATTCAGTGACTTAATAAGCAGATTCTTAAAATTTCAGGTCAATTCGATGCAAATTGACAATTTTATGTGATGTTGACCTTTTGATATTTTAAGCAAATCATTAATTTGTCTTCTCCATAATCTCATAATAAAACTTTGTTGAAGATTTGATGACAAAATCTCAAATAGCAAAAAAGTTACGGCACAGGCGCGCGCGCACACGCACACACACATGCACACGAACACACACACACACACACACACACACACACACACACACACACACACACACACACACACACACACACACACACACACACAATTGTATAACCCAGTCTCCCACTGCACGGGGGATGGGCCGACGAACTAATATTGCCAGTGAAGGATAGTGTTGACTAGTTCATCATTCAACATTGAGTCTCCTTCGACCATCAACCCCAAGAGGCTGAATCTGAAGAATTGCACCAAAGATCGACATCAGCTCTTTTCCTCTTTTTGCTCCGATGAAGCGCTAATGCCCGAAACGTCACCTTCCCCCTTACATTAGTTTGCATACCTCAATCAATGTCCTTTTCATTTCATCCTTTATCCCTAAAAAAGGCCTCGTAAATGGCTTCAACTGCAAAAGAGAAAATGAAATGAGGCAAAAAGAAAAGCAAAGCAAAGTAATGAGTGTTTAAATAGGAAAGAGGATAATGTAATATGTATAAGAGGAAATGCAAGGCAAAATATCTGAGTTGAGTTGCAAAAAAAAGAAACAAAAAAAATATATATATAATCAAAACTAGTTATCAAAACAGTATCAAAAAAGGTTATCAAAAAAAGCTTCAGTCTTCCCCTCTGAACCATTTCACAATTTACCGCTTCCTTAAATGGCTGCTGTCAAGGGCAAATAAAAAATAAAAAGTCAACATCGCAGGCCGAAGCACAAAAAGTCAACACTTTGGGAACATTATGCAAATTAAAATCCAGCTTCTCCTTATCTGCTGAAGGAATACACCCTAGGACCCCAACATGGCCCAATTGACTCAAGGAAATGCCCTTGATGTATTCCTCAACTATCCAAATGAGAAAGTAGCGCTTATCATCTTCATTATAGTGTTAAATGAAATTTACTCCATGCCATCTGCCATAACCCCATTGCCACAGATTGAACAATCTCTGGAGTGCTGGTACTTGATAACAGAAGCCAACTGGAAGTATAGGGAGGGCTGCAGATGCATGGTGAGTCATAGGATGTCATTAAAAAAAAAAAATTAAACTGCCAAAGCCAAGATGAAAAGCCAAAATTAAGTATGAACCAGCGGAGAGCCAACAGCCAAAGCTATCAAAAAACAAAAGAGGAAGAGTCTTTCAACAAAGAGCAAGTGGGTTATCTCTGGCTTCCTAGGCAAATTGCAAATTCCTGTCCTAATATAAATTGACATGGAGAGGAGAAAGGTACACCACTTAGTCCATTTGAACATGGAAAGGCAACATGGTGTAAGATCATGGGATAGATGATGACGATAATGACCTACAGAACACGAATGCAGAAGTAAAACTCAAACGGCAATCGGTAGAGCGCGTACCTCCGCCAGGCTGAACAATTTACATTTTGTATCCCATTGATAGGCCGGATTTGCATCCAGACTTTAACCAAAATCCAATCAGCTTCTTCTTTTCACCGAACCAACTCATCCACCAAGTTTTGTCATATCCCATCGACAACGTTTTGAGATATCATGCTGTAGATCGTTTTTGGCCCCATCTCTCAATGGTGTAGAATTACGTAAAAATTAAACTCTAGTATCCGGATCTGGATCTTCACCAAAATCTAATCAATTTGACAAGTGCTTGTCACACATCCAATCTGTCCAGCAAGTTTCGGTCAAATCCATCCATAACCTTTTGAGATATATCCTGCTCAGCGACAAATAAACAGAGGTGAAAACAAATCTCCATCCACCTTCAGAGGAGGAGGTAATAAAACAAAGAGGGGTGAAAGTACCATCTGAGCTACTGATACAACATGTAGGACTGCTGCAACAGTACAAGCTCTTCTCCATATTTTTCATCAAGGGACCTATTTACTTATTTTCCCTAAAGCAATTGTAAATACGCCATCCATAATTAGAGTTTAATATTGCAAACTAATTCACTTCCTTGCTAAGGGTCGTGTCGTTTTGACACAAAAGCAAAATATCGCAGCGTTCTCACGGTCATGTCACTGAACTTCACATCAGAGAAAATGTGACGATATCCTTTGTCTCTGCTCTCTTGTGAAAGCTTTCACGCATCTTAAGAGCTTGCAAGATACTTCTCTCCAGGTAGGATTTCATCAGTGAAAGCTGTCTCTGCCCCATGAGTGGCAAGTGATGGACCCTGTACGGATTTCATGAAGACCAAGGGGAATGTTTCCAGATATTTTGTGCAATATCCCACGCTCTAACAGTCATTAAAGAGTCCGATCTGAAATTATTTTCACCTCGCTCAGCCCAGGGTGGCCTGACCACCCCCCATTACGTTACCGGCTCCTTGTATATACTTCATGTCCAACCTGCGAGACATGTAGATGACAAGCTCCCTTTCTGAGATGATCTTTAATCAGCACCCTTTGGTTCCACATTTGTTTGGACTTACATACCAAGTACGCATTTGCACTTACAATGCTGCGGCTCTTCCTGCGGGGTTGAATAATGATGTGCCGACGACGATGGGAATGAAGATGCTTTTCTCAGTAATCACCCTCCTGCAATGTTTGTGCCGCAGAGGTCGTGGGCAAAGCATCCGCAGCGACTTCATCAAAGCAATCATATTTTTTCGACAATACTCTAAAAAGTGGGATTGCGCATTTTCAGATGACAAGAGAACCCACAAGCGTTCTTGACAGCTCCCGTTCGCCTCCTGAATTATTCATGGCTTCATTTACGCTTGCTGAGAGGAATTGCTTTTCATAAATTTGCCTCGGCGACATGAATTATCCCGCTCGGAGGAAATGCTTCCGAGAACAAAAAGATAATTGTCTGCCTTGGCTTCACGCTGTTGATTCGCCATTATGAGCTGTCTGATTCGCCGCGCATTAAATGTCAACTGAAGGTCGCGTGCGGAAGACGTATTAATATTTCTCCATTATGACAAATTGCCGGTGGCTATTAGTCGCAGGGTTAGTGACACAAATCACTAATTCTGCCTCTCTGTGGAAATGCTGTCAAGTGCATCCGACGGTGTGGCTAATTCGTAGTTTGATGTAATTGCGAAGTGGAAAGGCAATATTTGCGATGATAACATTATTGACATCACAATTAGGTTTTATTGACATTTTATTTTTTTTTTCCAGCACTTCCAATGACTGCATAAATTACATGCGTGTTAATAAAACAAATCCACCACGATGAAATTGCTCTTGGAGAATAAATTATTGTCCGTGCACGGTTGGTATTGTGAATAGTGGGATTCTTCACTCAAAAAAATTAATATTACGATTTAATGAACAAGTTAGGTTCGATTAACACTGTGGGAACCCAATAATATAACGCTCGTGCGTTAATGATTCTGAAATCCATTAAATAGTTGGAAATAATTGAGTCCTGATGAGTTCAAATTCGCTTTTTCCAACTTGAGATGTACTTATTCTTGAGAACTCAATCAGGATGCCACAATTTTTTTTTTTTAAATTCATTAAATCGTGAAGATCTTCAGTGGAAACTGCAAACATGGAAATTATATTTTTAAAACGTTATCGAAATGAAAAGTTTGAAATAATCTAGCCAAGTAAGATCAGAAACAAATAACTACAACAATGACTGTGACTTCTCAATGAAATCACAACAGTTGGAGCGGCTGGTTGATAAAGCCGAGCGATGCATTACCTTCACTTGTGTAGGTTTGATTCTCATAGCTGCTCAGGATGGAAATTTCTGCACTCTGCGATGCGTTGCTGTCCTTTCTAGGAATGGTTCTCAGCCAAGGAAATGCTCAAAACTTGTCCTGATCACCCCGATGCTCCATCAAGAGCGTTGTCACTTGCTGCAGCCTCGATGTGGCAAAAATGTCAAATTAATTTTCACTAGGTAATGGTGCACCATAGCCGGATGGTCCAAAATACCTTCTCTTTCTGACATGACATTAATCAAAAGGATTAGCCGATTGATTTCGCCTTTGAAACTGTCATCATTAATTTACTTTGCACAATTTTAAATTCACACCGTGGACGTGCTCAGAAGAAAGAAGAACCGGCCAGTCCTTTCATAAGAAGTTAATTTAACTACTGAGCACTATTTAAAATTACTGAGTTCATAGAACATCTTACCCCATGTAGTCTTGAGAAAAAAAAAGGACACAAGGTCTCCCAGCATCAAATTTAATTGGTCATGATGATGTAAAATGCCATAATATATCGTCCAAGTCCTGTGAAACAGGATTTTGAAAGTGACAAAAAGGCGATTTGTGTTCTACAGTGTTAAAGTATATAATTCAATTGATATAAAGTAAGGATTTCAAAGGTTGTAGAAAAAAAAAATGAGGAAGTTTACCACTGTTGTTGCAGCGTCTATGATATCACCATCTTATATATTATTTCCGAGTTTGTGGTTTCGTGTCGCGCTATCTTCGACTTTGTTCTGCGCTCGATTAACGTGATATTCGGCTTACATTATCTCAAAGACCATATTAGGTGCATGGTACAAAAAAAGAATAAATAAAATGGTTTTGAAACAGTGAAATCGTATTCCACTTACTGCATTAAAGTAAAATTACTACTGATACTCTGCATCAGTTCCTTTTTCAAACACACCCACCCCAACATGTCGCGCAGAGCGCGGGTTATGCTAGTATTTATTATGTTGCATTAGTTCTTCGTGCCTATTGTTTGTGTCCTTTATGACTTCCTTAAAAGAGTAAGTTTCCTGTTTGGAATGATTTTCAGACAGAGACAGACTGACAAAAAAATTATCAGGGCAAATTCACACGTGCGATCAGGACAAATTCGGAGGCAAAGTACTGCTAAAGTTGAGGTTCATGTTCTGATTTATGTTCCGATTCATGTTCAAAATATAACATTAAATTGAAATGAAGTTGTTCCTCAATCATAAACTGGCGTCTGAGGACAGACAGACAGACAAAGTGAACCAATATTGCTGAACCCCTCCCTCTTTTTGCTTTGTGCGCACGGGGTAAAAACACAATTGTTGTTTTGTTATTCATCCACATTCATAGCTCATTACTATTAACTTGTACAACTAATACCGATGGTAAGGTAATGCAGCAATAGACAGATTAGAAATCCTTCACTTTACTCTCAAAAGTAATGAGAAAGATAACTCAGCTTTACTCTCCGTGAAAAGAAATCTGAACATAAAAACACAAAAGACACAGATGGACAAATACATGAAGACCTTATCCCATGCAATCTTGAGAAAAAGGACATGGGAAGTCTTTTAAGCTCTTGTTTTGCCTTTCCGAGCACGGTGTATGTTCATTTTGTTTGTGAACCTTGCATAACAGGCATGATGGTAACCTACAGCACCATGCGCCACCATATTTGTCAGAATGCAGAATCTCAAACAGTTATTCTGCCTTCAAGGCAAGATGCGTGAATTCTGATTCTCATAGTTACTCTGGCCTCAGGAAATGATTTTTTTTCTTACTCCTGCTAAAACAGAAGGTTTTTGAAAGTGACAAAAAGGTGATTTGTGTTCTCCTTTAAAAAAAAGAGATTTTAAATGTTGTGGAAGATTATTTTTGGAAGTTTATCACCATTGATGCAGCTTCTTTTACACCATCTTATTTAGCATGCTACATTAGTTCTTCGTGCCCTGTTGTTTGTGTCCTTTACAACATCCTTAGAAACAGTACGTTTCCTGTTTGGAATGATTTTCAGACAGACAGACTATAAAAAAATATTAACTACCTTCTCAAGATCAAATGGGCAGTCTGTGAAGTTTATAACCAGTGTACTGAGGCACGAAAATGAGTGGTAACTCCCCTTGTGTATTTATGTTAAAGTACATACTACCACATGTGTGGAAACTTTGGTGAACGGGCATACGTCGGCAAATATCATGGTGATAGAGTATCTGTCCACATGTCCCAACGAGCTGGTTTTCCCTTTCTGTCAACCTTCCCCATTTGCTATTATGATTATTATTATTATTATTATTATTATTATTATTATTATTTTATCATCATTCTCTGTGATTCTATGCTGGCACAGAGAATTTGGCTGATTACGATTGATGGGGCACTAAAGGTGTGCTTCGGTCCACAGGTATTAAGGGTGGAGCACCAGAGACATGTTTCAATGGGACTGAAGCTCAGTTCCATGCAGGAATGTTCTGGGTCAGTTTTTTTCAGAGGACAAATAAGAGCTCAGGCCAGAGGAGAGCCTCAGCAGGAGAAATGATAGAGCCTGTGAGTGGGGTCCAAGAGTTGAGAGCGACAGTCCTGAGTTGCCTGAGAGTCGGGTCCATGTGCCAGAGCTCTATAGCAATGGAGACATGCCAGGGAGAGTGGAGGTGGCTCAAATATTAATGGTACAGAGGGACCAGCATAGGCTGCGAGTGAGACCATTCTCCAAAACCAGAGTGCAGAACATTTGCTCTGCCAGTAGCCATCTTTGCTTCCACCTGGAACTTATTTTTGTTTTATTTGTTTCTTATCCTCTCCCTGAACTTTTGATTTATGTATTTGCATCCCTTATTACCTGACTAACCCTTCGTTTGTATGGTTCTGTGGCCATAGTTTGGGGGAGTTTATTTGAACGCCTTAGGTACATGTTCTGTGTCTCGTTGAGTTCCGTCATTATTTGTGCATGGTAGTTATATTGCTGTGGGCCGGGTATCGGCGACAGGCGCGACCGCTAGTTGAAGCAGCAGAGTCGACTCCACCGAACACCCAGAATTCAGATCGTTACCCTCGGATAACTCCGAAGGTACAGGATTCATGGACCGTGAATCGTCAATAAATCAACCACGTGGGCACAGGGTTATTTGCCAAACTTCAAAATACCTAGAGGCCCACGTGGAGAACTATCGAGTATTCACACCCTCAATGGGGCTCGAATGGGATGAGTCATCACCGTGCTCGATCTGTGCGTAACCCGAGCGGATGGTTACCGAGGTCCCGTCGGTCCAAATGTACTTCTACATCAACAACGGCCTTTTTAATCACCCAACACGAGCTGATATTGGTGTTAAACCAATGAAGAAAACACAGAAACGAGCTGATACATTCAACAAATGGATATTTATTTACAATAGGTGGGGAAGGAACACATAAAGGGCAGAGTTATCCGACGATAAGAAATGCAGTATGTACAAGGCAAAAATCACTTAACAGTTCCAACTTAAAGACGGGCCCACAGACAGACGCACACCCAAAAGAAACGAAAGGGACCTTCCCGCCTCGCGCGGTCTTTGACGAGACGAGCGAACCAGGATGAGACCAGAAGCGTCGAGCAGACCAGACCAGCGCCAGAGGCGACACGAGACCAGAAGCGTCGAGCAGACCAGACCAGCGCCAGCGACGACATGCGCTCGAGAAGACGCGGCGCAGATTGTTTGTTCTCTCTTCCTTCATTGTCTTCTCGGGCGCGGTTCCTCGTGCGTGGCCTGCGCCTATTGGTCGACCGTCGGCGAACTCGCTCGCATCTTCCTGATTGGGCGAGAGCGACGTCAGGTCCTTGTGAACTCCGCCCACGTACGTGCTGACACGCAGGTAGGCAATGGCGTCGGTGTGAGGAAGCGAGGTGAAGGCGTGTTGTTGTAGTTATCGTTGATGTAAAAAGAAAAGAAAACCCTGACTGTCAAAATAACTCCGCAGTGCATGAACATTTAATTACCCATTAACCAAGGGAAAGGGAGCTATCTATCCACATTTACTTATCAAAATAACTGAGCTATGGGGACCTGAATGTCTGTGTGCACAAGGCTTCCAAATTCTTAACAATATGTGTGCACAGTGGTTTATTGTAAATGGCCATATTTTATTGTAATAATTATTTTCCTTTCATCATTATCAATTACTTGTGGTTCAGGAAGTTGCCTTCTTGCTCTGCCATCTTGGCAGGAAGGTCCCATTAGGTCGTGACTGCCATTAGGTTCACGCGGTAACAAGGACCCATGCACGACATTCAATTCCATCAATTGCAACTTGGAAATTCTGGGGCGATTAAGATCAGCACATTACTCCAGCAATTTTGTAATGACCAGGAGAGAGCAGACTTTGCCTCAAACAATATTTTATCAATTGACTATAGACTTTATGAGGCCTCCAACCAAGGCAAGGCACAGCCTACCTGTTTATTGTGCCATGGCAACCATGATCCAGGTCACGTACCAGTAGAACGTGAGAAAAGGGTCATAACAAGACAGCCGATAATGAGTATGTTATCGTTGATGATTGGATAAGATTATTCACAACCAATATTTTAATTTTAGGGCCATCTATTTAGTATGTACACATATGTTGGAATTTTGACCACTACTGTTTTTCCATGCAGTCTCCTTCCCTTCTCTCTTCTTACTCCAATCTCCTTTCAAGCATTTTTTTTTACTTATCCCCAAGATTTTCCCTCTTTCATCATTCTCCTTTCTTTGCTAAATTTTACATTTTTTATTTAGCCCCCCCCTCAACCCCTCCACCCTCCAAGTGTATACATAATAAATATCCATATGGCCACTTGGGCCTTATCTAGAATGTTTTCAAGCTTAGACACTTTCCACTTAAAAACTTGCTGCTTTTTACAAGGACACCACTTATGTCACATTTGGCCTTCCAACAGCTCGACAGTTATTTCCATGTTAATTGCAATGAATGTAAAATAGGATGAAATGGATTGTTTCCATCCTGAAATGTCAAATATTTGATCCAACAACAACGTATTTATTAGCCGACAAATAATAGCACACAATTCCCTTTTAACCAATGCATAATTAACCTTTGTCTCATGGAAATAAAATACAAATCCCTCTATATCCTTTACAATCTCATGATCGCTTGACCTTGTGTACTAATTTTCCAACACCTTCCATGCCTCTCAAACCAAAAGGGCCTTGAACTGACACCCTCCAAATTCTCAAGTGTAAAGCAGAGGAGGAGAGTCTTCCAAACGCTGATTTAATGAAGTGCAGATAAAACTGACATTCTAATTACATTGTGAAATAGGGTGCGAAGGTTTTGCAAGTCCTCCAAGAAAATCTTTCAGGCAATTCTTCTGATTACCTGGACAATGAACTTCATTGAGATTCATTGCAATATGGGCTAACAGGATAGCTCAGAAGTGGTGTAATAGACTTCGAACTGCCTTGTTTGGATTTCATTCTTGACCACTATAAATTGTCAATCCGGTGTTTTGCAGGTAGGACATTGCATCAACGAATTTGCCTACTTTGGAGCAATGTTAAGCTTGGTGTCCCATAGATTGTACTAACATTTGGTGGTGAAGCTTCAATATCCAATTTGTTCAAGATCGAGGCTCATGGAAGAGCACGGTGACATAGGGGAATGGACGAAACAAACAGGGGAAGAATGAACAGGAAAAGAGGAAAGAGAGGGGAGGGGAGGAAACACAGTAAGCTGCAAGTAAGAGGGCTCATTGGGTGCAGGGTAATGGGGATAGAGAAGATCATGAGTAGGGATACGAGTTGACATGAGATGTTGGTGCTTGAAGCCTTCGAGTGAGGAGTGAAGAGTGTAACTGAACCACATCTATAAGGCTGTGAGATTCATCTGGCCACCGTGACATTTGCAGACCATTAAAAATTCTGATGAGTAAAGATGGTAAGCAGGTTGTCCAACCTGCTTATTATCTGCTGCAAACATCAGCATGCACCATACAACCAAACGGAATTTCAAATCAGATCAAATTCTGTCGGTATTAGAACCCATAAATCAGATGGCTCACAGCTTTGGTAAGCAATTATTCTGGCTCAATAACGACTAAATCGTTCTGTCATCTACATTGTTAATATGAGCACAATAAATAATTAATATGAAGCTTTTGCATCTCTGATTGCATTCAAACCTCTCAAACAGTCGTGAGCCTTTTACTTGCTCAGTTATTAGTTTGAAAAGCACGAGAGTGCGCTGCATTTTAAAATTAAATAGAAAGCATCTCAAAATGCAAACTCATCCGCATCCACTTTCTGCTCAAAATAAACTTGACAAAAACGACAGTTTAAAAAAATTACACATTTTAATAATTTGTTTTCTCCACATTCTCATAGATAAAGTTTTGTTGAAGATTTGATGACAAAAACTCGATTAGTAAAAATGTTATGGCCTGCACAAACAAACTGAAGCTCAGTCTATATGAACAAATGTCTGTGTGTGTGTGTGTGTGTGTGTGTGTGTGTGTGTGTGTGTGTGTGTGTGTGTGTGTGTGTGTGTGTCCTCCATAACTCCAAAACCATGAAACCTAGCAGCCTGAAACTTTGCATGCATACCAAAGAAACTCCAAGGAAGTGCATGAGTGAAAATTGAGTGTTTGGGTTAATTAAAACACCCCTTTGAATATAATTAATGGCCTTATTTAATTATATCCTTTATCAGGCACATCCTCGGCCACCTCACTCTCGCTGGAGTCTGAAGCCGCCATTATTTCTTGGCCTGCTAAACTATGACTTGATTTGGAACAAGCCGCAACGATTTCTGAACGGTAAAGTTTTTTTTTCATTTTCCTCACTCATATCAAATGCCTCTTCATCATACCTACAAATCGCTGGATACATTGCATTGCTTATAACACCCAGAGATGCCAGCATCCGTGACTTTATTTCTTTTCTGCACATGCCATAACCTCAAGAATCTCTTAAACTAAGCTGAATTACAAAATTTAGCTCCACAATTGAACTTAGCAGCAGTTCAGACTGCTAAAAAACAACAGTGTCCATTTGTCCAATTCAGACAAATTTGATATGTCGTCTGTCTCCGGGAGGTGTGTGTTTAATATGACAGTTTGAGGATTGCTAATTGCTTGCCAAGCAAGCCGTTCCTTACCAACCATTTCATTGGAGTGCTTAAGCCACTTGGTGAGTACTCTACTATATTTGCACTGTCACTGAATACTGTATATTGATCGACTTGAAGAATGTTCAAGGGTCACTCGCCTGCGATGGCCCCACATTGTTCTGTGGTCACTTCACCATCGATAAATACAAATAAGAATGATGAAATATTTCGTTACCATTATGGCAGGATAGTTGAGAGGTATGCATGCTTGCTCTAAACTTTCTAGCCGAGGTTTGAATCCTGACCCAGCTATAAACTGTCATCCCAGTGTTTTACAGGCAGAGTGATTCACCAATGTGGGTGCCATTAAACTGGACATCCCATCTGCCGGAATCCACCCCCCTCCTCTCTCTCTCTCTCCTCTCCCCCACCCCTCTCTCCCACCCCTCTTACTCTCCCTCCCATCCCTCTCTCTCTCTGTGTCTCTCCCACTCCTATTCAACTCTCTCCATCGCTCAACCTTCTCCCTGTCTCAAGCTCCCTCTCTGTCTCACCCCCCCCCACCACACCTATCCATCTCCCTGCCACCCCATCCCTCTCTCTCCCTCTCTATCGACCCCTTCCTCTCTCATCCAGCTCCCACCCCTCTCCCTCCCACCTCGATCCCCCTCCCTCTCACCCCTATACCTCTGGACTGTTAAGAGTGATGGTTTAGTTTTGAATTTGCCAAGTAGATAGCGTGGCTTTTTCAGTGCTCCAGCAAAGTTATAAATGGAACCCAGCGGTTTGCTGTTTGGGCGTGTTTTATCGCCGGTCCCTTTCCCTCATGCTGCCTCTCCTTGCACTGCATCCCCCCCTCTCACACTGCCTTCCCCTCTCCTCGTGCTGCTTCCACACCCCTCGCACTGCCTTCCCCGCCTCGTACTGTCTTCCTCCCTCTTGTGCTGCCCTCAACCCCTTTGTGTTGCTTCCTCCCCCACTCATGCTGCCTCCTGCCGCACTCATGCTGCCTCCTACCCTCCTCACGCTACCAACCCCCCCCCCACTTACGCTGCCTTCCTACCCCCTTGCACTACATTCCAATCCCCCTCGTGCTACCTTCCCCTCCCCCTCACACTGCCTCCCCCTGCACTGCCTTCCCACCTCTCATACTAACTCCCCCCTCGCACTGCCTCCCCTCTCCCTTAAGCTGCCTTCCCTCCCTCACACTGCCTTCCCCCTTACGCTCCCCCGCCGTGCTGCCTTCTCACCTTTCATGCTAACTCCCCCCCCTGACTCTCTCACTGCCTTCCACCTTCCTCTCACTGCCTTATCCCCCTCACACTGCATTATCCCCCTCACACTGCCTTCCCTGTCCTCATACTATCCTTCGCCCAACCCCCCTCCACCATACAACTCTCTGGAAGTCGAGGAGAGGAAGGGGTGCCAAAGAATGTGCGAAATGGATCAGCGAAAGCTTCTTTTTTTCAGCAGTTTTTTTACGCTCTCCCCCCCCCCCGCTTTCCCTCAAACCCCCCTATCAAATACATGTCCAGAATACCCCCTTCCTCCCTATTATTCCCTCTCTTCCCCAATCCTCCTCTCCCCTTCCCTTCTCCACCCCCTCACCCTTAATATTCTCGTCAGCGAAGCGACGGGTTGTATTTGCTCATGGTAAATAAATAAACAAGGAGGCAAATAAAAACACGGTTCGTCTCATGCTTGACGCGCTGCAGTGGGACAAATGTGGGCTATTTATAGTATTGATAGACTTTGCCCTTTCACATTTTGATCCAGTTTTTAATTATCTTCTCCATATTCTCATAATAAATGGTTTGTTGAAAATTTGATGTCGAGAGCTCAAAAAGGTATTGCCTGGACACACACACACACACACACACACACACACACACACACACACACACACACACACACACACACACACACACACACACACACACACACACACACACACACACACACACACACACACACACACACACACACACACACACACACACACACACAGCAATATCCAACCTCAAGCTGTGCAGGGAATGGGCTCGCAAGTTTAATTTGATTTGATGTTCATTAACACTGGATTATAATGATTATTAAAATAACAATCATAATAGTTTCTGCTTCGACACAATGACCGTTTTGTAATTAACGTCTCTGCAGCGCTTCCGTTTATGTAGAGAATATTGTGAAAATGTCTCTTGGATATGTCGCTACTCCATCGCAGGGTGCTTCCCAAGCAGCCTTCAAGCAGAGGAGGAACCACGAATTTTTCCATGGTACAATCACACCATGAGCTGCTCTTTTCAAGAGGCATCGTGGGATTTTTTTTTTAATGTCCCCAAGCGAATGCTAGCACACAAGACAGCTGGCTAAACATCCCCCATCCGAAGAATGCAACTCCGTGCTTGTGAATCACCAGGACGAGAGTTTATAGTCAATCTGGATGCATCTTCAAAAGCAAGATCAGCGACCTCTGAGCCATCCTTCCAATCATCATGCTCATTAATAGAATTCAAATGAATGACATTGAGATGCAATGTAAGCCAAATGCACGCGGCGTCATGCACCTTGTACTTAACGTCTGGTGAAGCAGCAGAAATAACTTACTTATTGACAAGTTGGTTTTTTGCATTAAACATACTGAGTTGCATCACAAATGTCATTTCTGACATGTTGCTGTGTGGGTCTTTCAGAGAGCAGCACCACATGGTGATGGCACCGAGTGTGGGGGGGGGGGGGGGGAGAAAAAAGCAACAGAATTTTCTTCTCACTATATCAGAATGAAGGGAGTTCAGCTTCCCTGGAGAATGATATACTTTCAGACTATGGAATGCTATTCCTCTGCCTTTCCCTCCTTTGGCCTTGTTTTGCATATAGGACATGGCCGTGCATGTATTTTTAAAAGTTTTGTCCTGTGGCATGGTCAAGAGACTTGCCAGGAAGGAGGCTCGGCTGCTTCCCGCGATAGGCACTTGATGTGAGTGCAGGCAAAACTGGAAGAGTCCTCGTTATCTTCTCGATGTGCAGAAGTACATTTCCCAAATCCTCTGAGTATATGGTGCACGCTCCTCCACGAGCATATTGGAGGGAGCGGGGCCTACTCAGCCCATCAATCAGTCTGGCACAGCACCTGTAACACCAGGGTTCTCTCCAGATGTCATTTCTTATTACAGGCCTCGGAAAAGTTGCCGAATGACACGAGAGCAATGAGCTCTTCCACCTGGTCCAGAATCCGGTGAAGCCAAGGACTTTGTTGGACTTGCTTGGGAAAGATATGTCGCGGGAGTTATGACATATACTGGAGGCTTCCAATAAAAGAGTTCCAGACCAACAGGCCAAGGATCCCCCCTCCCCATCTGCCCCGTCTAAATATGACTGCTAGCTCCCAAGTGGGGATAATGATGTTGCGTAGAATGGTCATTGCCCCTGTTTTTCTTGCACCATAATCTCAGCAGGGATGCTGTCAAAAGCAGCGGCACTTCCAAGACCTTAGGCCTGTGGCAGCCTTTATGACTCTCTTCAGAGACCCTATTCCCCCAGGAAGGTGCCGCGATGAGATGTACGCAGGGCTTTGTGCAACGCCAAACTGCGCTTTTGATTGCAAAATGCTGAAAATTGTGCCTGACATGTAACCACAATTAATAAGCTCATCGGAAGCAAAATTCTCAAACAAACTCCCAAAACTGAAATGATTATTTGAGCGTTGCATGCATTATGTTGATGCATAAGCTGTTAGGGTTAGGGTTAGGGTTAGGGTTAGTCGATTTGTTAGGGTTAGGGTTAGGGTTAGGGTTTGTTAGGGTTAGGGTTAGGGTTAGGGTTTGTTAGGGTTAGGGTTTTGTTAGGGTTTGTTAGGGTTAGGGTTTGTTCTCTAACAGCTTGTTAGAGCTGTTAGGGTTAGGGTTAGGGTTAGGCAAATCCCTGCCTCTAACAGCTTCAATAATTAGAATCAAAAATGTTGATGAATACTGTACAATAGTCATATTGGTGACCTGCAGTGAAATTCCTGACAATGGGCATCCACGCTGGCTGTTCTATTGATGAGTACTTTGGAAAACATTAGATGCTACATATTGTGATATCACTCTGTCCTGCACTCAACACGAGCAACATCGCCAGGGTACCATTTGACATTCTTCTTCTTGGGGTCAGCGTATTGTGAAGAATCATGTCATTCATGCCGAATCTGGAACCATCGTAAAGCGCAGCCTGTCAACAAGCGTCGCTTGCCTTGGAACGTCGACCTAGCCTGTGCCTGCCGACGGAGTATAATAAACTCTAAATATCCTTCACATAGAATATATTATTCTGCCTGGTGAGAAAGGAAGCAAAGGCAACCTAATTGGACTGTTATGGGACTTACTCTAGTGTGTTTTGTTGAATAATATTTTTAATGCAAAAATGCGTAAATTTAATTTGTTCGCCTCAATTATGCAGCCAGCCTGCCTTGGAAATTGCATTCCGCGTCGACTGTAACGGATGGCACGGTATATGAATTACCGGCAACAGGAGCTATTAACAGAACTGCAAATGCGATCATGTACCTAGGCTAATGGTATGCTTCACAGTAAAATCCTGCTGTGATTGATGCTCGTAATACTGCCTCCAAATTACTTCCCCCCCCCCTTTCTTTTGGGAGGTGAAGAGAGCCGTTACTGGGATCATGTCAAAATTCCTTTTGAAATTTATCAGCTGTATTCCTTTCTTTATTTCGGTTTCCTGGAGTCTATGGTTTCCCCCCCCATCCCCCCATGGCTTCTAATGAGCAAAACTGGAATGGCACTTGGTAGAACGCGTACCTTCGCCAGGCTGAACAGTTTACGTTTTGTATCCCACTGATAGGCTGGATCTGCATCTGGACCTGAATCAAAATCTAATTGGCTTGATCTTGCCCCATACCCGACTCATCCACCAAGTTTTGTGATAACCCGTCCACAACCTTTTGAGATATCGTGGTGTACAACTGTTTTTGGCACCCACCTCTCAATGCTGAATAATCACTTTAAATATTAAAAAAAATTCTCGTATCTGGATCTGGATTCGGATCTTCACCAAAATCGAATCAATTCGTCCTGGTCACACACCCAAACTGTCCACCAAGTTTCATCCGAATCCAACCCCAACTTTATGAGATATCCTGCTCACAGACAGACAGACAGACAGACAGACAGACAGACAGACAGACAGACGAAAACATAACCTCCACCCACGTTCAGTAACAGAGGTAAAATAAAGAAATAAAGCTTTCAGAACATATCTTGAACCGACAATTGAGACTCAAGACTGATCACGTGACTGTAAGTGACTTCCGGTCCTTTCATATATTGAAGGCCTCTGTCGTCGCGTGCATCACGAGTGTGTTTAAATGTAACTGCAAGCAGGTCGTATGACGTCCGTGGTGTTGACACAAACACATGCGAATGCCGTACAAGATAATACCGTTGTTTACCGTTAACCAAAGCTTCATTCGGTAATCCAATCCCATAGCTACGAGGAAACAAAGATTCAAGAAAGATGGATGCACGCTACTGGCCCTGAAGAGGCGGATCGGTCAAACTGGCCCTGAAGAGGCGGATCGGTCAAACTGCCCCGAGGTTGATTAAACCCCGACTCTAACACTCGAGTCTACCTAGTCGAGAGCGGTGTAAAAGATTTGACAACACAAGCTTTAATTGCCGCTCGCATGTTTTACCGACACCAGGGCAAAGGGCCCAGCAAACATCGTGCATATCATTTTCAGCCATTGTACAGAGGCCTGACGGCTGGGCTGGTGAAGAAGGTAAAAAAAAAAACTCAGGCCTAACATCCGGCCCTCTCCGGCCTGCCTTGCAAGATAAGCTTTCAAAGGAATGGAGCGAGATTAGAGTAAAAGGTCATTGAGAAGCGGAGAGTGGCGAGTGAAGGGTATAATTTATCTTTGGTCAATAAAAAAGCACGCCGCAGGTTAATCTACCATCCATCACAGTTTGTGAAGGAGATGGCTTGAATTTCCACTGCGCATGACGGGCATCTGTGATCTGCTCCTGCTGCATGCACAATCCGGGGGGAGCTGGATGGGCTCGCACCGGCCCCTGATTTGTGAGCCTCTGCTCCCATGGGGTTATAAAACCGACTCACGGTTTGCCTTTCGTAGACCTTCACAAGGCACAATATCATAAAGTACCAAAAGTATGTGCTCGCAATTATGTGGGTTGGTGGAAGTCCACCCACTTGGCTACTATATACATGCATTTGATTTTCATTCGCCAGTAATTGTGTTAGATCCTGATGAGTTTTTATTCCCGAGCAAATGAATGCCTCGGTGCTTAAATAATTGTTTATGGTGCTTAGACAGGGAATAAAAATCCGACATTATAACTATTAACTGTCCGATAAAAAAAAACAAACTCTATGGCCTATTATGGCCCTCGGGAGGGAGAATGAATTACTATTTCATCTCGACTACAATTTACATAGGACATAATATCAAGAAAGGCACAACAAGTATTAATAATAATAATTATCATCATCATTATTAGTCCGACAGGATGGTGTAGGTCGTACACTGAACGTTTGTCTCGTCTGGGTGCGATTCCAAATCCAACCATACAATGTCAGATCGATGCTCACCTCACAAAGTGCTCCGTCCCTTGGATGGATGTTGAAGATCCAGTGGTGTCTTTCGCAAAGAATAGGTGAGTTTCTGCCGGCATCCTGGAACAAATTCCAAATGTCGGCCCAAATAAGCTCCAGTCAATTGTCAGGCCTGGCCTGCTGGTTTGTGAAAGACTCATGATCATCATCATCATCATCAAAATGCCACTGAACACAGGTGTCCGAGTTGAAGCTTTTGCATCACAGTGCGGTATTTGTAATTAAGATTAATAGGATTATGTGTTGGAATATATTTGATTTTTTTTATGCCTGAAATTGCAATTTCATAGCAATGTTTGAAAAAAATTTGATGCGATTAAAAGTTGAAACAAAAGTCAAATTACCATTTTTTTAAAATTTCATATCCATGTATCAAAAAGGCATCGAAAGGAAGCAAATGTATTTTCAGTGATTTTCCAAGTAATTCATTTCTGTGGATGCATCCGTTTTTGTCCATGATTACCTGATGCACATATATGATGATGTCATGTGTTTCACAGCCAATCATGGAAAAGGCAATGAATACCTCGACAGAAATTAGTCCAAAATTAAAAAAAAATCATTCACTGACTTGCGATGTGCTTTGATTCACTGTAAAGCAATGTAAAGGCAGAGCACTGTGGGTACCAGCAACGCAATATTTATGACATCACTTTTCTTTGCACACTCAGCAAAACCATGAAGGAGGAATCTCCTCCTTCCTTTTAAATGCTGAACATCAAACAAGGAAGGACATTCCATTTTTAAAGTCTGGTACAACTTGGTCCAGGGTTCGAACCAGCAACCTGTAAGAATCAGAGTGGACACTCGAATCATTATGCCATCGAGTCCAGTCTGGGATTTCAATATAAAAAAAAAAATACAAAATATCACCAAACTTTTAAAACACAAAGACGTTTCAACGTTTGGAAGGAATTCCACTCATAATCCTTACAATAATTCATGGACCAGTGTTTGTGTGTGTGTGTGTGTGTGTGTGTGTGTGTGTGTGTGTGTGTGTGTGTGTGTGTGTGTGTGTGTGTGTGTGTGTGTGTGTGTGTGTGTGTGTGTGTGTGTGTGTGTGTGTGTGTGTGTGTGTGTTTGTTTGTCGCGCTACTCCTCCTACAGTTCTGCACTGATTACATACAGACTTGCTATATAGGATCAGCATGACCCCAGTTAATGCATAGGATTGTTTTTTCTATTTGCTGGTGGACACTGGGATATTTAATGTCCAACAACAACCAGTTCTGAAAGATTATTGCCTCTGCCACTGAAGGTGAAGGAGGTTATGTTTTCACCCCTCTGTCTGTCTGTCTGTCTGTCTGTGTGTGTACAGGATATCTCAAAAACTTGGGGACGGATCCAGATGAAAGTTTGTGGACAGGTTGGGTGTGTGACAACAACGAACTGTTTAGATTTTGGTGAAGACTCAGATCCAGATCCGACTCTTAGAATTTTTAACGTGATTTTCACCATTGAGAGATAGGGCCAAAAACGATATATAGCACGATATCTCAAAAGGTTGGAGATGGATTCGGACGAAACTTGCTGGACACGTTGGGTGTGTGACATGGAGGAATTTATTGTATTTTGGTGAAGATTCGAATCTGGATCTGAATACGAGAATTATTTAATTTTTTTAAGTGATTCTTCACCATTGAGAGATAGGGCCAAAAACGATATAGTACTGTATAGCATGATATTTCAAAAATGTATTGGGCCCGATATGTTCACGTGGATCAGGCATTACGTGGTGGAGGTATGTGCTCCACCAAGTCCCCTTCGAGTTTTCATTGTTATTATCAAGAGTCCAGTTGGAGTCTCCAGTTGGAAGACGGGTTCTCCAGGTGGAAGTTGGGTCGTCCATCTTCACGCTTTTCTTATGGACAGTGCTCACAGTGATGCCTCACTCCACGGGCGATTAAAAACCAGGATGACAATTTATAGCTGGGAAGACAGTCAAACCAAGGATAGACAGCTCAAAACACCTCCAAACTAACCTGTCAGTCCAAAAGCTTGGTCGGAATCAATACCATAAATTTTAAATGAGCACAGCGATTTCATAACTTGAAATAAATATCAAATACCCATGGTATTTGAATTTAAAATGGACAAAAGTCACAATTCCAGATTTAAAATTCGAGAGAAAAATATTTTTGCAACAAATCTGACATAAAATCTGAAATATCTCAAAGAAAAAAAGCAACAAAACCACTGTTGCACATTACTTCATCTGGATGACTTCAATTTCTGCAGAAGGAAGTTTTAATGCATTTTTATTATTGTGCAAATTTAACAATTGTCTTTTGCTCTTTCTAGTTTATATGACACTAAGTTACCATTGGATAAACATTGCTGCTATGTAATGATTATTTACTCACATTTATTTCTGCACAATAATGTTGCATGAAAATTATTCAAAACGACCCTGCAATGTTATGAAGGTACTTTTTTTCTGTATAAAACGTCGAAGGTCATGGAAGAGCATTTATCACAGAACAAAGAACAGAAAGGACACAGTGGAAAGTGGGCAAATGCATCAAAATAATTTCTCAGACTTGGTGATATAATGGTTAGAGCTTCCTCTCCGCGTATGGGAAGTCGATGGTTCAAACCCCGGCCGAGTCATACCAAAGGCTTTTAAAATGGTACATACTGCTTCCTTGCTTGACATTGAGCATTCAAAATGATAAGAACACACACAATCCACATAGGTTAGCATCCATGTTCAGGATGGAGGAAATGCCCTGCTGAGTGATGTGAGAAAGGCGGAGCCACTGTTGTGATGTCACTGGTACCCAGAGTACCCCGGGAAGTGACAGCATTTCCCCCAAACTCGGTGGGTGTGTTTGTCTCGTCTAGCAGTCCTGTGTTGTGTTGTGTTGTGTCTCACGTTTTCGGCTGTATGTCAATGTGTATGACATGTGTGAGTGACAGGTCCAGTATATTGTTGCGGATTCGCGCCCGCCGGCGTGCTGACGGCCACGTAACTCGAATCGCGGCACGTCGCCCACCGGACGGACAATCCAGTCATGACCCTCTCGGACTAACGCCGGGAACCAGTCACGGGTGGACCTTTCGGTCTCACCGCGATCGAGCCAATCAGCCCCCGCGTGGGATAGGGTTGCTCGCCAAATTCGACCTACCTAAGTACCCACGCGGAGAGTAGACCGGGCGATCGCACCTCGCCGCAGGTCGACTTCGGACACGGGCCACTTAAGCGACCCGTTCCGTACTATCGGGATAACCGAGCGGTGTTATTCGTCGACCTCGACGGTTCGATTAATTATCGGGCGTATTCAGCCCACTACCAACCCTTTACGTGAAGCAAGATGAGGATTCAATGAAGGAAATGACGAAGCGAAGCGGGAAACAGTTCAACACAAAGCACATTTATTCGCGCTGAACGGACAGCACACATATTCAATTCCACCAAAAGCACACAGAAAAGAAAAACACAATTCAATTTACACAAAAAGCAAATGTAAAAGCGAAGACACAATGCAGAGCTAATACCGACTACCGAGCACACGGCAACACTTATACAATTTTACTTCACAGACGGCGCCGACAACACATACCCAAAACCAAGGAAAGAATACCCTCAAGGATGAGGCGGGCCTGAGGCCGAGACCGGGTCGGGCCTACCCATCTGGTGATGAGACGCGGAGCGGCGATGGTGCCTCAACTCCGCGGGCCTCGCGGGCAGTGTCTGGTAGGGGGTGGGAAAGGGGCCCCCTTGGTCGCACTATCTCAGCGCGGGGGGAAACAGGAGGGGGTTGCTGATGCTCGGGGTATAGAGGATTTTTATTATCCCGCGACGAGCGTCTCCACCTCGGCCAGGTCGCGCTGTCGGCCTCCCTGGGGTGCAGCTCCCTGCACGACACGAGCACCCCCTCGTCTGCCCTCGCCGCCTCTCCACAGTTCCGTCCCCTCCGTTCCGACTCCAACGCACACGACGACCAGCTCCTTCTTGCCAACTCCACCGCCCGCGAAGTCTTGACTCTCTGTTCCCTCTCGACTCTCCTACTCCTGGACTGACGAACACGGTCGCTTTTATCAGCCCCGTAGCTTCGCCCTCTCATCTTTGACCCTCTCCCTTCGTCCTTTCACCTCGCTCCCCATTGGCCCGAGAAAAAGTGGGCGTGAAGGCTTTTTGATCCATAAATTTGCATATATCGATCGCCCTCCAACGCCCTGGGGGCGGGGCCAATTCGCCCCTCGCTCACCGATTGGACGGCAAAAAGTGGGCGTGTGTCGTTTTTGATCCGTTTTTGAAGCACAAAATCCGTGATTTTGTACACGCTGTTCGGCGCGCGCCCTGCACGAGTCTAACACCGGTACCCACAGGCGGCGCAAGAACGGTGGCGATGCGACGGTTGCGAGGTGTGACGTGAAGGTCGTGGCGGTTGTGGTGAAGCGGCGTTTGGTGGTGGTAACAATGGCGGTTGGTCCAAATTAAAGATAGTAAAAGAAAAACGGCTATCCTGAAGAGTCGCAGCACGCATAAATGACATGTATTCCCACTAGACAACGGGTTTGGGCCTAACTACACATGTACTTACCGAGATACCTCACCTAAGGGACCTGAATGGTGGTTTGCGAATTTGGTAACCACAACACTACCCCCTCCCCTTTTTACAGACTCGTCCCGAGTCGTCAAATTTTCGTGTGCCATCATGTGTAGTTTTCCCCTAGTACATTTTACCTACGGATCCCTGAGTGCGACATTCATGGTATTCGTGTCACCAAAATAAATAACCTGAGGGCTGCGTAACTATCTAAACAAACTCACTCACATGGACGACTTAAATAAAATTGCCGGTGCTAGACAGACATGCCGGGGGGCACACTCATATTTACAGTACATCTTAACCTTAACTTACAAATTTTACACTAAACCATGGCCCAGGATCATTGAACTCTGCAAAAAGAAAGCAGTTAGCAGGGAGCCAGGCTGCCCACATGCAGTCTCTGGCTCAAAACAATGCAGGTGACAGGGAACGTGGCTGGCTGCTCACACGCAGTCCAAGGCCTTCCCTATTGAACTGAACGCAGTGAACCACAACGGTGCATGGGCTGCACAACGCAGTCTCCGTGCCAGCTCAAGTGGCACACGCAATGAGCACAACGAATGGATGGGTGAACACAAACACGGTGCACGGGCCGCCACTGCAGGCCCGTGTTGTAGCTGCCAACGGGGCAGTTCTCGCAGCTTGCAAACTGTTGCCTTGCGGATCCTGGCGCACATGGAAATGAACAGGGGGGGGGGGGGCAAAGCAAAAATTGAACGGGGCTGGTGAACATGGGCAGTGGGCATGGCATGGCAAAGGTGCAGGCAACACACAGCCCGCAGAAGAAGGCCGCTGCAGGCAAACACAGCCGGCAGATGAACTGGCCGGCACAGGCCTTGACGCAAAACACGGCCAGCCGATGGCACAGGCCTTGCAGCACAGCAGCTGCAGACGATCCAGCCGGCACAGGCCTTGCAGCACAGCAGCTGCAGACGAAGTTGGCCGGCCTCCGCCTTGAAGCAAAACACGGCCAGCCGATGAAGTTGGCCAGCCTTTGCCGTTCAGTGGAAGTTGGTGGAGGTGCTGGCCACTTGGAAGGCGGGCTCGGACCTAACCTACGGTCTCCCTCCCAACCTATCGCCTTTGCCTGTCACTGTACATACCCACTCCATTAATTTGTCAAACCCCAATTTAGCCCCAACTTATTTTTTTTGTTGTTTTTATTTTTACTTCCCCACTATAAATCGTCCCCTAACCCCCTTTATCGTCTTTGTTCGGCTAACCTATCCTGTCACCTAGCCTACTCCCAACCCCTACGTTCCCTTCCCGGAGGGGAACAAGGGAGAGCTAACGTCCTGTGCCGAGGCCCAACGAAGCCTCAGAATGGCCTCCCCAGAGTTCGGCGATCTAACCCAAAGTGGGTCCAGCGGCCCACAACGAGAGCGAGGGGATGGATGGTGCGGAGGGGTACACTTCCTAATCTACCCTAACCATTTAACTGTTAAACTACCCCGGGGCTTTCAACAAGCGCCTCTCGCTTAAACTATTGGTTCTAACAACCCAGATTCCCGTTGCCTGTGTTGGTGTCCTTACAATTTCGGGCCTCGCCCCCCAATTTTCTCTCCGTGCCCTCACACGGTCTCCTGGCTGGGACACGTGGCTCCCTTTGGCAGGCACGACCCTCTGCCGATTCTCCCGCTATGGCAACCCCGGGCACTACACTGCCTCCGAGCCTACCAGCTCCCTAACACCGGGGAGTGCCCCCCATGGTACCTCCCCTGAAACGCACACGTGGCAGGCCGGCCTCCCGGGCCCCTTTCCGAGGGTCACCCGTGCCCACAACACTGCCCACGCGGCTAATGGCGCCCCGGGCCCCCGCACCAAGCAGGCGCACCCGTGCCCACTACTCTATCCCGGCCCCCCATGGGCCCATGGCCTACCGCGGCCGACTAGCCTGGTGCCCGGGGTACCCACTCAGCGATACTCACCTTTCGCAGCCACGCTCCCAAGCCCGTCAACAGGGCTCCTGCACCCCTCCAAATGGGTCTCGAGCCTACTTTCCCACCAACAGCAAAACGACCTCCATTTTTCAATTTGACTAACCCAGCTAACTCACTCGACACTGACCCCGGGGTCCCTTGGGCGGGAGTCACTCCTCCCCCCAATCACTCATCGCACCATGCATTCCCCATTCGCTCCATTCACACAGACCCGCTGGCCTCACTCACTCACCAAGCACATGCTTCCAATTCACTCACCAACAACTCTTCAACACACACACCACTGAACTCTGCCATCCTTCTAACTACCTCCCCTAACTAACTCGTGCTCCCACATCGTCCCTTAAACTACAGCACGTTCCTTTTAACACTACGTAGCCAAGCTACGTCCCCTCTACACATTCACAAGTCTGTCCATGTCCTCCAAATAATCATTTTATTTCCCAACCTAAATCTCGCTATCATCCCTCTAACTAATCCATTCCACGGACTCCATGAGGACTTACCCCTGCCCCATGAAGTCGGTCTAACTAAGCTAACCCTTCCCCCTAACTAGTTTCCATCCTGTGCCCAGGTAAGGGGGTCTTCCACCCCTTGCCCAGGAATCCTGTGCACCCGAAAGTGAGGCTTGCTTTTCTTTTCTTTTTTTTTTTTCTTTACATGCGCAGCACCTGCGCGGCAACTCGCGCACTTTGCACCTGCCCGTGACGTCATGCAGCTGCACGTGTTCCTCGTCCCTCCTTGGACGGTACCATCCGGCAGAGATACCCCTCCTGCCGGATTCCAACCCCACGTGCAGCCATGGCGTCACCGTGCGCATAAAAAAACACAAGCCCCACGTCTCGAGGGGTTCCCCACGCGAACACATGTGCTTTGCCCGTTGGAGCTTAACACACACGATCGCGTGGAGAACCCGTCCGGTCCAAATCCATTTACCTGCCTAAACTTTGTCCGTCCGCGGGATCGGCAAATCCACCGCATGCGTTTCCGGACCGGGACTTCACTCTCGCAAGCGAGCACGTGGTGGTCTCGTGCGTTGCACAGCACGAACCGCGTGCTCACTGCTGGGTGAACCCGGCACGGTCCCCGAAACAACTACAGCCGCTACTCGGCTTTCTTTCCTCTGTCTCCGTCTCCGTCTCCATTCCGCACACGCATACCTGCGTGTTACGACGCACACAGTCCACTCCATCACATTCACACCGGGAGACGCGGCTGCGTGCTCCCGCATGCCAACCGACATCTCCCTCACATACCGCTCTCTCACACACACGGTCTCCCTTGCATAACCCATACCACTCACACGTGGTGCTCCATTCACTCGTGCCTCACTCACACACGCGGCGGCACTCAACCGCGGTGCCTCATCCACACACGCGGGGGCACTCAACCGCGGTTCCTCATCCACACTGGCCGTTTCACTCACACACACGGCCTCTTCCACACACGGTGCCTCATCCACACACGGCGTGCTGGAAGCACGCACTCCGGCACCATCGCCACCACACCACTCACACACGGGGTCGCTTCCACACACGGGGACGCACTCACACCTTGCACCACACACACAGGGACAACCACACTGGGGATTTGTGTCCCCACAAGGGTCTCCGGGGCCTCTATACCCCCCAAGCTCTCCGTGCACCTGTCCACAGCACTCGTCCCCTCAACCTCGCAAAGCACGACCGAACTCACCTGGTCGTGACTCGCCTCAAGGGGGCATACTCCCTCCCCTCGTTCCTGGAGGAGGCCATCCAGGTGCTCGCACTGGGTCTCTACACGCTCCGCGAGCTCACCCCCATTGTCCTCCACTACCTCCGTGTGTGTGTGTGCGTCACTTACCCCGTCCTCACCGTGCAGTCTCTCCTCTATCGTTCCCTTCCCGGCTACCGTCACTGCCAACTCTTCACCCTTTACCTCCCTTGTCTCAACTATTATTATTTCCTTTGTCGTCATTTCGTGTCTCGTCTCACACGTTTTGGTCTCCCCATTTAATTTTTCCCTCTTGGTCACCGTCGATTCCTCTGTCACGACCCTCGCCCAACACGCCCCCCGAATTATTTTTTTACCCGCCTCCACCGCGGGCCTGTCAGCCGTTGCACCCCCTTCCAGCTCGTTTGCTCCCACACGTGGAGTCGCCATTCCCAGCTCCCTGGTCACGGCCTTCATGCCCGCCTGCAGGCATCGGCCCATGTTCTGCGTCTCACCCCGTAGTTCTTTCATTTCTTTTTTCATTTGCTGTGTATTCGCATCTATCGTCGTTTTCACTTCATTTGTATTTGTATCCATCTTTTCATCCATTTTTTGTGTATTCGCATCCATCGTCGTTTTCACTTCATTTGTATTTGTATCCATCTTTTCGTTCATTTGTTTGTTCATACCTTTCATTTCGTTTTTCATATTCGCTTCCATCTTTTCGATCATTTCCGCATTCATCTTTGCCAGCATGGTGAATAGCTGGGCCATGTCGGGTGCGCTTGGGTGAGCCGTTTCGGCAGGGATCGGGGAAGGGTTTTGGTGGAGAGGGGGGGGGGAGGTGTCATACACCGCGGCCGCTGCCGCACCCACCTGGGTTCAGTTGGGCGAGTCCGTGTTCCTGCACAATCAACATTTCCTGCTCGGGGATTCCATCCTGGACCATGGATTCTACACATTCTACATCCATTTCTAATACCCCCGGCTCCCGCTCGCCTTGAGACGCCATCTTGCTTCTCTTAAAGGGTTAATTTAGCTCGCTCGTAATTTGGAGGGAATCGGGGGTCGCTTCTCTCACCCCTGGACCGATTCCCGTGAATTTAGCTGGAGACAGGAGAGCCCGTTTTCCTGTTCTCTGATACCAGTGCCGCGAGGAGGGCGATGGATTTGTATCACACGACCTGACACCAGTGTTGCGGTATTCGCGCCCGCCGGCGTGCTGACGGCCACGTAACTCGAATCGCGGCACGTCGCCCACCGGACGGACAATCCAGTCGTGACCCTCTCGGACTAACGCCGGGAACCAGTCACGGGTGGACCTTTCGGTCTCACCGCGATTGAGCCAATCAGCCCCCGCGTGGGATAGGGTTGCTCGCCAAATTCGACCTACCTAAGTACCCACGCGGAGAGTAGACCGGGCGATCGCACCTCGCCGCAGGTCGACTTCGGACACGGGCCACTTAAGCGACCCGTTCCGTACTATCGGGATAACCGAGCGGTGTTATTCGTCGACCTCGACGGTTCGATTAATTATCGGGCGTATTCAGCCCACTACCAACCCTTTACGTGAAGCAAGATGAGGATTCATTGAAGGAAATGACGAAGCGAAGCGGGAAACAGTTCAACACAAAGCACATTTATTCGCGCTGAACGGACAGCACACATATTCAATTCCACCAAAAGCACACAGAAAAGAAAAACACAATTCAATTTACACAAAAAGCAAATGTAAAAGCGAAGACACAATGCAGAGCTAATACCGACTACCGAGCACACGGCAACACATACAATTTTACTTCACAGACGGCGCCGACAACACATACCCAAAACCAAGGAAAGAATACCCTCAAGGATGAGGCGGGCCTGAGGCCGAGACCGGGTCGGGCCTACCCGTCTGGTGATGAGACGCGGAGCGGCGATGGTGCCTCAACTCCGCGGGCCTCGCGGGCAGTGTCTGGTAGGGGGTGGGAAAGGGGCCCCCTTGGTCGCACTATCTCAGCGCGGGGGGAAACAGGAGGGGGTTGCTGATGCTCGGGGTATAGAGGATTTTTATTATCCCGCGACGAGCGTCTCCACCTCGGCCAGGTCGCGCTGTCGGCCTCCCTGGGGTGCAGCTCCCTGCACGACGCGAGCACCCCCTCGTCTGCCCTCGCCGCCTCTCCACAGTTCCGTCCCTCCGTTCCGACTCCAACGCACACGACGACCAGCTCCTTCTTGCCAACTCCACCGCCCGCGAAGTCTTGACTCTCTGTTCCCTCTCGACTCTCCTACTCCTGGACTGACGAACACGGTCGCTTTTATCAGCCCCGTAGCTTCGCCCTCTCATCTTTGACCCCCTCCCTTCGACCTTTCACCTCGCTCCCCATTGGCCCGAGAAAAAGTGAGCGTGAAGGCTTTTTGATCCATAAATTTGCATATATCGATCGCCCTCCAACGCCCTGGGGGCGGGGCCAATTCGCCCCTCGCTCACCGATTGGACGGCAAAAAGTGGGCGTGTGTCGTTTTTGATCCGTTTTTGAAGCACAAAATCCGTGATTTTGTACACGCTGTTCGGCGCGCGCCCTGCACGAGTCCAACACCGGTACCCACAGGCGGCGCAAGAACGGTGGCGATGCGACGGTTGCGAGGTGTGACGTGAAGGTCATGGCGGTTGTGGTGAAGCGGCGTTTGGTGGTGGTAACAATGGCGATTGGTCCAAATTAAAGATAGTAAAAGAAAAACGGCTATCCTGAAGAGTCGCAGCACGCATAAATGACATGTATTCCCACTAGACAACGGGTTTGGGCCTAACTACACATGTACTTACCGAGATACCTCACCTAAGGGACCTGAATGGTGGTTTGCGAATTTGGTAACCACAACAATATCTTGTAAAAAAGAAAAAGAAAAAAAGATTAGAGGAACACAACAGAGGAACATTTGGAGTGAGAATGGGGAAGGGAAAAGATGACAATGTAAGGGAATTGGGAAGAGAGGAAATGAAGAAAGGTCGGTGAACAAGCTGGTTACAAGGCAAGGGGAAGAGGAAACCAGGAATGAAAGAGAAATGGAAGAAATAAACATAGATTAGGTGGAGGGAGAGGAAATAAAATACAAAAACCTACCACATAAGGGGTGGTCATATAGGGGACAGGGCCAATGGGGTATAAAGAAATCATGGACATGAATGGGAGATGGGAGATAACCTGAGGCAGAAGGTGAACAGACATCTTGAAGACCTGGAGGAAAGAATAAGATTGAATAGACTGAGGAAGTTGTATACCCCGGTAAAATATAGGTGTACCATATCCCTGTGTCGTAAGAGGCGACCAGGGTTGCGTCAGGAAGGGCATCCGGCGTAAAACATGTGCCAAATCACGATGCGGATCATACGGATGATCCGCTGTGGCGACCCCTAACGGGAGCAGCCGAGAGAGAAAGAAGAAGAAGACTGAGGAAGTTGGTTCCACAGGTGGGAGGAAAGAGGAATAAATGAGTGGAGGTGAGCAGTGGTTCTGGATTCTGGGAGTTTCATGGAAGTTTCAAAAGAATTGGGTTACTGCAGAACAATGTGCCTGGGAGAAACCTGGGGGGAGGGAGGGGTAAGGAGTGGTGAAGCATGGAAAGGGAGAGGGTGCAAGACTGCAGAAAGGAGGTGCAGAATATAGGGAGGCCACCAACCTTTCTGGGATGTGGGAGCAACAGGCCCACAGATTCAAATATTTTGAGGGCCTTTGACTCCACGCCATCAATTTGTGAAAGGTGTGAGGCAAGAGCACCAGCCAAAAGAAGTAAGCATTACTACTCTCAGCTTTGGATGAAGGCCTTGTAGGTTGTTAAAAGTTCAGATTTGCGAAGGAAGGATGACACGGTGGAGGATGCTCAGTCGGCAGCCAATTTTGGAGACTAATCATAATATGCGTTTTCCCAAAGATAGATAGTGGGTGAATAGTGAGGCCCCACAAGGTTAAATGACTGAACTTCTTTGCAAGGTTGTTCAGGGAAGAAGATGGGAGGGTTCGACAGACAGTCCTTTCAGAGAGACATAGTGAGTGTGGGATTTCTTGGAGTTGAAAAACATATTCCAAATGTTAGATCAGCTCCTGGTTGTTGATTTCTATAGAGAGGGAAGACACTGCTGCCTGCCTATCTGAAGGATGAGAGATGTTATGCCACAGTGTAGAGTCATCAGCAAAGAGAAAAAGACGATGCTCCAGAGTCAGAGAGATCATTGATGACGATGAGGAAGGGGACTGGGCTAAAGTCACTGACTTGGGGTACTGCAGACTAGACAGGGAAATAGAGGATCACATTGAAAGCCACCCACTGACTAAAAGAGTAGAGGTAGTCAGCAGCCTACCTTGGATTCCGTGGGTTCAGAGTTTGTAAGGTGAGTTGGGATGCCAGACTGTGTCAAATGTTCGTGATATGTCCAGAATTGTGGTCCTTATTATTTTAGCTGACATTCAGGGCCTCCATCCATTGTTGGGAAAACAGCAGGAATATGTCCAGGGTAGAGTAACCGGGTCAGACACCAAACTGACAGGCTGAGTTCAGGCCATTGGAGAAAAGGAATGATTTGATGTTAACTTAAATTATGGATTTCATGACTTTATAATTAGAATCTGATGGCCTTGCATATTGATGATTTTTTTAATTTTTTTTTTTTTTTTACACCATTCGGTTGTTTAAATTGCATATGTTAAAATGATTTGAAGCAACAAACTATGATACATATATCAGTGAAAGATGATAATAAATTGTTATCCTATTAAGTTTAATCTTGCTTCATTCCATTTTGTATGAGCGAACTTCAGAATGACTTTTTTCGAGTCAAAAATGTGACTTTATAATTTTGAATAAATAAAGCTATGAATCCCATTGTGACTGTATTCTTTTGAAGAGCTTCCAGACGGGAAGTTTAAATGTCATTTATCTTGCTGGCGGGCTCGGAGGTAGCTGGGCCTATCTGCTTTCATGGCTTATCAGGCTTCATCAATCTCGGGTGAGGCTCTTCCATTGCTTTGCAAAGGCAACCAGCAGGTAGATTTGGCTCTGGCACTCCATGACAGATCTTTCCCGTGCTCTGTTGAATAATCCATTATGTCTGCAATGGCAAAGGTTTCAAGATATACTGGTGAAGTTCTTTTGTCGGTTGCACTTTGCAAGTCTTTTGCAAAGAATGGAAATGGCCTCTTTCTATTGAGCTTATGATGTATTGGTATTCTGAATACAGCACAGGGTTGGAATACCTGTTTTTTTTCCCCTCGATTACACTTGAATTTATAATGTCATAGCGTAACAAGCTTTTTCTTTAAAATCATAAAACAAGCTTTTTGTTTTTTTTAGCTTAACGATTTGACAAATGCAAAGTTTCAACAAAGGGAGAGTGATGCTGTAGAATCCAATAACTGGAGTCTCATTAAGCAGAGCGCTGAGATGAAAGTTTCTGAAATAGTGAATTGTACAAAAATCCTTATTTATTTAATTGCCTATTTAATACCACTGTTTGATTGAAATTTTCCTCACAAAGAATTACTCTCAATGAGACTCTATTGAAGTGATGTATCGTAGGGCAAGATTAACCCACCACCCCCCCCCACCCACCCAATCCTCACCCACCTCCACCTCCAAACTAGTCTTACCCTCCATGGTCCTGGTTACATATTCAGCATCTTGTGCATCCACATCAGAGGGCTCTTTGGTTGAGGTAGAGCAAGCAATGTCAAAAGAAAATGATCAGTATATCTAAAAGGAATATCTCGATTTATGCTCGTACCTCCATTCCCCTTGCATGCTGGCACAAAATTAAAACCTTTTTCTACATCAAAAAACCATGAAATCGAAAATTACGAGGTGTTAATCGTAAATTATTCAGTACTTTGTCCAAGGCGTTAAGTTGGAAAAAAAAACTTAGATAGAATGAGTGTAAATCGAGGACTAAGTATATGTTGAGGACGAGCTTGATAGAGCAGTGAGGCACAGTTTGAGTCCCATAGCAGCCGAAGCTGTGCGATCTGGAAGCAGTAATGTCTTTCTGCCACATGAGTATATTTCCTCTGCCTTACTGCCCCCATCAAGCAAGAGGTGGGGTTGCGGTTGTGCGTAACAATAAACCAAAACAAAAAGTCCTTCCGACCCGATATAGGTAAATATATACTCGGAGGGTATGCTTACACATTGTAAGCACCAATGAACCTTGCTTCATATGTAGATCCACAATAAACAGAAGTTTTATGATAATAGGCAAGCATCACTGACCTCCTGCTGGATGAGCACAACAAGGCTGCACTTATTTTCGGACGCTTTCCAATCAATGGTTATGTAATTTTTACCAGTGCATTGGTTTTGATGTCTGTCGGCACACAAAATTTCAGCTTTCGACATCACCCAGAAGGTACTGAACACGAATGTCAGTCAGTCAGTCAGTGGTTACAATGAGATGTGTATGTACAAATATATATGAGTAGGGTGTGCTTACACATTGTGTAGAATGATGTGACCCGAGACAATGGGGAAGCACAGTTTGTATACTTTCACAAAGTGTAAGCATATGAACCACATTTCTCCATTGTCTTGGGTCGCTCACCTGCATTTGATTATTCCGTTATTTATTTTAATTATTTTTTCCATTTATGGATGCTTTCTGATGGTTCTGTAATTTTTCCTGCGTGTATCGACTTCGATGTCGATCAGCAAGCAAAATTTCAGCTTTCTTCGTCACCCGGAAGACACTGATCTTTAATGTCAGTCAGTCAATGGTTATAAAGAGCTTTATACATTAGAAGAGCAAATACAACCCATGCCTTCGCTGAGGGGAATATTAAGAAGTGGGGGGCGGGGGGATGGAATGGGGGAGGGGGAGAGAGAGGACTGGGGGAAAGGGGATAGAGGGGGGGGGAAGAGAGGGGAGGGAGGTGGAGTGAGGAGGGGTGGGAGAGGTACGGGGAGCAAGAAGGGGTGGGGAGTGAGGAGGGGTAGTCGGGCTAGGAAGGGAGGGAAGGGATTTGGGATGAGGCAAGCACGGGGGAGGGGTTATGGACCTGTGTTTGGTGGGGGAATTGGGGTGAGGGTCTCTCAACTTGTACTTACTTGATAGTGGAGCTTGTGCAGAAAGTGGGGGGGGGGGGGTAGTACAGGATTGAACAAAGTGGGGTATGTTGAAACAGCAAGTTAATACAGCACACGGAGACTGCCCAGAGATATCGATGGGGGGGGGGTGGAGAGTGGAGAGGGGTTTGGGAGGAGGTAAGCATTAAGGGAGGGGGAGGAAAGGTAGCATGATGAAAAGGGAAAGCAGCATGAGAGGAAGGGAAGGCAGTACAAAGAGAATGGAAGGAAAGGCAGCCTGAGGGGAAGAGAAAGCAGTGTGAGTGGAGGGGAAGGGTAGGCAGCATGAGGGGAAGGGAAGGGCGACAAAATGCACCCAAACAGCAACATTTTCTTTGTAGCCACAAGATTCCATAGAAAACCAGGTGGGAGCATTTAAAACCCATGCTATTTACCTGGAAAAGGCCTGCCTGCATGCTTGCATGCTTGCTCGATCATGCAGCGACCTTTGCACTCCTCCGGTCAGCTCACTCCGAATCCGATTCATACATGCCACACTCTGGGAAAGCCATTTTTAATTAAAAACTAAAGCATCAGCTCTTGATGGCCCCCTTAATAGATGGAGAGTGCTGAGAAGAAGAAGGAGATGGTTGTGAGAGTGGAGGGAGATGAGAGGGTAGGGGTTGGAGAGAGAGGGGGAGAGGGTGATAGGGAGGGAGATGAGAGAGGAGAGGTCAGAGAGAGGGAGAGGCATCAGAGAGGGAGAGGTGTGAGAGTGGAGGGAGATGAGAGGGGAGGGGTCAGAGCGAAAAAAAGAGAGACTTGACTTTTGTGTACTTTTATTATAAAAGTATTAAAACACACCAGAAAAAGCACACTCCATAAAAACAAATCCAAACGATTTTACAGCAAAAATAAATTCAACAAAAGCAATACAAACAAGGGTGTCTGTTCATGTCAAAAACACACCACAGAATAATACATATATGCAAAAAGTAAGTGAAAGTACTTTACACTTTTACAAACAGATTCCATCACAAAAAGAGGCTGAAAACCTCATCAGTGCACCACTGATCACCCACAATATCCAGGCTCAAAAGATAAGCCTGCTCCATTTTTACTCGTGCCGAAACCATACCTTTAAAGCACAAAAGCACATTTACATTTTTCCCCTTCAATTTTACTTTCCTGGTTTTATAAATTGCCAGTTTAGCAATGCCCAACAGAAAAGACAAAAACGAGAGGACTGGTTTACTCTTATAATTCCCCTCGATTCCATAAATAAAGACTGGAAAGGAAAAAACAAAATAAAATTTATAGAAAAGCTGTTGAAGGAAGAGAAAGAGGGGTACCAATCTCTTACATTCAATAAAAACGTGGGTAACATTTTCAATCAAATCACAAAAAAGGACAAGAAATTAGAACAGAAGAATTAAACTTATGGAGTAATGTCTGTGTGACCAGGGCTTGATGTGCTAGTCTCCAATTTAGGTCTCCAGTTCACCCAAGAGTTGGAGAACTATACATTTGGTTCCAAACTGGAGTTTTTAAAAAACCAGCAGGTAAGGTCGCATTCCACCAGTTTTTTAAACAGTTTTGTAAAACCAGGTATGCATGCTTCCAGACATATGTTGTAGATAGCCGTTTTCCCCATGATGTGAAACACACCAATTTCCTCTAAGTTTGAGAACACACCCTCTTGTATTTTTTGAGGCAATTTGAAGTTCAGGGAAATAGAGACATGAGTCTACCACTTCATCCACCCCAGTCCACCCGATGTTTAGTCTATGAAAGGTTTGAATTACTGCTTTCAAGACATTTTCCACAATACGAGCAGAACGAACACCAGTTTTTAATGAAAGTGAGCTTACAGGTCGCCAGGCGTTCAAGGATGGCTGCAACAGGTCTCGCACTCTGTTTATTCCAACACTGGTGAAACAATGCATAAACGACCTAGATGTTGAAATCCTAGAGAATAAAGGATTTCAAACTAATGGCTGATGTACAAACTTTTGGGCATCGCATGATACCTCTAAACCATGCACTCTGAGGACTTGCCAAGTATTCAAAAGGCTCTGATGAAAACTGGGGAGCTGAGACATGTCAACGTGTTGCAGGTCGATGAGGAAAAGGTCACGGTCGTATTTCAGACCTTCCACTTTCTGTAAACAGGCGTTTGTGAGAGGTCGCCAAGGAAGATACTCACTGTACAGGAAGCGCTTAATCATGGAAATCTGGAATGCCATTATCCGACTTGGGATATGCATCAGATTTTGACCACCCGCATTTTGGGGTCTGCAGACCACGTCTGGGCCCAGCCAATGGCAGCCACCCCAGAAAAAAAAATCAGTCAGAACCCTCTGAATGCCTGTGACCAAGTATCTCGGAGGTTCAAGTGGGATAACTTTCTGCCAAATAAATGAAATCACCAGGTTGTTTATGATTGACACCCGTGTCTTAAGCGAGAGAAGTTGGTACAATCTTTTCCACCTTACCAGTTTCAATTTAATTTTGTCCAGGAAGTTCTCCCAATTTTTTTGTTCATACGCTTCAATTCCTAGAAATAAGCCAACATATTTAAACCCCTCACTACTCCACTGTATTCCTCCTGGTAAAACAGGCAGGGACGAGGAAGGCGATCTGGGACCCACCCAAAAAGCTATACTTTTTTCCAATTTACCCTTGCAGTAGAAGCAAGCTCAAACTGGGTAAGGCAACGAGAGACGTCAGAAACATCTTTTTGATTTGCAATAGCAACACAAATATCATCAGCATAAGCTGAAACAACGACTTTGGAGTTTTGTGAAAGAGAGACTCCCAACACTGAGTTCCGAAGTCAAACTAATAAAGGTTCAACGGATAGATTGTAGAGCATGCCTGATAGCGCACAGCCCTGACGGATGCCTCACTGAAAGGGGAAGGGGTAACAAAGACTATTATTAGCCTTCAGCAGGCAAGATGCATTTTTGTACAATAACTTAAAATAAGCAATAAATTTTTCCCCAAACACTGTTCTCCTTAATACATCAAACAAAAAAGAATGGTTAACACTGTCAAAATATTTTTCTTGATCTAAAAGTAATAAACCAAAACCAGGAGATGTAGTTCGACCGAGAATGATCGTCTCTCACCCAAAAAATATTATCGTATATGTAATGGAACGTTCTGGAACACAGTACGACTGATCAGTGCCAATCAAGAAGGAGATGACTTCCTTTAGACGGGTTGCAAGTGCCTTTGACAATATTTTATAGTCCGTGTTGAGGAGTGACACAGGCCGCCAATTTGCGGTCTCATGCAGGTTTCCTTTCTTCGGAAGGAGACGCAAAACTGCCCTCCGGCAGCTTAATGGCAATTCACCTTGTTTAACACTCTCCTGAAAGACCTCAAGAAGAGTAGGGCCTAGAATGTCCCAGAAAGCCTTATAAAATTCAGCCGGAAGGCCGTCTAGTCCAGGAGCTTTCCCATCCTTGCTATCATTAAGTGCAGCAGTAAGTTCTACAAGTAGTCCAAGAGCATTAGGTCAAAATAGGCCCGAACCTGGACATTTTTGGTAACAAGCTGATTTTTTCAGGATAGGTCCAGGAATATGTCTAGAATAACATACTAAAAGTCCTCATAAATCCTCCTTGAGCTTTTTCCGCAATCCAAGATGGCGTCCAAATTGGCCGCCTCTTCTGTTTTTCTCATAACCTTGCAAGCAGGTTTCCCCAAAACACACTTTAAATGTCTACATATATGTTTTGAAGTATGAGGAACTCATTAGAATACATCTTAAGAGATGCTGAAGCACGCAAGTACCAATAAGACCTCTTGAGTTCTTCCAAAAATCCAAAATGGCGTCCAAAATGGCTGCCATATTTACTGTTTTTTGTCATAACTTTGCAAGTAGGTTTCCCCAAAACACACTTTAAATGTCTAAATATATGTTTTGAAGTATAAGGAACTCGATAGAATACATTTTAAGAGATGTTGAAGCACGCAAGTACCAATAAAACTGTTTGAGCTCTTCCAAAAATCCAAAATGGTGTCCAAAATGGCCGTCATTAACAATTTTATCTAAAAATTGTTTAAATATTTATCATTAATTAATTAACTGTGATATTTCATCCTGAAAATATTCAACAAACATTTCAATTATAAATGTGGTTGCTGTGCATACAGTATTCAAATCAATTTGAATGTTAAAGTCTAGAAGTGTGCCCTTAATCGCTTATGACATTACGAGGGAAACATTGTACCATCAGTTTGATGCTAAACAGACAGGGCGACATAAATTTGCCATATGGTCCATTTTCGTCACCTAAAGCTCAGAAATTGAAAACTTGGTGCTAACCTTTTTTACCAACAAGATGCAGTTGATGTCTACCATGAGGTGAGTTCTATTTGAAACATTCCGTTATCATTAAGGAAGTAAAACTATTATTTTTGGTACCCAGACTAAATGCATGATCAAAATTTGTGTCTTCATGCATGTACTACACAGTACTGTGTAATATCACTTGACAGGGAATTTCTGTGGAGTAGTCTATCGTTACACCTAAAACATTGTATTGAATCATTTTATTTGTTTCATGCAGATGAAAAGAATTATAGTATGATAGAAATCAGAGAGTGTATGACACTCCTTCCTATTGGTACATGTATGCTGTATTTGTATAAAAGGTTCCTTTTTTGTGTGTGTCATGTCATTCCTATATTGTGATATGCTAGTATACATTCATTACTAATAATAGCAGACATTTTAAAGTGCCTTTTCCATTGGATACATAGTGCTATGAGATGTCATCCCTGGTTGTCATAGGAGATAAAATATATGACCAGGCTGCGACAGTACAAGTGCAGTGCACATCCCGGGATAACAAAATAAGTTAGTCTTCAAGTAACATATTACATGGCAGTGAATTTCTGTGGAGTAGCCACGATCATCATCATTTTCCTCTCGGGTTTCCTTGCGAGATTTTCTCTGCCCAATACAATTCCTACCAGACATTCTGGCACCCCACAATGAGTTGATTCATCTGCAATTTAACTTCACAGGTATCAATATGTAAACATGCTATAGAGTACTGTGATTGTGATGTGTTATAGAAATTGCAGAATCATGTGATGGCAATCATGTGATGGTATTGGCACTTGTGTGCTTCTACATCTCTTATAATATATTCTATTGAGTTCCTTGTACTTCAAAACATATATTTAGACATCTAAAGTGCGTTTTGGGGAAACCTACTTGCAAAGTTAAGAGAAAAACATGAAATGGCGGCCATTTTGGACGCCATCTTGGATTGCGTAAAACGCTCAAGGAGGATTCATGAGGACTTTTAGTATGTTATTTCACACACATTCCTGGACCTTTCCTGAAAAAATCAGCTTGTTACCAAAAATGTCCAGGTTAAACCCTAATGCTCTTGGACTAAAGAGAAATGCCAGGCTCAAGCAATTGTTGTTGGTCTTCAGACAGAGAAGGGAGCAGTTCAAGCATCGCATTCTGTTCTCCTCATTCACAGTTCTTATTGCGAAGAGTTTAGAGAAATAGTCTTGTAGTTCGTGCTTAATATCACTCTGGGAGGTCAACAAAACACCACCAGAAGAGCACAAAGCATGGATTTGTTGAGAGGTCTTGACCGTTTTTTCCAAATTGAAGAACCCTTTGTTTGGTGTGTCAAGTTGGATTTTTTCGTTCCGCAGTCGGACGAATGCACCGGCCGCCCGCTCTTTCACCATTTCAGCCAGAAGGGTCCTTTTTGTCGACAACTGCTGGACATTCACGCTGGACAATCCAGCTTTCTGCTCACAGATAAGTATATCGTTTTGTAAAGCAGATATCACCCCAAAAGCGTTGTATGTGCTGCAAGAGCAGTATTGTTGGCAAAAACATTTGATTTGGGACTTTGTGCAGTCCCACAATTGTCTTAAGTTCAAGTATGAACCCTTTTGCGACTCACATTTTTCCCATACCATTTTAAAAGCTTCAATAAAATGTGCACTTTGTAAAAGTTTCAAATTAAAAGTCCAATGTGCACTTCCACAGACATGATGAGGAAAGCCACACACTATAACAATCATGTGATGATCGGAAAAACCAGATGGCCTGATATACGAGTTCTTTGCAATATTTACCATTTCATGATTAACATAAAATCTGTCGAGGCGAGCCATCGTCAAAACATTTCTTGATGCACAAACCCACGTATACTGATGGATATTACGGTTTTGCACCCGCCACATATCCGCCAGTTTAAACTTTTTAACTCGCTGTGCCAAAGGCCTTGCACTGGGTGGATGAGGCTCACAAGTGTTCCGATCAAGTTGTGGGTTGAGGGTGCGGTTGTAGTAACCCCCCAGACACAACAACATGGTTAAGTCAATGGTGCTTACAAACTCTGCCAACTTGTACAGAAAGGCACCTCTTTCAGAGTTAGCACGAGGACAGTAAACATTTGTCATGCAAATCTTTAGGTTACTACTGACAAATTTCACGGACAGTAAGTAACCTTTATAAATTTCCTTACAAGTTATCTCCGAAGGCTGGAGTCTTGGATGCAACACTATTGCCACACCAGCCTTGCCCTCAACAAGTGCACTGCAGAAAAAAAGACAACCTTTAAAGATTCTACGCCACTCATTCTCAGAAGACTGATTTGCATGCGTCTCCTGTAGAATTAGCACATCAATTTTTTTCATTTTGAAAGAGCTGAAATATCTGGAGGCGACGCACACAACTGCAGCCTCCATTGATGTTCAGGGATGCTACTTTCATCTCCATTCTGTTAGTTATTCTTGAAGCTCTTTACCAGCCCGAGTAATACATTTCCTTAACCTTTTTGAATTGGGGATCTGACATGTTAACCTGATAAGGTTCATGAATCATACTCCTTGCAGTTTTAATGAAATTATGTAGATTCGGGAAGTAATCTTTGATTTTTTCATGTCTTTTCCTGAATGTATCATCCAGGAATTTAATTACATTTTCTTGAGACACTAAGGTTGTGTCGTTTCCCCCCTCATCCTCTTGAGAGCATAAATAGTCCATGAGCCAGGCATTGAAATTTTGGAGTTGAATACCAGAAAGGGGGACAGAAAGGGCCACTATATTTTTCAGTTAGTATGATGTCTATAGTGAATTTTAAAATGTGATGGACATCCGCGAAGAGTAGCTAAACACGTTTTTGGCGGCCATTTTGGAAAATGGCTACAACTTTTAAGTATATTTTGGAAATTTGACTATAGCTTAGCAACGATTGATCTGAGGCATATACAATCCTCAACAAGATATGTTAAGTATGTTATTTCACACATGCCAGTACAATTTGTGTAAAAATCAGTCCGCTAGATTCCGAGATAAATGAGAAAATAGGTCAGAATTAATATTTTCCTCCAATGATAATGAATTTTCTACAGATATGTGCCTGTTATTTCAGTCTTCTCACTCGTCGTCACTGTCTGACGAGTCCTGCTGGTCATGCTCTCGCTCATCATCATCACGAGCCATGTTAGAACATGTTTGCAACTTGCAGGCAGCTGTGCACTTTAGACCATGAACGATGCATGTGCAGTCGCTTGGCCGACAAGACCCAGAGAGCATTTACATGACAGCAAACTGAAAACAACTTCGGGAGCCGGGGATCCTGTCATCCACTTGATCACGAGGCTGCCATCTTCACTACAGTCTCCAGCCATTCTTCAAAGCCTGACCATGCTAACCTCATTAGCGTTTCATATGTCAGTTTATGAAGGCGGACAGCCCGGTTATACTGTTTCCCCTCAAGGACTTTGTTGATTGATCCTTTTGCAATGACTCCTGATTCCACAGCCAGGTCTCGGAGTCCAGCATCCCCAAATATCTTGCCAATTGTGGACATCAAGTTGCAGATCGAATGGAAGTTCCCCATCATCAGCTTGAGTGCCCCATACTGTTCTGGATGTTTCCATGCAATTTCTGTGGCCTTTGCGTACAGTGCCTGATCAGACAACTGCAATGTTGTCAAGCTGTAGAAATTATTGGATTGAAATAGACTGCCACAAGATTTCCTGGACGGTTGATAATTCAGTTATGGGTGCGTTAATTGTAGGCAGATTTCCGATTGCATCTGCTGAAAATTGTTTTTGTTCACTTGTCAAGATATTAAATCCCGTCCAAGAATTGTTGTTTGATCAGATGTATCATGCACACGCACCAAGACCCACAATAAGTTCCTTTGACGTGCTGTCAGTGCTGCATTTTCAAGAGCTGCAGTCAGTTCAGATGATACAATTGTGGGCGGACTGCTCCTTTTCCCAAGAACATATATTGGGAGTTGTGCTTCTGGTGGCTTTCTTGTGCACTTCTTTGCCTTCTTGTTGGCAGTCTTGGCTGGTTTTGGTGGTGCACATGATGAGGATGTTGGCTGAACAATGATACCATTAACGTGATGTGAGGTTCCTGCTCCACTTAAGACTTCCTCTTGTCTGTCGATATTGTCAAAGGCAAGGACTGTAGGGACAGAGGGGTGTACACACATGGAAAGAGGAACTTTGGCAAACTCTATACTTTCTAGCTTCTCCAAACATAGTGCTGTGTCTATTTCCTCAAAGCGAGAGTATGAACATGCATTACCAATCCTGTTCAACATATTGATCAGTTCAACATTACCTGTTAGAGTTTTGATGGCCCAAGCAACTAGAATGTGCTTTGGAGTCAGTACCTCCCCGCTTGTCACAGCACTTACAATGTCCTGTGCAAAAGGCCATGTGAGTCTGTTGACACGAGCTGTGGGATCTTGTCTTTCAGAAAGTAAGGCATTCAAAAACTGCATCAAGGAAGCAGGTGGTGAAAAATATTATGTGTTCAGTTCATCGAGATGGGGGGGGAGGCATGGCTGGTTACTGATGCCTTGTTTTATTTTGTCGCGAAGGTAGATGGCCACTCGTTCTACCAAAGAGTGATACGTTTGCTCTTCATCATATGCATCAAGTTTGTTTTTCAAAGTTACATATTCAACAAAGATTGATTCGGCTGTCAAATTGTCCGGTCTAATATATACTCGGCAGCCAAAGGTGAAGAAATGGAATGAATCTCCAAATTCCATCTCAAGGTTTCGTCGCAAGTGATTTTTCGTTGACTGGTTGACCTAATCTATACCATTTTTTTGGAAGAAGGAAACAAGCTTGGAACATAGTTCTTTAAGGGAAACAATTTGCAGGTTAGAAAAAATATCACTTCGAATAGAACGAAATAGCATATTCAAAGCACATTTCTCTATAGCATGGTAAGGATCTTCTTCTTTGTCCTTTATGGTGGGACATTTCTCTGGGAGTGTATAGTCTTTGTATCAAGTTCGGTGATAGTGTGCTTCTGCCCCGACAATGTCTCTTGATGTTACAGAAAGTATTCTTTCATCCAGGCGCTTCATTGCAACATCATGAACTGTTTGGTCAGCCCTGAGTTCTACAGCCACTCTCAGAAGATCGCGAGTCCTTGTTCCTTTCAAGTATTTAGTTTGTCCCTCACAAAATATGCACAATTTATCATGGACCCTTGACGGTGTGGCACTAACATCTCTTGTCGATTGGTGCCGATTGGAGGGGCCAGCTTCATCTACAAAAGTTTGTTGTTTTGACAGACTCGCTAATGATTTCTTATGAGTGAACTCTGCTCTACATTTCCTATGATAGTACACATCTGGTATCTCCGTGGGATCGTCATGTACAAACTTGAGGATAGGTTCGAACTGTATAAGTTTTGCAACCTCTTGAAGGGTGAGCCAAGATTGTTCATCTTGAGCTTTTGTTAATTCATTCCTCAAAGACTCTTTGGAGCATACAATACATGTTTGGACGTCTATCTTTGCCTTGTTTGCTTATACCTCTGCTTCATGCATTATAATTATAGTGGTGTCTTGTGCCGCTGGAATTCGGTCGTCAGTATCTGAAAATAAAAGAAAAATCAATTAATTCAAATATATGTATGTAGAAATTGAATAGAAATTGTGGATCTTTGCCCACATGATTCCTGCAATGAGATGAAATCAAACACAATTACATTGTATGCATCATTTTACAGTCACTGTTAATTGCCTATCATCTTTGTGTAGATGTAACCCATATATGTGTATGGCACGAAATATGTCATGAAGCATGAAGATGTGTAGAAAATTCAAATTTCGTTGGGGGAAAATATAAATTCTGACCTATTTTCTCATTTATCTCGGAATCCTGCAGACCGATTTTTACACAAATTGTACTGGCATGTGTGAAATAACATACTTAACATATCTTGTTAAGGATTGTATATGTCTCAGATCAATCGTTGCTAAGTTGTAGTCAAATTTCCAAAATATGCTTAAAAGTGGTAGCTATTTTCCAAAATGGCCACCAAAAACGTGTTTGGCTACTCTTTCCAGATGTACATCAGATATTTTAATTTACTCGAGACATCATATTAACTGAAAAATATAGTGGCTTTTAGTCCCCCTTTCTGGTAGTCAACTCTTGTCTGGCTCATGGACTAAAAGCACTGAATTGTGGGGAAAAAGAGGTTTCGTCTGATTCAGGTGCTTCATCTATGGCCTCCCCTATTACTTGTGGAACACTTACTTTTGGCTCAGGAGATCCCATGGGAACAGAAAGGTCTGCCCTGTTTACGGACCCCTCCGAATTTGCTTTGTCAAAGTCCTTCCTCTCCACATCCCTTACATCATCATCTGTGAGGGAGGGGTTAACATTTAACTCACAGGGCTTTTCCCCTTTATCCATTTCCCCATCACTGTCAGACACAGCTGTTAACTCGTCTGAACAAGTTTGGCTAACAGGACAAACACTTAAGACATCCTGAGATACTTCACTATTCTCTGTGTCGTTCAGAGTCGGCAAGTGGAGCAAGCAAAGGTTCCACACCTGCACATAACTCCGGTACCACCAAGGGGTTTCCGATGTGGGATGGACCTTGGAGGGGTCCCACGATCCTGACACGATCTGAACCTTATTCTGCTCCTTAGCATCAAAGGCATCAACGTTTGTCCGTTTTTGCCCTTTTTTCCTGGTATCCGTAATGGATACCTCCATATCGTCCACACTGTCCTGTACATTGGATGGTAAAGGAGAGGAATCAACCACTTTCACTTCCTCCTTTGGTGGGGGTGGATTAATTACGTCATGATTACACACCCTCTCTCCAACGCCGATCGGGGTGGATGAGTCTAACTCGTCACACACCTCAGCCGGTGGGGGAGGGGGGGGCTAGGCTGCCGATTCACCTTCTCCCCATTAGTTTGTGGTGAGGAAGAATCGTTCCTCACCACACCTTCACTTTCTTGCGGTGTAACCGCATCGGGACAAACACTCTTCATATGCCCGTAACACATCATAACCTCTGAGGAGACAAACATTTTATATTCAAAACCATTAATTTTTACACTTTCATGCAGTGTTTTTCCAGGTAGTATCATATAAAGCACTCTTTTAAAGGAGATGATGGGTTTAAATTTATCGCTAACATGATGCATCGGCACCATTGAGATCCTCGACACAACCTTACCGAACTTATTTAACTGGTTACACAAGTCCTGGTTCCTTATAAATGGTGGAATATTAGTAATATTAACTTTAACTGTTGGGGACTGCAAAGCAAACACAGAGAGGTAAGTGTTCGGTTTGATGAACAGGCCATGCTCAACTATTGTTGCTACCATGTGTTCCTCCGACACAAACACGAAAAACTTCTGATTCATGCGACAAGCAGCACGATTATGTAAACCAATGGCGGAAAGCACATCGTTAAGTTCAACCTCACTGGGAGGGATGCAAAACACACCGTGTTTACCAGTTAGTGACTCGAACATCTCGACATGGAAACGTTCACCCGCCATTCTAACTCAAGAAAACAAGTTAGTAAACTTTACTGAGAGAATAAGGCGTTTCACAAACACCAACATATCAATCGATTAGAGATGAGAATCAATAAAGAACACGGTCGCAGTGAGAGAGAAAAACCTCCCCCGGCAGCCATGCCAGGCCTTCGGCTTACGATTTTCTTGACACGAGACCATGGGCTCTCTCTCTCTCTCTTTCTTCTCCAGACAGAAAGGAAAAAAACAGGGGAAAAGTTCACAAGTAGAAAAACGAACACATGGCAAACGAAAAATAGGGAATGTGGAAATACCAAACAGCAGGGCAGAGGAGGGTAACTCACGACACAGAGCAAGGAGCGGCCATGAGAGTACACACAACGTACCAACAGCCAGCAGGGGGGGCGAGAGAGAGAGAGAGAGAGAGAGAGAGAGAGAGAGAGAGAGAGAGAGAGAGAGAGAGAGAGAGAGAGAGAGAGAGAGAGAGAGAGAGAGAGAGAGAGAGACACACAGAGACAGAGACAGAGACAGAGAAAACATGCTCCTCACGAGATGCTTGCACGCACAGGGTGGGTGAGTCCTGGTTCTGTACACTTGGCCCTAGCTATCTCTGCATGCCGTGACCTGCACCTCAAACCATGAGCAGAGCATGAACCCTGTCCAGTCAGCAACTAGGAAGCTGACAGCATGTCGGCGAGCAGGCAGGAATCACTGAGCAGAATAGCATCCTGAAGCAGGTGAAAGACGAGGTGACTAGAACCTCTTTTAAGCAGGCAAATAACTTGGTGGCAAGCCCTTTACCAGCTCAGTTTCCTGACTTTTATTAGGTTTTGTTGCGAGGGTCAGACCCCCTCCCCCCCCCACCAACTCCACTGCACCGATGTGGCCATTAGGTGACAATCGGTTGTTCCCACTGAGAGGCAGAGAGGAAATTTACACATAGACATATTGACATCAGGGAATGTTGCAGAATGTAAGGAAGGGGAAAACATTGGGTTTAGACATGAACACAGGGGCAGAGAAGATTAGAGCTTTCAAAACAATTTGCTTGACCCTATCTCTTTAATTACAGCAATTACAACGCTCTTATTCTAACATGTACTTTGAAATAACTATTGTAAACTATACCCATTTTACTCCCAGACCAGATCCGCAGCAATACATCAACCCAATTGTTTTACCTTACTGTACTTTAGAAACAACGTCAACAAAATATCAATAATTAATATGCACAAATCAATCACTTATGCTATTATGTCATTTTAGTTGCAGCTGTACTTGATAAGGGCACTGGATGAGTAACAGATTACATTCACGATGGTCGACGTGGATACTCTAAGCTGTTTCTCAAATGCCACAAATAAGGCTCTGTTCTAAATCCACGAGGAATGATAATTATTCATGAATCCTCACCACCCAATCAATGTCCTCCATAAAAGTTTGACTGCTGAAGATCATTCAGGTTGAAACATATCTGCAACTAATCAAGAAAGGGTTTTCGAGGCCCAGAGTACAGGCTATAGGGTGTCGAAAGCACCAAAACCAAATACCTTCTATTATAACGACATTGTGCATGCCTAATGGTGCACACCTATACTTTAATCTCCAGCCTCATTAATGCAACACAGAGAAAAATCTCTGCACAAAGTTCAACTGGTCATTTTTAGTAACTCACAGACGGTGAGTGATTACAAGCGTGCGCCTGCACTACACGGCCTGTTCCATATTCGGCGCCCAGTGTAGAATTTCCAAGCTTCTACTGTAATGCAAATTCCGTGTCTAACGTCAACGCCATTTTCTCACAACCGTGCTGGGATTCGTATATGGATGGAATGTACGATTGGACTAAACTCCAAGATTGATGGCTGCTTTCAGACCTCTGACCCGACATGCTGAGCCAAAGCAAAAGTGTATGCAGACAAATAATTCGTCAGAGAAATAAGCTGTAATAACAGCATGGGCCAGTGCACTTCAATTTTCTTCTGTGAACCCGAAAATAAAAATGGAAGAGGGAAAAAGCTTAATATTGGAAAGAAATGAAACTGTGTAATGGTGCATGCATTCTTCAAACACAGCATGCTTACCCCTATCTCCTGGTCATCTGCATGTTGGTTTAAAAAATGGAATTGTCTATCCTGGCTCAGTTGTTATAGGATTGGATAATGGTTGAGGAATTCTAAGGTATTTCAGTGGCGGATCTTCTTAAAAATCCGTTGCAATAACTCCTGCCATTGTTTTTCACATGCACATAAAAGATAATGAGACCAAATGGATTTCAAGGTGGCTGCAATGTGCACATCGGTGCTATGTGAGTTTCCTCCATTTTGTAGTTTGACTGTCCCAATGTTTGCAATCATAAAGGAAGTAGGAATAAGATGGGGGGAAAGGAAGACATCCCCACAGGGCAGCATCGTGGATCACCACTCAAAGGTAACAGCGTTCTCTGTACACATGGATTCACAATTATATTGGGCTTGATGTCCTAATCAGTAATGATACAAGGCTAATACAAAGCATGTTGTGAAGGAGCTGGTGGGAGCGAGGAGAGGAGGGGAAGATAAACAGGGAAGAGGATATGGATGGGGAGGGTAATAACGTGGAAGCCGACATATCTGAGCAAACCCCAACACAGGTGTCTAATCTCTCACGGCCAAGCTGAGTGAGGCATACAAGCCTTTAGGTCTATCCTTTGAGCACATGGCTCAACCGCCTGTCTGAGAAAAATAAAGGGAGAAAATCATTTTTAATTACAGTATACGATAAACATCATACAATATCGAAAGGGTGTTTAGCAATATTTATTGTGCTAAATGATTTATCATGGGGGCTAAAAACATGGCCCCGGAGAGAAAGACAGTCCCTGATTTGCCAACGGTCTTAAAAAAAAAAGAAACTGCTTTTATATATTTATATCAAAGACTAAGTAAGAGTAGAATTATGGCTTCAGGAGTGGGAATAAAAAAAATTAAAAAAAAACACTTTATGACCTGTCTACATGGAAATAAGTTAACAAGACAGACTGCACGTCGATAGAATTTTGTGCCAACTATTTCGTGTATTTGAAGACCTTCAGAATTTTTTTTTTTGCCTTCTTCCCCCCGAGGAGCTTTAGAGACACACACGAGTTCTCTCCACAGGCAGGAATCATTATTTTTAGATGAATTTTCTCGCTTCAGGGATCTCCGCACACCCCACAGAGTGTCGGTCTCATTCAGCTGCTCAGGACGTGATGAAAATAAAGCTGTGAATTCGCCGCGGCCTGGCCTAATCCTGTAATCGCCCGCCTCGGGGAGGCCGGGTGTGTGGGATTAAAGAGCCTGGCAAAGCCCACACAGATAACGGTGCCAAACCCTTCCAGATAAAGCCGGCAAAGGCGCAGAGGTCATCTCACGCGTTAATCCACACCATAATTACAGTTTGCTATTCCCACCGCGTGTTCACACCCCTGTGAGTTTAAATGCTTATCAAACAGGTGTTTATCCAAGTCCTGCTACCGCAGGCCAAGGAAAATGTTTGCTAGAAGCCCAGGAAAATAAACCAAATAATTGCTCTTTAAACACAAAGAACGATGTTGAGAAGTATTTTTTTTTTCGTTTTCTGTTTTTCCAAAATACTTTGTACCAACTTTCGTGCTCGCCGACGATGCCGGGCCTACTCTGGCTCGACGACGACAGTTAGCCGTATTTGTCCAACGTCGTCGGCCACCTGGGTTTCCATCGATCCAAAACGTTCCCCTTCCAAGAAATAAATAAATTATCCAAATATTTAACGGGAGTTTTGTTTGTATTGTAAGTTTTGAAAACCTGAAAAATTTACACTTTAGAGTAAAGTTATGCCACCTTGCATAAGAATGCACTGAACTTAGAGAGAACTAAGTAGAAAATGGAAAGGACAAATGGTCCCACAAAGAAAGCCCTGTAACTTCTTTCAAAGCAAATGATGTTTCAGACCACTTAATGCCCTTGGCTTGTAAATGCTGCAGCATTGCATAGGAACCCATACAATATGTAATAAAATAATCTTGGAGGTGGATGCCTTGGGCACATATTGTTGTCCAATTCATAGAACGAATGTCGATGGAGTGGGAAAGGGATCATTCATTGAGCAACCATTCAGAATCCTTCTTGCACTTTCATAATGCAATTATTTTGGCAACCTTGATCTTCTTTTTCCTCTTCTTCTTCTCCTATAACGTCCACAATTATTCTCACATTCTTGTGGGGTTGGGCAGCGGAATCTTAGCCCAAGTCTTTCAGGAACCAGCTGGCCAAGCCTGACGTTTGACAAAGGTCCGAAGCCTGGTGTTGGCTTAACGGTTAGGTGGCTGGCTTAAGATCCTTGAGTCTTGAGTTGAAGCCCCTGTCAGGCCATTGCATTAACACCAGGTAGGGTTGACTCAGCCTGTCATCCTTCCGAGGTCGGCAAATGAGTACCAGTGTACTGGTAACAGAGGCATTGCATCAATGGCACAGCCACGCCCCCAGCCAATGATGCTAACTGCAACCGTGTGCTGCACACGAAGGAGGACTAAGGTTCGGGCAGGAATTTGAGAGTTGTACAGGGTTCTGGCGAAAGTTCGCGTACTCTTCACGAAGGACACTGTGAGATCTTTAATGTCCATCAATTCATGTTTGGACATGGGACCAGTGTGACCACTCCTCATTTTCATAAATGCCAAGGTGAGCCAATGAAAAAAGCCAAGAATTCACGAGGTTTCGGAAAAGCAATGATAATAGAAAACCTATAGAAAACCAAGACGCTAAGGTGAACAACGAATAGCCAAGATCTTGTGAAAAAAGCCAATGAGTGGTCACACTGCATGGGACGCCCAGTTTAACGTACATCCGAAGGCCGGCACACACATCAATGAATCACCCTACCTGTGAAGGACATGGATGACGGTTAATAGCTGGATCAGGATTCAAACCCATGCAAGACAGCTTAGAGGTGACGATGAGTATCTCTCAGCCATCCTGCCAGTCCATTTTGGCAACTTGACAAATGCATTAAACTACATAGCTGTGTAATACATGCAATGACTCATGCAAAGGACAATTCAAAAACTTCAGACAACCTACGTATACTTGGCAACGACATGCATTTCATTGTATCTTGTTTTACTACTATTGCAATAAACGCTTTGGTTCTTCTTTTCCATCTAAATTCTAAAATTATGTGATGGTTCAACGGTACACTTTGCTGTGTATTCTTTGTACATGGAGTCTCAACAACGAAGTTGATTTCTCGTGCTGACAGGAAGCTCACACTTTGCAGTAATTATGTCTTGATCATCGGGCAAATGTTAGTCGAATGGAAAACTGTGCGCCTCATTTGTCCTCTGTAGGCAGGGTGGCATCACATTTCTCAGCACCTGCCTAATTGCTTCTTAAGTAATTAACAGCTCTGGAGCAGTGAGGTAATGAATAGCAAATTGGGCATTTCACAGGCTGGAGTCTTTTTTTCTTCTTTTTTATTTTATTAAAAAAAAAAAAAAACCTATTGCAATAAATAATCCAGGAGCCATTTCAGCTGAATAATATTCGCTGAATATTCTATTATATTACATACAAACCATTGAATGCTGGCATTTGTTTCCATATTTGTGTTTGCTAATCAGTACAGATGGAGGTCATTACATTTTTATGAGATTTTTTTCTTTTTTTTTTTGCATGGCGGATAAATTTCCACCGGGACTTATGGCTACATTATTAAAAACGAGAGAGAGAGAGAGAGAGAGAGAGAGAGAGAGAGAGAGAGAGAGAGAGAGAGAGAGAGAGAGAGAGAGAGAGAGAGAGAGAGAGAGAGAGAGAGAGAGAGAGAGAGAGAGAGAGAGAGAGAGAGAGAGAGAGAGAGAGAGAGAGAGAGAGAGAGAGAGAGAGAGAGAGAGAGAGAGAGAGAGAGAGAGAGAGAGAGAGAGAGAGAGAGAGAGAGAGAGAGAGAGAGAGAGAGAGAGAGAGAGAGAGAGAGAGAGAGACTTGTTTCATCGGCTGCGTACGCACCCCCACCCAAAATGTTCCATGCTCGCCCTGGGCGTTATTAATGCGAGTTCAGGTTTAAACTCCCGATTCATATTTCAAACAATTTTAATGAAAGGCTTGAAAGCAATTGGGATATTTAAATCGTTACAGCTTATTACCATCCGAACTGCTTTATTATACGACTTTTACAAGGCTTGCCTGCAAGATCGAAATTGCTACTCGGATTCAAAAATAGTAAAATGATTGTCGGCGTACAGTTCCATTGAGACGAAGAGATTAGAAAAGAAAAAAGAAAAAAAAAACTCAGAACTCCATTACCACTTCTTTTCCAGGCAATACATCTTTCAGCTCAAAGTCTCTGTCCATTTAGATCTCCTGCTGGAAAAGGCCTGGATTGTGAAAAGGCAATCGGAATTATGGCTCTGCCACTTTATTGTGCATGACTTATAGCTATTATTGGACATTGGGAGATATGAAAGTACGCAATAACTGTGGCATAACCGGCAGCAGAGCATGGTTTCATCAATCCCAGATGAATAACCCGCCATTTGAGTTATCTGCAGAAGGAGACAAAGCAATCGGCGAATGCCATCAGAGGTTGAAAACTCTCGGTGCGCTCTGGCAGAGTTTCAAAAGCAAGACTGCTCTTAAAATCATCCCATTAACGGATTATAGAGGGCTCCGGCGGATCGGGCCTGTGGGTTTCATGGCAGAAATTAGGTCAGATCTCAGGAAGTGAACCAGAACATGACCTTGAAAGGACTGATTTGATTGACTGTGATTAATGCCGTGATTATTCACGTTCATATTTCAAACATGATGATGTTCCAAGATGAACCGAGTGATTTGTCGGTGGACCAATTTAGTCTCTGAGCTCATTAATTCCACACAAGATTGCACTTTTTTATGGGTTTGCCTGCCTTGGTCAAAAATCGTATTAAATTTACATGCTGGTGTTTCCAGCACCTCATCATTGTGCTTTCTGTGACGAGGCATCACAAAGAATGCAGTAAAGAATGTGACGGCGTGTTCTCCGATTCTCATTAAAATAAAGGTTTGCCTGAAATATGAGAAAATGAATCAGCAGATCTTGATGCGACTGCGCACTAAATAAGGAAAGTTTGAAAGATATATCTTCCAAAGTGTATCATCAAAGCAATTTCTATTTCACTAGGAATTCATTAAATAAACAACATAATATCCACCGATTCATAATCCTGACCTCCCTCTCTCTCATAGAGAATGTTGCTTTTGTACTTCCTCTGATTCCAATACCGTTTTCAATTAAACCGGTACTGCGACTTCATTTTCCTGTGCCTTTTTTGAAGCAAGAACGAAATATTTCTGAAGCTATCCGAGATAAGTTTGAACTCATCTTAACAAAAAAATTCCCATCTCATGATTGTGCATAATGATGTCATAGGCGGACAAAACGAGTGAAATGAGTAAAACAGTAAGCTGAACCCATTGTGGGTTCTTGATTGCTTAAAAGAAACTTGTGAAACAGCATCTGAAGAATCAAACAAGTTTTGTGACTTAAAAAATAAAAAAATAAGTTTAATCGGTTTAACCTTTATACAATCAGTGGTATAAATTCAAAATTAAGCTCCCCCAACTATCTAAGAAGTTTTAAGGTGAAACTCACTTGGTCAACCAACGAGGCAAACAAAAGACCAAGGAGCTTTCCAAAGAAGTCAGACATAAAGTGGTGGAGAAGCACCGTTCAGGAGAGGGTTATAAGAAGATTTGAAAGTCACTCATTATCCCTTTGAGTACAGGGAAATCGATCATTAAGAAGTGGAAGACATATCATACCACCCAGATCAGGTCACCCATACAAACTCAGGAGCCGGGAAAGCAAGAAACTGGTTCGGGGTGTCACTATGAATCCAACAATGACTTTGAAAGATCTACATGGTTCTATGTCCATGATGGGGGTCAGTGTTCATCAATCAACAACATCCTGTTCCATTCACAAAGCTGGCCTATATGGGCAGGTGACAAGAATGGAGCCATTACTGAAAAAAGACCATTCAAAAAGCTCGTATGGAGCTTGCAAAAAAGCATCTTAATGATAATGCAGGCAGGTGGAGCAGAGTTGTGGTCAGAGGAGACAAAAACTGAACTTTTTGGTCTAAATTCAAAGCATTACATCTGGTGCAAGCCAAACACTGCACATCATACAGTCAACACAATCCCGACTGTCAAGCATAGTGGTGGAAGCATCATGTTATTGGGCTGCTTTTCATCAGCAGGGACCGGCAAGCGTGCTTGGAATGAAGGGACAATGGATGGTGTAAAGGACAGGAGAATCCTTGATGAAAACCTGCTTGAGTCAGCCATGAATCTGAAACTGTGTAGGAGATTCACATTTCAGCAAGACAATGATCCGAAGCACAAAGTTAAAGCCACACTGGAGTGGCTGAATAAGAAGAAAATAAATGTTCTTGTGTGACCCAGTCAAAGTCCTGACTTGAACCCAATTGAACATTTATGGTGAGACTTGATGATTGCGATCCATCGACAATCCCCATCAAAATTGGCAGAACTAGAACAATTTTCACATGAAGAATGGGCAAATATTTCAGCCTCTCACTGTGCAAAGCTGGTAGAGACCTACCCTTAAGAGACTCAGAGCAGTCATTGCTGCAAAAGGTGCTTCCACCAACTACTGAACTAAGGGACCGAATACTTTTGCAACCAATAAATTTTGATTTGCACACGTTTTTTGCAGGTGTTCCTGACATGTAACCTCCTTCAACAATAACAGTATTTAGTTTGATCTCTTCAATTATGAATAAATAGTTCATTTGGAAAAATTGTTTTTACATAATTCATAACTCATCTACATGTGGCATTATTGGTAGGGGTGAATACTTTTGCAGGCCACTGTATATCACTGTGCACCTCAACTACAGCACAATCATAATTTAAAACTTATACAATATGAACAATTGTCCCTGTTCTCATTGATGGGAAAGCAAGCCAAAGTATCAGCCCCCAGTTACAGGAAAAGTTTAAGTTCATCTATCAATTTAATTATTTTTTGGACCTTGGAAAGGTTAATTATGTTGCACTCTTGGTTTCACTCAGAGCCAAAGCTCTGTACTACCTATAACCAACACCAAAATGGTGATGCAAATTCTGGTGGCAGATATTGGATTTGTCGAAAAAGAGTGAAAAATATTGCGGTTTTAAATTGTGTGTTAGTCCATACAGATATGTTTTAAATATTCTTTAATCCAGTTGTTCATGTTGATTTTAAATATTACAAGAAGGGACAATAAAAAGTGAATCTTGAACTTGGCCGATGTGCATAGCTTTTTAAATGCACCACAGGAAGCACCGCCGTCCGTAAACAGGAGACAGATGAACACACGGACGGATGATTCAGTGTGTGTGCATGTATATGTATACATATATATATATATATATATATATATATATATATATATATATATATATATATATATATATATATATATACATATATACATATATATATACATATATACATATATACAGATTTCGTGTCTGGAAGTACAACAAGACAAAAATTTTGTAACAGAAGAAACTAGAACAGCACTCGGTAGAGCATGTACCTTTCTGAGGCTGAACACTTGATGTTTTGTATCTCACTGATAGACCAGATCTGCATCCAGACCTAAACCAAAATCTAATGAGCTTGTTATTGTCATCTACCCAACCAGTCCACCAAGTTCTGTCTGAATCCATCCAAACTTTTTGAGATATCCTGCTCACAGAGAGACAGATGGACAGGGGTGTAAACACAACCTCTCTCCACCTTTTGTAGCAGAGGTAATCAACTGAATATCATTTGCACTTTTTCAAGGACAAGGTTCCTTGGAACCTCCACCAAAATCCTGGACATTCGGATGATATAATTCACAAGATAAGTGTGGGGTGGTGGGGGAGGAGTAGGTAATATAATGGTCTGGAAGGTTCTGAAGACAGAGCAAAAGGAATCCACACCTGTATGGCCAAGTGTCACTTTCAGATTGACTGGCATTAAAATAGGCCATCTCAGGGTTGACTATTTTGCTATTTAAAAAAATAAAGGGCAGAGTAGATGCTTGGAATAAGAACATTGGGGATGAAGTTGGAGCAGAGTGCATTTGAATGAGAGCTGAGAGCATCCAAGTTCAATGACCTCAAATGTGGATTGCGAGTGGGTGCTATTAGAACTACAGTCTGGGTGAGGATGTACTCAACATGCAGCTTTTTTCACAGTGTCGGAGCTCTTGAAAGACAGTAAGTTGGCAGCCCACGTGCCGAGGTCAAGCAGTGACTGGAATGAGCACTTTTCTAGAATTTGCTGCAGAAACCATGGATCATGCCTTACCCCTCCCTTTCCTCAACTCAGCAAACTTGCACTGATTCAAAGGAACACACTGAGTTTGTTCTTAAGGAGAAAGTTAATAATAAAAGTGAGCTCCATACATCACTTTTTCTTGCATGTTAGTCCATTTGGATCTTTCGTGTTAGAGCGTCCACTCCACATCGGGGAGGTCAGCGGTTCAAACCCCAGCTGAGTCATACAAAAAGACTTCATAAAAATGGTATGTACTGCTTCCTTGCTTGATGTTAGCATTTAAAATGATAAGAGCATGGACAATGCTCATTGGTTGGCATCCATGGGGAGGATGAGATGCCTCCTCAGGAAATGCCTCGCTGAGTGTGGTGAGAAAGGCAGCGTCATTGTTGAGACGTTTCTGGTACCCAAAGTACCCCGGGAAGTGACGGCACTTCTCCCAAGCTCAGTGGCTGCGTTTGTCTCATCTATCCGTCTTGTGGTGTGCTTCATATGTTCGTCTGGATGTCCGTGTGTGTGTGTGTGTGTGTGTGTGTGTGTGTGTGTGTGTGTGTGTGTGTGTGTGTGTGTGTGTGTGTGTGTGTGTGTGTGTGTGTGTGTGTGTGTGTGTGTGTGTGTGTGTGTGTGTGTGTGTGTGTGTGTGTGTGTGTGTGTGTGTGTGTGTGTGTGTGTGTGTGTGTGTGTGTGTGTGTGTGGCAGCTCCACCACGAGCTTTTGGTCATGTAAAAAATAAGAAAGGTCCATATCTCTCTATGCAGAGAATTAGAGTAAAGGTCAATTATCTTTATGAAATATGTATGCTTGTGTAACTACATAATCCCTGCTAGTTTGGAAAAGTTCACAAAAACATGTTATGAATTGCGATGAGAGCTCAGAGGATCCAAATGAATGTTATCACTTGGGATTTGCAGCTGTAAATACAGTTCCTGTGCATTGGTTAAACAACTTGTTTTTGTGACCATTCTGACTCCGTACTTACTTTTGTGCACGTCCGTGGTGCAAGTTTGAACTTACAAAGAGGATATTAATGATCACAATAATTACAAGGGCTATATCTCTCGGTAGGATCACAGTGAGAAGGTCTTTTGGATCATCAGGGCTCTGGTTTATCATCACCTCAAGAAAATCAATTGGAAAGTCACCATCTTACTATAATTCACTGTATGTCCATCCATCTGTTCCCAAGTACCGCAACAACGGCTGAACTGATCGCAACCATTATTTGGGTGTGTAATCATGGGACCCCTTGAAGTAAAATAGGAATAAATATAATAACATGACCCCCTTGACGGCTCCCAAAGGGAGTGGATGCTTCTAGTGTATAAAACATTAGCTTGCTTTCATTCAAAATAAGTTGCCATCTACAAATTACAGAAAGAAAAACGATAGAGAAGTAGAAAGAATGCAGTAGATGAGATATGAGAATGGGAGTTGGGGGTGGGTAGATTATGGAGTAAAGAGATTGGGAAATCAAAATATTTGTTATATCATTAAAGGAAAACAGAGGGCAGGAAAAGGGGAAGGGAGTTTAGGTATAAATTCGGAAAATATTTTTTCAAGAAAATTAAGAGATGAATGATGAATCAGAGATTTGAGCGAGGGGTCAAAAAAGAAAAGGATATAGATTTGGAGGAGATGTATTAAATGTTTGGTAGATATATGGATAGAATAGTTTGATCAATATGTGTAGATGATGCATATGCAATATGTAGATGGAAAATAAATGAAATTGGGGGGGGGGTAGAAGAGAAAGGGAGAGGAGAGTAAGCGAGTGTTGGAGGACATCTATGGGTAAATGTATTGACGTCACCTGTTCAAGTCCATGTCAGGAGTATCCTGTTTAGCAGGTCAGTAAAACCTATTCTATTCATTGTTAAATGGATAGACAGAGATTTGATGTCGCATCGACAGCAATTTTCCATGTAATCCTTATTTATGCTTCAGGTTGTTAGTCCTAACTACTCTATAGGAGTATCTGTTTGTTTTTCAGTGTCAACAAGTTCAAAAAGAAGGTGAGCTCTCATGGCCTCTTAAACTTGAATCAATCTTCTTCTCTAATGAAAGCATTAGCATTGAAAATACAATGAAATAAGAGCACAAGGAAAAGAAGGAAACACGACAACAAGAGAACGGATTTGGTCACATACTGATAGTTATTTTACATACTCAGTGCTAATCGCAGCTTTCAACTAGAACGGTACTCCATAGAGTGCATACTGTACCTACACCAGGCTGAACAGTTTAGGTTTTGTATCCCTACTGATAGGCTGGATCAGCATCTGGACCTGAACCCAAATCTAATCGGCGTGGTCTTCTCACATACCAACTCATCCATCACATTGTGTCATAATCTGTTCACAACTTTCTGAAATATTGTGCGATATATCCTTTTTAGCCCTCTCTCAATTGCAAAGAATCACTTCAAATTCTCGGATCCAGATCGGGATCTTCACCAAAATCGAATCAATCCATCCTTGTCACTCACCCAACCTGCCCACCAAGTTCTGTCCGAATACATCCATAATTTTTGTAGAAATCTGTGCTTACAGACAGAAAAACAGCGGTGAGAACATCACCTCCGTCCACCTTCGGTGGCAGAGTTAATAAATCATACACAGTACCTAGCACATTGGTAAACAACTGTCATTTATCGACCACCAGCTGTTTGGAACTGGGGGTAAAAGAGATAACGAGTGAAGCAGGTTGTTTTAGAATGGAATATAATTTAGTTTTTGCTCAATTTTCCACTTATTTTATTATTTTATATTATATTTCTTTCTGTTCATCATGGACTTCATAAATTTATTTGTGCCAATCCCTTCCCTCCTCCTCTTCTTCTTCTTCTTACAGTCCTCCCTTTCTCTTCTTTATCTGTTCTCTCCTCTCACACTCCCATCCTCTTTCTTTTCCGCATTATCGTCACTTTATTGTAATTCCCTATGGAGATTTCTTTTTTTCTCTCTACTGTATAGTTCACAATTGACATCACCTCCATCACTCCCCACTAAGTGCACAGGAAACATATATGTCTACCTACCCTACTCCCCACCCCCACCTCCCCTCCAAGTCACTGGATTTGTGCTCATGCAAAATTGTATAGCTCCTACCTTAAAAAAAAACAAACAAACAGGGAGTGGGCAGTGGCTTCCTCGATATTTGAAGAGAATTTTGTGTTTAAAAAAAAAAAAAAATTGGCCACATTTGGTTTATATTTCCTCATATAATGTATTACTGCTCATACAAGTTATTTTACCAATCACATTGAAAAAAAGTTCATCTTCTTCCTATTATTGCAACAAAAGGCAACTGGTTTTGTGGCAGCAATTCTGCCAATACTGTATACCACTTGGCGATTGTAGCTCGAGTCTTACGTTTTAAAGTGGTTCACTTATTAAGTCTGTAATTCCAATTTGTGTCAATTAAAATAATTGGCTGTCGGTACACCTTATGGTTGGTTGGCAGGATAGCTAAGAGGTATGTGGTTGTCCATTTGAACTGTCCAGCCTGGGTATGAACGAATCTCAGCCCAGCTATAAACTGTCATCTTGGTGTTCCACATGCAGGACGAAGCATCATTATGTGGCATCGACGACCATAATGATGTTAAGCCAGGGGACTAGTCTGCCTGTTATGTTCCTTGGTAGATGTTAAATATCCCACAATGTTTTTCATGAAGAGTCGGTGAGTTAGTACCGGCATCCTGAACAAGTTCCAAATTGCTGCCCAAATCATCTTTGGCCGAACGCAAGGTCTACCCAGTCGGTTGATGAAAGACTTGGGCAAAAATATTCCCTGGCTGACCCCAAACACGAATGTAAGAATTAGGGTGGGGGTGGTAGGAGGAGGAGGAGGAGGAGGAGGGGTGAATTTGAAGTTCTTTTTTTTTAACAAATGACAAACGAATACAGAAGTAAATGCAGGACACAGACATCTGCTCCCATTTTTATTCTCATGCAAATGGTTTCATTTCCTTGGCCCCAATTATTAGGACCAGGTATAATAAAGAAAAGACTAGATCTCTCTCATTAGGAAAATGTTACAACCAGCTGGCTTTCCGAGAGAGATAGCAAAGAGACTAAAGCTGAAAGGATGAAAGGGCTTTGAACTTTTCCATGGGCGATGCACTGCACTTATTTTCATTTGGTTATCTCGGCATGAAAAGGGACGGAATAAAC
>NC_140971.1:48376329-48383829 GCF_056783735.1 Eptatretus burgeri | reverse complement strand
TATATATATATATATATATATATATATATATATATATATATATATATATATATATATATATATATATATATATATATATATTGGTATTACAAATGTTTTTAAGAAGAAGGAACTTCCAACCAAAAGTACAAAACTCGATCGACTCCGTTAATTTGAGCAAAAAACGAGAGCAGACCCAATCTCAGGGCAACGTTTCGCTGGCTTCATAGCTGGCTTCATCAGGCACAATAGATCTGTGAATATGTCCATACAAAACACGAAAAAAAACAAAAACACAAATACATGAAGCACAGTGTTGTGAGTGGAAAGCAGGTCATATAAACACCACACAAACACACGCACATATAAACATCTACATGTTTATAAGAGGTTGGCCCGGTGACGCCATACGACAGCACGTGGAGATGGAATTGGGAGGGAGCGGTGCACTTCTGAGATAAATGGGAACAAACGATACTTAGTCTTTGTGTACAAATGTACTTCTGAGGTAAATGTGTACAAATGATACTGACTTGCCTTGCAGCATATGGAGATGGATTTGGGGTGGAGCGGTGCAAAATAATTGATTTATTCAGTGATTAGTTGCATAATTAAAATAAATGATAATCGTAAAATGATTGATTTCTCAATCAATTGGCTAATTGCATACCTAAACCATTGCTGTTTCATCCGAATCTGTAACCTTTTGAAAAATAAGTAATTCATCGAAAAATGAATTAGTTATTGATTAACTGATTAATCAATAAATCAAAAATACCATTTTTAGCCACATCACTTTTTCACTGTCGTGTCCAAGTATCAGCTTCTGAGCTCAAAAGGTACCTGAGATATTGCCCAGATGAGAAAGAAAATAAATAAGAATTAATTAAACGATATAATTAAGTCAATGATCAGTTAATTGATTAATCAAAAAAGAAAACTTTTTTGCAAAAGAACATTGCCACTTTTGTCCCCAAATTTCAGCTTCCACGCTCAAAGGATGGCTGAGATATCACACTGACAAGAAAGAAAGAAAACAAACGGAGTAAAAACTGAGTACTCCCTTCCTTTGGCACAAGGCGATGTCATCATACATCGCCTGTATATGGAATTGGGAAGGAGCAGTGTACAGTAAACAGGTGTATGTGAAGGATGGAAAAAAAATTTGGCTCGGTCATTTAAAAAACACGTTCATACGTCAATCAGCTCAGAAATCAGATGTTACCAAATATATTTTGCTTTGAAACCCACAAAGAGAAACCATTTAACCTTTGAAAGCAGATCCGATAACCAAATGCTTTAGAAAAAGTCGCAGGGAAAATGGAAAACATGAAAAATCCTTCATAAGATACGGGATTAAACTTTTCCACTATGGCACCAGAAAAAGACTTGGCATGTCCACAAATCCGCAGAGAGTCCCTACAGATCCAAATCTACCCATCTGTTCCACGTCTGTGTGTGCTGTATACATATCTCTACCTTGTAGTAACTGTCAACTGTGCATCCCGATCGGGACATGAACTGTACTGCTATCAACTGTGGGGTGCTCAATAAGTGGCAAAAGCACTCAAGCAAGCACTCAAGCAAGCACTCCAACAGAATGCCTGCTTGGCAAGCGATTACCAATTGCTGTCGATAAAACCCATGCACCCATAAAACATATAAGCAATGTCCGAATTGAACAAATGAACACTTTTTGTAGCATCAGAACTGCTGCTAAGTTCAGATATGGAGCTAAAAATTTGTAATTCTTCTTAATTTACAAGATTCTCAAGGTTACGGCATGGGTGGAAATTGAATAAGTCCACGAACGCTGGCGTCTCCAGGAGTTTATAAGTATTGCAATGTACTCAGTGATGCGTAGCCATGATAAACAGGGATTCAATAATATGAGTGAGGAAAGTGAAAAAAAAGCTTTATTGTTAAGAAATTATGGTGGCCCGTTTCAAGTCAAAGCATGGTTGAGCAGGCCAAAAACCATGTCAGCTTCATACCCCACCCAGGATACACCTGAAGACCCCAGAGAGTGAGGTGGCCGATGATCACCCGATAAAGAATATACAATGATTAAATAAGGCCGTTATTACCTTCAAAAGGGGTGCTCTAATGAACCCAAACACCCAATTTTCAGTAATAGACTCCCTTGAAATTCCCTTAATTTGCATGCAAAGTTTCATCCTACTAGCTTTCATGGCTTTGGAGTTATGGAGGACACACACACACACACACACACACACACACACACACACACACACACACACACACACACACACACACACACACACACACACACACACACACACACATAGTAACATTTATTTGTCTACTAGCAAATACAACCCATTCCACTTCTGAAACCACTATATGCAGATAACAACCAACAACCAATAACACACACACCGGTGTCAAATTCCATTAGAGTAATACAGTTTATACACATACACACATGTGCAAGTGTACACACCCATCAAGTAAATAAAAACGACAAACACAAAGATTTACCTTGAAACAGTGTTCTTTGAAGGAGGATTTAATGTGGGTAATTATCAAAATTCAATTCAAAAATGTATCGTCACAGAACAAAAAAAATGTTGATCTATGCTTTCACATCTAGAACAAACAAGACGATCACATGATCAGATAAACCTTATTGTTTTTAGCAGCGTCTCGCATAGCGAACGCTGCTCTAAGAGAGGAGGAGGAGGAGCAGCTTCTTCTTAAAAAACCTTTTGGACTCGGCTCTTTTATATAGAGGATCTAGATCTCCTTAAATACTAAACACCTGTACACATCTTCGCATTGAGGGTGCCTTTTGAGAGTGTCTACCATGAACTTTTAAATATATTCGGACATTTGCTTTTAAGTTTCGAAAAGTTCACATTACGATTTAAAGATTATTCCATTTAATATATTGTTGCGAATTCGCGCCCGCCGGCGTGCGAACGGCCACGTAACTCGAATCGCGGCACGTCGCCCACCGGACGGACAATTCTGTCGTGACCCTCTCGGAGCTAGTCACGGGTGGGCCTTTCGGCCTCACCACGATCGTGCCAATCGGCCCCCCGCGTGGGATAGGGTTGTTCGCCAAACTCGACCTACCCAAGTACCCATGCGGAGGGTAAACTGGGCGATCGCACCTCGCCGCAGGTCGACTCCGGAAACGGGCCACTTAAGCGACCCGTTCCGTACTATCGGGATAACCGAGCGGTGTTATCGTCGGCCTCGACGGTTCTGATTAATTATCGGGCATATCAAGCCCACTACCAACCCTTTACGTGAAGCAGGATGGAGATTCAATTGAAGAAAAGACGAAGCGAAACGGGAAAACAGTTCAACATGATGCACATTTATTCTGCGGCACACGGAAAGCACACATATACAATTAAACAGAATGCACATAAAGCAATTGCAACAAAAGAAACACAACAATGCAGATCTACAACCGACTACGCGTGCACACGGCAACACTTAAACAGTTTTACTTTACAGACTGGCGCCACACACACACGTTTACACAGAAACAAAAGGAAAGGGCCACCCTCAAAGACAAGGGGGCAGACGGGGCCTGTGGGCCAATATTTGCGCGGGACCTGAAAGAGCGGTCAGGTCCGCGAGACCGGGTGGATCCTACCCGTGTCTTTGTGATGAGCCGCAAATGTGGCAGCGCGGCGGTGCGCCGACTTCGTGCTCCTTCGCGGGTTTCGTTGGCACTGCTTGGAGTGGGGTGGGAACGGGGCCCCCTTTTCGCACTATCTCAGCGCGGGGGGAAAAAGGGGGGAATTGTTGATGCTCTGGGGAAAGAGTATAGCTGGCTTGCTTGGATCCCGCGACGAGTGATTCCACCGCGACCTCGTCGCCGACCGCAGTCTTCCTTGCCTCGGACCCGAGCTCTTCGGTCTCTTCCCCAATTCTCCTCAGCCGACTGCAGCAAACCACCTGTACGCCCTCGCCTCCCGACTCCACTCCGCGCTCCAACCCGACTCTGCCCCAAAACTCTTCGCCCTTCCAAGGCCGACTCCCCGCTCCTCCAAGGCCGACTCCGCTCAAACTGACTCTGCCCAAACCGACTCGACCCAAACCGACTCTGCTGCCACCACACTCTGCCGCTGCCACACTCTGCTCTCCAAAACTGACTCTACTCTCCGATTCGCCGAGCGCTCGGCACTTTATAGGCCGGCAGGAGAACCCATATGCAAATTTCTGGATCAGAACGAGCTCGGGGTGGAGCCACGCTTGCCCATTGGACGGAGAAAAAGGGGCGTGAACCTCCCCTGATCCTAGAATTTGCATATCTTGATTCCACACCGACGCGCCTGGAGGCGGGGCCAAACCGCCCCGCGCTTGCTGATTGGACGGATCAGAAGTGGACGTGTAGCATTCCCGATCCGAATTCTCCTCGGAAAGGCCGCATTTTGCACTCGCGGTTCGGCGCGCGTCCCGTACGAGCCCAGGACAGCCTGACGCTCGGTGCTCCCAGGTGGTGCGGGAATGGCCGCAGAAGGAGAGAGGTGAAGGTGGTGGAGGGTTTATGGTGGTGGTTTATGGCCATGGTGCCGTTTGGAATGGCGGTGATGCGATGTTTGCAGGAGCGAGTTGTGAAGGTAAAGATCGTGGCTGTTGGCGTTGTTGTTGTTGTGAAGCGGCGTTGTGGTTAGTGGTTGTTGTGTGATGGCGGTTGAGACGTGGTTGGTTCAAAATAAAGATAGAACAGAAAAACGGCTATCTCAAAGGGTCGCAGCCCGAATTAATCACATTTATTCCCTCTCAAACAACGGGTTTGGGGCTAACTACACATGTACTTACAGAGATATCTCACCTATGGGACCTGAAAGGTGGTTTGCGAATTTCCACAACCGCAACAATATTGTCATTTCGTAAATACACGAGTTTCTCGTCATGAACGAAGATCGTCCATGACCGACGTGACGTGACGGCACGTGACGAAATATCGGAAGTTTTTTTTTTTTTCCTCCTTCCTCTTCTTGTTATTCTTCTGGTGAAGACAAAACCTTTAGGATGCGGCTCTTGGACACATTTGTCTTTATTTTTTATAAGTATCGATGTCAAAGTGAGAGGAGGATAACAAAAAGAGATTGCACAAAAAGGTTAAACAAAGTGATGTCTTGTAAAAACTAAAATGGCACATTTTCAGTGGATGAGACACCTTCCAAGGCACCCACCGCAAGACACTGGAGTTCCCAACAAAGGTGGAAACGTATGATGTGAGATTGAAAGCACAGTTAATTTTTCCCAAAATGAACAACCAAGCAGCTTGGACCACACTCGCTAAGTGGCTTAAGCACTTAAGCAAGCACTCCAGCGAAATGGTTGATAAAATAATGGCTCTCTTGGCACGCAATTGGCAATCACCGAACCATCATATTAAACATACACCTCCCGGAGAGAGACGCCACAAACGTTACATATGTCCGAATTGGACAAATGAACTCTTTTCTCGATGTCAGAACTGCTTGCAAATTCGATTCTGGAGCTTAAATTTTGTAATTCTTCGTTTAAGAGATACTTGTGGCGATCGCATGTGTGGAATTGAAATAAAGAATGAACGCTGCCGTCTCCAGGCATTTATAAGCATTACAATGTACCCAGCGATTCATAGCTAGAATGAACAGCCTGTTCCAAGTTGCAGCGTGTTCCAAGTCAAGGCAAGGTTGAGCACGCCAAAAAAATTGGCAGCCTCAGACCACACTGAAGTTACCAAAGAAACGCCTGAAGACCCCAGACAGCAAGGTGGCCGAGGAATGCCTGATGAAAGATATAATTAAATGATGGTGTTAATTATTTTCAAAAGGGGTGTTTTAATTCACCCAAACATCCAATTTTCACTCTTACACTTCCTTGGAGTTTCCATAGTATGCGTGCAGCTTCAGGCTGTGAAGTTTTATGGTTTTGGAGTTATGGAGGAAACACACAAACAAATTGCTTTTTTATTTGTATGTACATGTAGAATATATATATATATATATATATATATATATATATATATATATATATATATATATATATATATATATATATATATATATATATATATATTGTATGAAACCCTTCATCTCCTCAATCCCTTCATCCACTCCCACTTATTCTTCTTTTCCCATTGCACTCTATATGTACATATATATATATATATATATATATATATATATATATATATATATATATATATATATATATATATATCCACGGAGACAAAAATTAGTCATTCATAATTGTCAAAATAAAAATGTCTCCTAGTGCCTCTCTAATGTGGAGTTATACACCAACCCAAAGTCCCTTTTGTGACTTTCCCAACCATTGCATTATTTTCTTGAAATGTCCTTGATGTAAACACACAAAATGCATATCGCTAATGATGAACCAAGTGCACGCCCAATGGATCATGTCTCATTAACACGCACGTTTCCCTCGAATATGGACCGTAATTAATGCACCCCAAAGGCTCCTGGGGGGAGGGGGGAATGGAGTGTAAACACTTTAATAGTTCCTGGGTGATTCTCACCGAGTTATCAAAATTACAATATAAATAATGCATGGCCTTGAGTCACACATTGAAGATGCCAAGATGCTCATTACACTTCTCTGCGAGGGTTTGCAGGCATATCATTATGAATAATTGTACGAATATGTTTAACATTGAACATAAAGGATGCAATAAGATCAAATCAAATTATTAAATTTTTTTCCACACTTTCATTATTAGTCTTCCACAAGTCATTAGCATATACTAATTGGATAACACTAGCAGTATTGGGTGTTATTCATGCCACCCCTTTGTCTGAAGCAGTGCGATGTTGTGTATGTACATTCTCAGACATTCTCAAATGTGCAATAAAGGCAATCTTCTTCTTATTCTTCTTCTTCTTCTTCTTCTTCTTCTTCCTCTCATCTCATCATTGTGGGAACTGTGCAATGCTTTCTGCCATTTTGGCAGAGAAGAGAGATGTACGAATTAGCCTCACAGCGCTGCCTGTGGTGTGCGATTTCTGCCTACCCCACGAAAGTATTAGCACTCAAGGTTCTAATGGCTGATTAACTCTGCTTTTACTCGCAGGCACAAATTTGGATGGAATTCCTCTCCCCCGCGGCTACTGCGAGGGCTGTAATTTCATACTGTTCCTTGCTTTCATTGGATTTGGCTGGCAGGCCTGTGCAGAGTGCCCCTGCGGGTAATGCTTTCCACGTACTCTTATGTTTGGTGACCTCAGCTATCTGGACCAAAGCATCCCCTCTCCCCCCACTCTCGCTCCCCCATGGTCTCCTACACAGTTTCATTTTACTGAAGATGCCACGTCGATGATGCAATATAAAAGTCAGCGACTTCATTTGGAAGACAGAAACATGCATCCTTCTTTCAGTGGAAAAACAACTGGAGACCATTTTGCTGTATCACGCCGACATTGTCCGCATTCATGTACAAATCTGTGGCCCACAAAGTAATCCCTCATATAGCTACATAAACTCGCCGGGATAGTAAACGAGAGTGACATGCCTTTTCTTCCTCGA
>NC_140971.1:48346329-48368829 GCF_056783735.1 Eptatretus burgeri | reverse complement strand
GGTGGGCGACGTGCCGCGATTCGAGTTACGTGGCCGTCGCACGCCGGCGGGCGCGAAATCCGCAACACTGGTGTCAGGTCGTGCGATACAAATTCATCGCCCTCCTCGCGGCACTGGTATCGGAGAACAGGAAAACGGGCTCTCCTGTCTCCGGCTAAATTCACGGGAATCGGTCCAGGGGTGAGAGAAGCGACCCCCGATTCCCTCCAAATTACGAGCGAGTTAAATTAACCCTTCACGAGAAGCAAGATGGCGTCTCAAGGCGAGCGGGAGCCGGGGGTATTAGAAATGTATATGTGTAGTAATGTAGAATCCATGGTCCAGGATGGAATCCCCGAGCAGGAAATGTTGATTGTGCAGGAACACGGACTCGCCCAACTGAACCCAGAGCCCGAAATGGGTGCGGCAGCGGCCGCAGTGTATGACACCTTCCCCCCCCCTCTCCACCAAAACCCTTCCCCGATCCCTGCCGGAACGGCTCACCTGAGTGCATCCGACATGGCCCAGCTATGCGCCATGCTGGCGGCAATGAACGAAAAGATGAATGCGAAAATGATCGAAAAAATGGATGCGAATATGAAAAACGAAATGAAAGACATGAACAAGCAAATGAATGAAGTGAAAACGACGATGGATGCGTATACACAAAAAATGGGTGAAAAGATGGATACGAATACAAATGAAGTGAAAACGACGATGGATGCGAATACACAGCAAATGAGGGAAGAGATGAAAAAGTTCCGGGGTGAGACGCAGAACATGGGCCGATGCCTGCAGGCGGGCATGAAGGCCGTGACAAAGGAAATAATAGTTGAGACAAGGGAGGTAAAGGGTGAAGAGTTGTCAGAGACACGGGAGATAGAAAAAATAGAGGAAAGACTACACGAGGAAGACGGGGTAAGTGACGCACACACACACACAGAGGTAGTGGAGGACAATGGGGGTGAGCTGGTGGACTGGGTAGAGACCCAGTGCGAGCACCTGGATGGCCTCCTCCAGGAACGAGGGGAGGGAGTATGCCCCCTTGAGGCGAGTCACGACCAGGTGAGTTCGGTCGTGCTTTGCGAGGTTGAGGGGAGGAGTGCTGTGGACGGGTGCACGGCGAGCTTGGGGGGTATAGAGGCCCCGGAGACCCTTGTGGGGACTCGAATCCCCAGTGTGGTTGTCCCTGTGTGTGTGGTGCAAGGCGTGAGTGCGTCCCCGTGTGTGGAAGCGACCCCGTGTGTGAGTGGTGTGGTGGCGATGGTGCCGGAGTACGTGCTTCCCAGCACGCCGTGTGTGGATGAGGCATCGTGTGTGGAAGAGGCCGTGGGTGTGAGTGAAACGGCCAGTGTGGATGAGGCACCGCGGGTGAGTGCCCCCGCGTGTGTGAGTGAGGCCGTGTTTGTGAGTGAGGCACCGCGGGTGTGTGCCCCCGTGTGTGTGAGTGAGGCACCGTGTGTGGATGAGGAACCGTGTGTGGAAGAGGCCGTGTGTGTGAGTGAAACAACCAGTGTGGATGAGGCACCGCGGGTTAGTGCCCCCGCGTGTGTGGGTGAGGAACCGTGTGTGGATGAGGCACAGCGGTTGAGTGCCCTCGAGTGTGTGGGTGAGGCACCGCGGGTGAGTGCCCCCGCGCGAGTGAATGGAGCACCACGTGTGAGTAGTATGGTTTGTGTGAGTAGTGAGGCACGCGTGAGTGAACGGCCGTGTGCAAGGTCGCTGTGTGCCAGGGAGACCGTGTGTGTGAGAGAGCGGTATGAGAGGGAGATGTCGGTTGGCATGCGGGAGCACGCAGCCGCGTCTCCCGGTGTGAATGTGATGGAGTGGACTGTGTGCGTCGTAACACGCAGGTGTGCGTGGGTTGAATGGCGACGACGAAGGCGACATGAGAAGAAAGAAAGCCGAGTAGCGGCTGTAGCTATTTCGGGGACCGTGCCGGGTTCACCCAGCAGTGAGCACGCGGTTCGTGCTGTGCAACGCACGAGACCACCACGTGCTCGCTTGCGAGAGTGAAGTCCCGGTCCGGAAACGCACGCGGTGGATTTGCCGATCTCGCGGACGGACAAAGTTTAGGCAGGTAAACTGATTTGGACCGGACGGGTTCTCCACGCGATCGTGTGTGTTCAGCTCCAACGGGCAGGGCACATGTGTTCGCGTGGGGAACCCCTCGAGACGTGTGGCTTGTGTTTTTTTTTATATGCGCACGGTGACGTCATGGCTGCACGTGGGGTTGGAATCCGGCAGGAGGGGTATCTCTGCCGGATGGTCCCGTCCAAGGAGGGACGAGGAACACGTGCAGCTGCATGACGTCACGGGCAGTTGCAAGGTGCAAAGAGCGCGAGTTGCTGCGCATGGGAAAAAAAAAAAAGAAAAGAAAGCCAAGCCTCACTTTCGGGTGCAAAGGATTCCTGGGCAAGGGGTGAAAGACCCCCTTACCGGGGCACAGGATGAAAACTAGTTAGGGGGAAGGGTTAGCTTAGTTAGACCGACTTCATGGGGCAGGGGTAAGTCCTCATGGAGTCCGTGGAATGGATTAGTTAGAGGGATTGTAGCCAGATTTAGGTTGGGAAAGTGATTTATGGGATTACATTTGAGACAGTGACAGGCAGTGAATGTGTAGAGGGGACGTAGTTTAGCTACGTAGTGTTAAAAGGAACGTGCTTTAGTTTAAGGGACGACGTGGGAGCACGAGTTAGTTAGGGGAGGTAGTTAGGAGGATGGCAGAGTTCAGCGGTGTGTGTGTTGAAGAGTTGGTGAGTTGTGAGTACGTGTACATGTTGAGTGAGTGAGGCCAGCGGGTCTGTGTGTATGGAGTGAATGGGGAATGCATGGTGCGATGAGTGATTGGGGGGAGGAGTGACTCCCGCCCAAGGGACCCCGGGGTCAGAGTAAAGTGAGTTAGCTGGGTTAGTCAAATTGAAAAATGGAGGTCGTTTTGTTGTTGGTGGGAAAGTAGGCTCGAGACCCATTTGGAGGGGTGCAGGAGCCCTGTTGACGGGCTTGGGAGCGTGGCTGCGAAAGGTGAGTATCGCTGAGTGGGTACCCCGGGCACCAGGCTAGTCGGCCGTGGTAGGCCATGGGCCCATGGGGGGCCGGGATAGAGTAGTGGGCACGGGTGCGCCTGCTTGGTGCGGGGGCCCGGGGCGCCATTAGCCGCGTGGGCAGTGTTGTGGGCACGGGTGACCCTCGGAAAGGGGCCCGGGAGGCCGGCCTGCCACGTGTGCGTTTCAGGGGAGGTGCCATGGGGGCACTCCCCGGTGTTAGGGAGCTGGTAGGCTCGGAGGCAGTGTAGTGCCCGGGGGTGCCATAGCGGGAGAATCGGCAGAGGGTCGTGCCTGCCAAAGGGAGCCACGTGTCCCAGCCAGGAGACCGTGTGAGGGCACGGAGAGAAAATTGGGGGGCGAGGCCCGAAATTGTAAGGACACCAACACAGGCGACGGGAATCTGGGTTGTTAGAACCAATAGTTTAAGCGAGAGGCGCTTGTTGAAAGCCCCGGGGTAGTTTAACAGTTAAATGGTTAGGGTAGATTAGGAGATGTACCCCTCCGCACCATCCATCCCCTCGCTGTCGTTGTGGGCCGCTGGACCCACTTTGGGTTAGATCGCCGAACTCTGGGGAGGCCATTCTGAGGCTTCGGTGGGCCTCGACACAGGACGTTAGCTCTCCCTTATTCCCCTCTGGGAAGGGAACGTAGGGGTTGGGAGTAGGCTAGGTGACAGGATAGGTTAGCCGAACAAGGACGATAAAGGGGGTTAGGGGACGATTTATAGTGGGGAAGTAAAAATAAAAACAACAGAAAAAAAATAAGTTGGGGCTAAATTGGGGTTTGACAAATTAAGGGAGTGGGTATGTACAGTGACAGGCAAAGGCGATAGGTGGGAGGGAGACAGGTAGGTAGGTCCGAGCCCGCCTTCCAAGTGGCCAGCACCACCGCACTCCCTCCACCAACCTCCACTGAACGGCAAGAGCTGGCCAACTTCATCGGCTGGCCGTGTTTTGCTTCAAGGCGGAGGTCGGCCAACTTCATCGGCAGCTGTGTGCTGCAAGGCCTGTGCCGGCCAGTTCATCTGCTGGCTGTTTTTCTTCGAGGCCTGTGCCGGCCTGGTTCTGCGGGCTGTGTTTGCCTGCAGCGGCCTTCTTCTGCGGGCTGTGTTGCCTGCACCTTTGCCATGCCATGCCCACTGCCCATGTTCACCAGCCCCGTTCAATTTTGCTTTGCCCCCCCCTGTTCATTTCCATGTGCGCCAGGATCAAGGCAACAGTTTGCAAGCTGCGAGAACTGCCCTGTTGGCAGCTACAACACGGGCCTGCAGTGGCGGCCCGTGCACCGTGTTTGTGTCCATCCATCCATTCGTTGTGCTCATTGCGTGTGCCACTTGAGCTGGCACGGAGACTGCGTTTGTGCAGCCCATGCACCGTTGTGGTTCACTGCATTCAGTTCAAACCGTGTTTGTATTCATGCATCCATTCGTTGTGCTCATTGCGTGTGCCACTTGAGCTGGCACGGAGACTGCGTTTGTGCAGCCCAAGCACCGTTGTGGTTCACTGAGTTCAGTTCAAAAGGGAAGGCCTTGGACTGCGTGTGAGCAGCCAGCCACGTTCCCTGTCACCTGCATTGTTTGAGTCAGAGACTGCATGTGGGCAGCCTGGCTCCCTGCTAACTGCTTTTCTTTGCAGAGTTCAATGATCCTGGGCCATGGTTTAGTGTAAAATTTGTAAGTTAAGGTAAGATGTACTGTACATATGAGTGCGCCCCCGGCATGTCTGTCTAGCGCCGGCAATTTTATTTAAGTCGTCCGTGTGAGTGAGTTTGTTTAGATAGTTACGCAGCCCTCAGGTTATTTATTTTGGGGACACGAATACCATGAATGTCGCACTCAGGGATCCGTAGGTAAAATGTACTAGGGGAAAACTACACATGATGGCACACGAAAATTTGACGACTCGGGACGAGTCTGTAAAAAGGGAAGGGGGTAGTGTTGTGGTTACCAGATTCGCAAACCACCATTCAGGTCCCTTAGGTGAGGTATCTCGGTAAGTGCATGTGTAGTTAGGCCCAAACCCGTTGTCTAGTGGGAATACATGTCATTTATACGTGCTGCGACTCTTCAGGATAGCCGTTTTTCTTTTACTATCTTTATTTTGGACCAACCGCCATGATCACAACCACAACATCAACCACCGACCACAACCACCGCTTCACCACAACCGCCACGACCTTCCCGTCACACCTCGCCACCGTAGCATCGCCACCGTTCTTGCCCCGCTGTGGGTACCGGTGTTGGACTCATGCAGAACGCGCGTCGAACAGCGTGTACAAAATCACGGATTTTCTGCTTCAAAAACGGATCAAAAACGACACACGCCCACTTTTTGCCGTCCAATCGGTGAGCGAGGGGCGATTTGGCCCCACCTCCAGAACGATCGATATATGCAAATTTGTGGATCAAAAAGCCTTCACGCCCACTTTTTCTCGGGCCAATGGGGAGCGAGGTGAAAGGTCAAAGGGAGGGGGTCAAAGGCGAAGTTACGGGGGATAAAAGGACGGTGTTCGTCAGTAAGGAGTCGGAGTCAGCAAAAAGGGAACGAAGAGTCAGAAGAGAGTCGCAAACAAGAACGGGTCGGAGAGTCAAGAAGAGGAGAGTCGGAAGCAAAGGGTCAAGACTTCGCGGGCGGTGGAGCTGCTCGTCGTGTGCGTTGGAGTCGGAACGGAGGGGACGGAGCTGTGGAAAGGCGGCGACACCAGACGAGGGGGTGCTCGCGTCGTGCAGGAAGCTGCACCCGAGGGAGGCCGACAGCGCGACCTGGCCGAGGTGGAGACGCTCGTCGCACATAATAAAGATCCTCTATACCCCGAGCATCAGCAACCCCCTCCTGTTTCCCCCCGCGCTGAGATAGTGCGACCAAGGGGGCCCCGTTCCCACCCCCAGCCAGGCACTGTCCACGAGGCCCGCGGGTTGCGGGGCCATCGCCGCTCCGCGTCTCATCACCAGACGGGTAGGCCCGACCCGGTCTCGGCCTCAGGCCTGCCCCATTCTTGGGGGATTTCTTTTCCTTGGTTTTGGGTATGTGTTGTCGGCGCCGTCTGTGAAGTAGAATTGTATAAGTGTTGCCGTGTGCTCGGTAGTCGGTATTAGCTCTGCACTGTGTTTTCACTTTTATGTTTGCTTTTTGTGTAAATGGAATTGTGTTTTCTTTTTTTGTGTGCATTTGGTGGAATTGTATTTGTGTGCTTTCCGTTCGTCGCGAATAAATGTGCTTTATTGTTGAACTGTTCTCCCGCTTCGCTTCGTCTTTTCCTCCATTGAATCCCCATCTTGCTTCACGTAAAGGGTTGGTAGTGGGCTGAATACGCCCGATAATTAATCGAACCGTCGAGGTCGACGATAACACCGCTCGGTTATTCTGATAGTACGGAACGGGTCGCTTAAGTGGCCCGTGTCCGAAGTCGACCTGCGGCGAGGTGCGATCGCCCGGTCTACCCTCCGCGTGGGTACTTAGGTAGTTCGAATTTGGCGAGCAACCCTATCCCACGCGGGGGCTGATTGGCTCGATCGCGGTGAGACCGAAAGGTCCACCCGTGACTGGTTCCCGGCGTTAGTCCGAGAGGGTCACGACTGGATTGTCCGTCCGGTGGGCGACGTGCCGCGATTCGAGTTACGTGGCCGTCGCACGCCGGCGGGCGCGAAATCCGCAACAATATATTGTTGTGGTTGACCAAATTCGCAAACCACCATTCAGGTCCCTTAGGTGAGATATCTCGGTAAGTATATGTGTAGTTAGGCCCAAACCCGTTGTCTAGAGGGAATAAATGTCATTCATGCGTGCTGCGACTCTTCAGGATAGCCGTTTTTCTTTTACTATCTTTATTTTGGACCAACCGCCATTATTACAACCACCAACCACGTCTCAACAGCCATCACAACAACAACCACCAACCACAACGCCGCTTCACCACAACCGCCACAACTCGCCACCATCGCATCACCGTCATCTCGCGCCACTCGTGGGCACCGATGCTGGACTCGTGTAGAGCGCGCACCGAGCAGCGTGTTCAAAAGCATCGCGGACTTTCCGCAGAAAAACGGATCAAAAACGACTCACGCCCACTTTTGTTCCGTCCAATCGGTGAGCGAGGGGCGATTTGGCCCCGCCTCCAGGGCGTTGGAGGGCGGTCGCTATATGCAAATTCATGGATCAAAAAGCATTCACGCCCACTTTTTCTTGGGCCAATGGGGAGCGAGGTGAAAGGTCGGAGGCAGAGGGTCAAAGATGAGAGAGCAAAGCCACGGGGCTTATAAAAACGACTGCGTTCGTCAGTCGAGTCGAGTCCAGTGGAAGTTGAGAAGCAGTTCAGTTCGCAGGAGGAAGAGTTGAGTTGGAAGCGGAGGAAGAGCTCAGTGCAGTTGGGAGTTCGCGGAGTTGGAGTGAAGAGGACGGAGCTGTGGAGAGGCGGCGGCGGCGAAGGCGAACGAGGGGGTGCTCGCGTCGGATTCGGGGAACTGAGGATAGAGAAAGGCCGGCGGCGCGACAGAGGTCGTGGTGGAGACGCTCGTCGCGGGACCCGCGATTTTGGTGAAATCCTCCTTTCCCCGAGCATCAGCAACCCCCTCCTGTTTCCCCCCGCACTGAGATAGTGCGACAAAAGGGGGCCCCCTTCCCACCCCCCGACCAGACACCGTCCGCGAGGCCCGCGGAGTTGAGGCACCACCGCCGCTCCGCGTCTCATCATCAGACGGGTAGGCCCGACACGGTCTCGGCCCCAGGCCCGCCTACCCCCTCATCCTGGAGGGTGGTTCTCTTTTCTTTTGCTTTGGGAATATGTGTTGTCGGCGCCGTCTGTGAAGTAAAATTGTATAAGTGTTGCCGTGTGCTAGCGTAGTCGGTATTAGATCTGCATTGTCGCATTTGCTTTTTGTCTTCTTCTTTTCTATGTGCTTTTGGTGGAATTGTATATGTGTGCTTCCCGTGTGCCGCGAAATAAATGTGCTTATTATTGAACTGTTTTCCCGCTTCGCTTCGTCATTTCTTTCATTGAATCCCCATCTTGCTTCACGTAAAGGGTTGGTCCTGGGCTAAGACGCCCGATAATTAATCGAACCGTCGAGGCCGACGAATAACACCGCTCGGTTATCCCGATAGTACGGAACGGGTCGCTTAAGTGGCCCGTGTCCGAAGTCGACCTGCGGCGAGGTTCGATCGCCCGGTCTACCCTCCGTGTGGGTACTTAGGTAGGTCGAATTTGGCGAGCAACCCTATCCCACGCGGGGGCCGATTGGCTCGATCGCGGTGAGACCGAAAGGTCCACCCGTGACTGGTTCCCGGCGTTAGTCCGAGAGGGTCACGACTGGATTGTCCGTCCGGTGGGCGACGTGCCGCGATCCGAGTTACGTGGCCGTTCGCACGCCGGCGGGCGCGAATCCGCGACACTGGTGTCAGGTCATGCGATACAAACTCATCGCCCTCCTCGCAGCACTGGTAACGGAGAACGGGAAAACGGGCTGTCCTGTCTCCAATTAAATTCACGGGAATCGGTCCAGGGGTGAGAGAAGCGACCCCCGATTCCCTCCAAATTACGAGCGATTCAAATTAACCCTTCAAGAGAAGCAAGATGGCGTCTCAAGGCGAGCGGGAGCCGGGGGTATTAGAAATGGATGTCGAATGTGTAGAATCCATGGCTCAGGATGAAATACCCGTGCAGGAAATGTTAATTGTACAGGAAAACGAACTCGCCCAACTGAACCCAGAGGCCGAAATGGGTGCGGCAGCGGCCGCGGTGTATGACACCTCCCCTCCCCCTCTCCACCAAAACCTCCCGATTCTTGCCGAATCGGCTCACCCAAGCGCACCCGACATGGCCCAGCTATTCGCCATGCTGGCGGCAATGACAGCGAGGATGGATGCGAATACACAACAAATAAACGAAAAGATGGATACAAATACAAACGAAATGAAAGGCATGAACGAAAAGATGGATACAAATACAAATGAAATGAAAAACGAAATGAACAAGCAAATAAACGGAATGGAAGCAAACATGAAGGAGGAAATGAAAGAGCTACGGGGTGAGACGCAGAACATGGGCCGATGCCTGCAGGCGGGCATGAAGGCCGTGACCAGGGAGATAGGAATGGCGACTCCACGTGTGGGAGCGAACGAGCTGGAAGGGGGTGCAGCGGCTGACAGGCCCGCGGTGGAGGCGGGTAAAAAAATAATTCGGGGGGCGTGTTGGGCGAGGGTCGTGACAGAAGAATCGACGGTGACCGAAAGGGAAAAATTAAATGGGGAGACTGGGGCGTGCGCGGCGAGGCACGAGGTGACGACAACGGAAATAATAGTTGAGACAAGGGAGGTAAAGGGTGAAGAGGTGACTGAGTTGGCAGAAACACGGGAGATGGGAACGATAGAGGGAAGACTACACGATGAAGACGGGGTAAGTGACGCACACACACACACGGAGGTAGTGGAGGATAATGAGGGTGAGCTGGTGGACTGGGTGGAGGCTCGGTGCGAGCAGCGGGAAAGCCTCCTCCAGGAACGAGGGGAGGGAGTATGCCCCCTTGAGGCGAGTCACGACCAGGTGAGTTCGGTCGTGCTTTGCGAGGTTGAGGGGACGAGTGCTGCGAACGGGTGCTCGGAGAGCTTGGGGGGTATAGAGGCCCCGGAGACCCTTGTGGGGACACGAATCCCCAGTGTAGTTGTCCCTGTGTGTGTGCTGCAAGGTGTGAGTACGTCCCCGTGTGTGGAAGCGACCCCGTGTGTGAGTGGTGTGGTGAATCTGAATAAACACAACTACCTCACAAATACTGGACAATTACCTGTCCACCAAAAACATTCAAGCTTTGAAGAGGAAACATCACAGAAATTATGCATGCCCACCAAACACAACAAGGAGGCCCAGAGGCAGAACAGAAGGGATGCAAGAGAGGATGTTACGGAACAATAGACCACTTACTACTCAACAAGGCCATACTTGAAAACTGCAATACAAGAAGAACCAAATTGTCCACAGCCTGGATGGACTACAAAAAGCTTTTGGCATTGTCCCACATTCATGGTTGATAAAGTGCATGCAAATATGCAAGATAAATCCCCAAATAATCAAGCTGATTGAGAAAGCAATGGCTCTATGGAACACCACACTAATCCTGCAGCACACGGAAAGAAAGATTGAAACACCAGAAGATATGAGGTGGGATCTTCCAAAGAGACTGCCTTCCTCCCACCCCCCCCCCCCTTCCTCTTCTTTTGCCTTGCTCTGGATCCACTAAGTAACCTCATTAATGAGCAAGGACATGGATACAATCTAACATCCAATAAACGAACATCCAAAGAAACAAGAAAGGTGACACATCTACTGTACATGGATCATTTAAAACTCTCTGCACCGATGAAAAATTGGCAGAACAACTGAAATTAGTGAAACGGTACTCAAACGTCATCCAAATGGAATTTGGCCAATATAAGTGTGCCAAATGTGCTTTTGTGCAAGGCAGACCAACAAAAACGGGAAGCATATAATCGACCTGGATACAACAATACAGGAGCTAGACAATGAAGCATCTTACAAATACTTTGAAGTCGAAGAAGGCCACAAAATATGTCACAAAAAATGCACAGAACATTTACCAAAGAATACCTGCATAGAATGAGGCTAATCCTGAAAACATACTTCTCCCCAAGGAACAAAATCAAAGTCATAAACCAACTCGGAATACCAGTGTTCCAATACAGGTGAGGAATGGTAAGCAGTTCAGAAGCAGATCTCAAAAAGATACTTCAAAACAAGGAAACTCCTCCTATCCATAAAATGTTCTTTAAAAAATCAGTGCATCCCGATCATGTACCTGCCGAGGAAAGGAGGAGGTGGTGGTCTGATGGAACTCAATCAAGTGCACAGAGCGACGACTGTAGGATTATCAGAGTACAGTACGTGAAATGTTCAACAGACTACTGAAAGTAATTTGTATGCAAGCATGAATACAACAAAGCAGAAAAGGTATCTCTCACTCACCTTGCAAAAAACTTCCAAAAACAGGTGCAAATAGAAGATGTCATCCACCAAACCGAAACAGCAACAAATACAGCCCCAACTAGAGGGGGAGCACTCGGTCGAGTGCAAAACCTCCGCCGCCGATACTGCGAGGTCACTCAAGTGAACCTGATATCCTATTAATTCAATTTGACGTCAACAGTCACTCACAGAGTTAGAGTTTGCAACTTTCCCTTTTACTTTTAACTTTTACATACTCAATTCATTCGTCATAACTAGATTCCTTGAGACAGAAATTGATTTAACGTGGGTATATCCACCTGAAGTTCCAAAATCAGCTGCAATTATAATTCTGGCATGTTTTTTGTTGGAAATCACTTATAACATGTAGAAATACAAAAAAAAAATCGAAATTTTGTTGAAAAAAAAATGGGCAAAAATTTTTTTCTCTAACAATTTTTTTTTTGGGGGGGGGGGGGTTGGAAATCACTTAAAACATGTAGAAATGCAAAAAAAAAATCAAATATTTTTTCAAAATGGCCGCCATAGCGGCCATATTGGATTTTGGACCAAGTCCAAAATCTAATGGCATGATCCTTGGACCAGACCTAACCCCCCCACCAAGTTTCGTCGAAATCCGTCGAGGAGTTTTTCCGTAATACTGTTCACAAACAAACAAACAAACAGAAAGGGGTGAAAACAGTAACCTCCGTCCATCTTCGATGGCGGAGATTAATAATAGCAACAACAAAAACGATCGAAAATATATGATGAAATACTAACAGATATATACTTACAACTGGGAGTGATAAGGACAAAGTGACAAAGACAAAAGACCAGGGAAATATAAAAAAAGAGTTGGACAGATTGGGGATCAACAAAGAAGGATCACTGGAATGGCTAAGAAAAGGTGAGCTCAATTGGGATGGAGAACGATTATCATACATGCCCAAGACTAAGGGCAACACATGAATGGCTTTTTTGAAAATGGCAGGACTGAGCCAATCGGACAGGTGCATTTTTTTCAAGGTACAAACAGAAAGCAAGTGTCACCTCCTATCGGGATGTAAAAAAAAACTCGTGTCAGAACAGCTGTGCACAAAAAGACATAACAATGTACAGTACATGTGGAGTAATCCAATGGCACATCTGCGGAAATTTCAATATCTTAGTTCCACAAAACTCATGGAAACAGGAACCAAAAGCAATCATTGAAAACAAGGACATAATGCTCACATATGACCTGATCATCCCAACCAGCGTGAAAATGGAAAACACAGCCTGCAACCGGTCATGTTACTCAGATACAAAAAGGAAAAGAAAGCATTGCTAATTGAGGTTTCAGTACCGAGTGAGTTTGGTCTAAATCTTGCAGAAATCAAGAAAACGACCAAATATCAAGACCTCAAGAATGAAGTGAAAAGATCTTGGAAGCTGAAGAATGCAGAAATTGTACCAGTGATCATTGGAGAAATGGGAATGATAAAGAAGAACCGCACAAAGATCTTACAACCATCCCTGGAAACATTACCACAAAGAAACTGCAGTTGGAGGCTGTCTGGGGCTCACTGACGATACAAAGAAGAGCCCTCGGGACAAAACTTTGAGACCTTCACAACTTATCCCATGAACCATGATCCTTCTCAGAAACGAAGGTGGATACTTTGAGTCCAAGGAGGTCTCTGTTCCACCTTCTGAAACCAGAATTATGGAGATAACAATCAACGACACGCGTGCACACCAGACACACACACACACACACACACACACACACACACACACACACACACACACACACACACACACACACACACGCAATGCATTTTCATGAGCACAACAATCTGACTCTTGTTTCCGGTGTCACTGTGGTTGCAGGCCGACCTTGAGGTTTGGCGTCGATTTTGGTTTCTCCCACTCTTGAAACGTTTTGCCAAACGTCGAAAGGTGCTCACATCAATGGTAGAGTCAGCATTCACGTCTTTTTAAATGCCTATATATCTCCACAAGAGGAACCTCTTCGCAGGAAGAAATCCAATAACTGTTAGTTCTGCTTTGTCCCCCTCCCCCTTAAGAAGAATAAAAACCACCAGAAAAAACAGCACATGTCCAATCAGCTTGTGGGAGAGGGCATAGTCTCGAACTATGAAAAGCCATGCAGGATGGCAGTTGGAGAAGAGAAAAGACAAAGGAGAGGAGAGTTGAGTTAGTGCAGGTACATCATGAGTGGTTTGAGGTCCAGTTGAGAGGTTGGCACGAGTGTGAAGAATAAGTTACGCAGACAGAAGCACTGAAGAGTGTTCATCCTGGGAGTCCCTAGCTGCGAGGAGTGGAGAGGCAATGGTGTGCCACCGAGATCCTTACAAGAGCCCAAACTTGGAAGCGTAACTCGTCCCATGAACGAGCCACCTTCATCAACACCGCAACCACCATGCGCAAGCACCGTGCATGGAAAGGTCTTTTCGGTCCTGTCACCTCTTTCTTGTCTCTGTGCGTGATAATGTGGGCCAAAGGTAAGAGATAAGCCACCGGAATTACGCGACGGACTCGTGGACACAATACGGTCTCTTTGCTTGTATGGTCTGACTGTTTCAGTGCTCTTTGGCTCTGTTTTCCTATTCCTTTCAATAAACCGTATTTTGTTTCATGATTGAAGTGTTGGTTACTGCATGCTCTGGAATTGGGAACATAAAACCATGGTGGGAGCAAAGCCACGACCGTTCAAAATTGGTGCCAAAACCTTGTCAGTAGGGTATACATGCAGTGGTTCATCAAGGGTTTTCACTAGACCCTTCTTTTCAAACTGACAAATATACCATAAGCAACAGGCATGTTGGAGATACTGTGCTTCAAACACCAAAGAAAAGATCTCCTGGGTTCTCCCAGCAGATGACGTTGTAGTCTCAATGACTCTGTTGCTAGATTGGTGACCATTCGGGTTGGAGATTTGACTGTGCCCACCTGCATCACTGTTACAAAACGAACACACACACACACACACACACACACACACACACACACACACACACACACACACACACACACACACACACACACACACACACACACACACACACACACACACACACACACACACACACACACACACACACACACAATTTGGGCTTCCACAAGTATTTTCATGAGTTGTTTAATATAATGTAGGTGCTATAATGCCATCATAATTACCAATTAGCATGTTGACTTCCAAAACAGAGCCGATATACGAGCACCATTAACGATCGCTTAGGCCTTTGAAGCCCAACATCACTCTTTTTAACTCGAAACTGCTCACTATGTTCCATAGAACACTCGGCACAACCTGCATGAGCAAATGCATGGATGCTGTTAAGGCAGCACAATCATACAGCATGAGGATGAAGTGACGGTCTGCTGTGCAACCTGTGTGGTCGCTATTGTGGTCGTCAATGTGCAGGAGCAAAGACAAAATAATGAAATGCCAAGGCCTTTGTTAGTTGAAGAGCATGTTGTAAGTGGTGGTTCTTGCCCCACTCCTTCCCTCCTCACCATCCACCCCCTCCACAGTAGGGAACAATGCAATGCTTTGAGCCATGCATTTGCAAAGCATCCAGGAACCTTTTGGGATGCTTTTTTGCAAGGCAGTCGCCTTGTCATGTCGAGTCTGTGCATGGTTGAGCAGAATACATTTGTAGTCCAAATTGTCCTGTGTAGCAGAAAGCATACACATAAACATGCTAATTATACGTTCTAATTTCATGCCAGTCTGAATACATGATCCCAGCACTCGAGCATTCTGCAAACTCACTCTCGATTCAACAAAGCTCTCTTAAAGAAAAGAAAAAAAAATGCAATTTCAAACTGATATGGCTGCTTAAATTTCCACCAAGAAGTTGCACAATGCAAGCTCTTTTGCCAAATGAAAAAGCTTTTGTAGTCTGAAACAATCAATAATAATGTTGTACTTTTACGTTGTACAAGCTAAAGTCTTCAAGGTTGGGTTGCTGCGGTTCGAGAAACAAGCTTTTTTCTGAGTGCAACACAATACAACAGTTCGACCTACTATCTAATAAGGTCTAATGTGGAAGACATCATGTTGCAACACAAACAGTTTAGGTGATGCAACCAGAAAGGAATAGCTTTTATTCTTCCCAAGGGAACACAAGTGTCATTTTGTAAATGGATCATAGGGATTATATATCTGAACAAAAACGACAGATAAAGACTGTGTGTGTGTGTGTGTGTGTGTGTGTGTGTGTGTGTGTGTGTGTGTGTGTGTGTGTGTGTGTGTGTGTGTGTGTGTGTGTGTGTGTGTGTGTGTGTGTGTGTGTGTGTGTGTGTGTGTGTGTGTTTCAAGGCCTTCAGTTTTCAACTGAGCACGGAATCTAAGAGGAACAGAGTGGTGCTAAAACATCATGCCAGAAAGAACATTAAAGAAGAATGAGACGAATACATTAAGGCACCAAAAAGTAAAGATTTTGATGAGGGGAGAAAGCCATGCTGTCGTGACTTGCTCTGCCAGTTCGCAGAAAACCTTGCCGACCGAGATCTGATGGGATATCGCCAAATTCATCGGAGGTGCGAAATTCATAACAGGCACTTGTGAGTTTTCTTTGCCGGCAGAGAGACTTGCTGACAACACCAAGTAGCCCTGGGCTGCGTAGACTGACCGGGGCTTGTTCGCACTGGCAGCTCGTCCACCACCCATAAATATCTCCCAATGTGAAAAAAAACCAAGCCTCTCACCCCGGCCACCCTCAGGCTGTGTCACAGATAAGTTTGTAAAGTTGCACTTCACATATTCAGTAATGCAAGACTGAAGGAATTTCTTTTTCAACCCTGCTCGGTCTCAGCATGACAGTGATCTATCAAAGCTTGACCAAAACAAACAAATCATCAACTCCTGGTAATGTATCTTTGTGGATGCTGTGTTTAGCAGCAGGTTTATATTTCATTTGGTGTTATATATATATATATATATATATATATATATATATATATATATATATATATATATATATATATATATATATATATATATATATATATATATATATATATAGTTGACAGATATTCATGCATGTGTCAGATACTCACATATATATATATTGTTGTGGTTACCAGATTCGCAAACCACCATTCAGGTCCCTTAGGTGAGATATCTCGGTAAGTATATGTGTAGTTAGGCCCAAACCCGTTGTCTAGTGGGAATACATGTCATTTATACGTGCTGCGACTCTTCAGGATAGCCGTTTTTCTTTTACTATCTTTATTTTGGACCAATCGCCACCATCACAACCACAACATCAACCACCGACCACAACCACCGCTTCACCACAACCGCCACGACCTTTACCGTCACAACTCGCCACCATCGCATCACCGTCATCTCGCGCCACTCATGGGCACCGATGCTGGACTCGTGTGGGGCGCACGTTGAACAGCGTGTACAAAACCACGGATTTTCTGCTTCAAAAACGGATCGAAAACGACACACGCCCACTTTTTGCCGTCCAATCGGTGAGCGAGGGGCGAATTGGCCCCGCCCCCAGGGCGATCGATATATGCAAATTTGTGGATCAAAAAGCCTTCACGCCCACTTTTTGTCGGGCCAATGGGGAGCGAGTTGAAAGGTCAAAGGGAGGGGGTCAAAGGCGAAGTTACGGGGGGGATAAAAGGACGGTGTTCGTCAGTCAAAGGAGTCGTAAAAGTCGGAACGAGAGAGTCAGCAGAACGAGTAGTAAAGGTCGGAACGAGGCGAAGGAGTCGGAACAGAGAGTCAAGACTTCGCGGGCGGTGGAGCTGCTCGTCGTGTGCGTTGGAGTCGGAACGGAGGGGACGAGCTGTGGAGAGGCGGCGAGTCGGACGAAGGGTGCTCGCGTCGTGCAAGGAGCTGCGCGCCCGAGGGAGGCCGGCAGCGCGACCTGGCCGAGGTGGAGACGCTCGTCGCACATAATAAAGATCCTCTATACCCCGAGCATCAGCAACCCCCTCCTGTTTCCCCCCCGCGCTGAGATAGTGCGACCAAGGGGGCCCCGTTCCCACCCCCTGCCAGGCACTGTCCACGAGGCCCGCGGGTTGCGGGGCCATCGCCGCTCCGCGTCTCATCACCAGACGGGTAGGCCCGACCAGGTCTCGGCCCCAGGCCTACCTCATTCTTGAGGGTATTTCTTTTCCTTGGTTTTGGGTATGTGTTGTCGGCGCCATCTGTGAAGTAGAATTGTGTAAGTGTTGCCGTGTGCTCGGTAGTCGGAATTAGCTCTGCACTGTTTTCACTTTTATGTTTGCTTTTTGTGTAAATGGAATTGTGTTTTCTTTTTTTGTGTGCATTTGGTGGAATTGTATTTGTGTGCTTTCCGTTCGTCGCGAATAAATGTGCTTTATTGTTGAACTGTTTCCCGCTTCGCTTCGTCTTTTCCTCCATTGAATCCCCATCTTGCTTCACGTAAAGGGTTGGTAGTGGGCTGAATACGCCCGATAATTAATCGAACTGTCGAGGTCGACGATAACACCGCTCGGTTATTCTGATAGTACGGAACGGGTCGCTTAAGTGGCCCGTGTCCGAAGTCGACCTGCGGCGAGGTGCGATCGCCCGGTCTACCCTCCGCGTGGGTACTTAGGTAGTTCGAATTTGGCGAGCAACCCTATCCCACGCGGGGGCTGATTGGCTCGATCGCGGTGAGACCGAAAGGTCCACCCGTGACTGGTTCCCGGCGTTAGTCCGAGAGGGTCACGACTGGATTGTCCGTCCGGTGGGCGACGTGCCGCGATTCGAGTTACGTGGCCGTTCGCACGCCGGCGGGCGCGAAGACCGCAACACTGGTGTCAGGTCGTGCGATACAAATTCATCGCCCTCCTCGCGGCACTGGTATCGGAGAACAGGAGAACGGGCTCTCCTGTCTCCGGCTAAATTTACGGGAATCGGTCCAGGGGTGAGAGAAGCGACCCCCGATTCCCTCCAAATTACGAGCGAGCAAATTAACCCTTCACGAGAAGCAAGATGGCGTCTCAAGGCGAGCGGGAGCCGGGGGTATTAGAAATGTATATGTGTAATAATGTAGAGTCCATGGCCCAGGATGGAATCCCCGAGCAGGAAATGTTGATTGTGCAGGAACACGGACTCGCCCAACTGAACCCAGGGCCCGAGGTGGGTGCGGCAGCGGCCGCGGTGTATGACAACTCCCCCCCCCCTCTCCACCAAGACCCTTCCCCAACCCTTGCCGAAACGGCTCAGCTGAGTGCATCCAACATGGCCCAGCTATGCGCCATGCTGGCGGCAATGAACGAAAAGATGGATGCGAATACACAAAAAATGGATGCAAACACAAATGAAATGAAAAACGAAATGAAAGGCATGAACGAGAAGATGGATACAAATACAAATGAAATGAAAAACGAAATGAACAAGCAAATAAACGGAATGGAAGCAAACATGAAGGAAGAAATGAAAGAGCTACGGGGTGAGACGCAGAACATGGGCCGAAGCCTGCAGGCGGGCATGAAGGCCGTGAGCAGGGAACTTAAAATGGCGACTCCACGTGTCGGAACAAACGAGCTGGAAGGGGGTGCAACGGCTGACAGGCCCGCGGTGGAGGCGGGTGAAAAAATAATTCGTGGAACGTGTTGGGCGAGGGTCGTGACGATGACCGAAAGGGAAAAATTAAATGGGGAGACCAAAACGTGTGAGACGAGACACGAGGTGACGACAACGGAAATAATAGTTGAGACAAGGGAGGTAAAGGGTGAAGAGTTGGCAGAGACACGGGAGACAGAAAAAATAGAGGGAAGACTACACGATGAAGACGGGGTAAGTGACGCACACACACACACGGAGGTAGTGGAGGATAATGGGGGTGAGCTCGCGGAGCGTGCAGGGACCCGGTGTGAGCACCTGGATGGCCTCCTCCAGGAACGAGGGGAGGGAGTATGCCCCCTTGAGGCGAGTCACGACCAGGTGAGTTCGGTCGTGCTTTGCGAGGTTGAGGGGACGAGTGCTGTGGACGGGTGCACGGAGAGCTTGGGGGGTGTAGAGGCCCCGGAGACCCTTGTGGGGACACAAATCCCCAGTGTGGTTGTCCCTGTGTGTGTGGTGCAAGGCGTGAGTGCGTCCCCGTGTGTGGAAGCGACCCCGTGTGTGAGTGGTGTGGTGGCGATGGTGCTGGAGTGCGTGCTTCCCAGCACGCCGTGTTTGGATGAGGCACCGTGTGTGGATGAGGAACCGTGTGTGGAAGAGGCCGTGTGTGTGAGTGAAACGGCCAGTATGAGTGAGGTACCGCGGGTGAGTGCCCCCGCGTGTATGAGTGAGGCACGGTGTGTGGATGAGGCACAGCGGTTGAGTGCCCTCGCGTGTGTGGGTGAGGCACCGCGGGTGAGTGCCCCCGCGCGAGTGAATAGAGCACCACGTGTGAGTAGTATGGTTTGTGTGAGTAGTGAGGCACGCGTGAGTGAACGGCCGTGTGCAAGGTCGCTGTGTGCCAGGGAGACCGTGTGTGTGAGAGAGCGGTATGTGAGGGAGATGTCGGTTGGCATGCGGGAGCACGCAGCCGCGTCTCCCGGTGTGAATGTGATGGTGTGGACTGTGTGCGTCGTGACACGCAGGTATGCGTGTGTGGAATGGCGACGACGACGGCGACAGAGGAGAGAAAGCCGAGTAGCGGCTGTGGTTGTTTCGAGGACCGTGCCGGGTTCACCCAGCAGTGAGCACGCGGTTCGTGCTGTGCAACGCACGAGACCACCACGTGCTCGCTTGCGAGAGTGAAGTCCCGGTCCGGAAACGCCAGCGGTGGATTTGCCGATCCCGCGGACGGACAAAGTTTAGGCAGGTAAATGGATTTGGACCGGACGGGTTCTCCACGCGATCGTGTGTGTTCAGCTCCAACGGGCAGGGCACATGTGTTCGCGTGGGGAACCCCTCGAGACGTGTGGCTTGTGTTTTTTTTTTTATATGCGCACGGTGACGTCATGGCTGCACGTGTGGTTGGAATCCGGCAGGAGGGGTATCCCGGCCGATGGTACCGTCCAAGGAGGGACGAGGAACACGTGCAGCTGCATGACGTCACGGGCAGGTGCAAAGTGCGCGAGCTCTGAGTTGCCGCGCAGGTGCTGCGCATGGAAAAAAAAAAAAAAAAGCAAGCCTCACTTTCGGGTGTACAGGATTCCTGGGCAAAGGGTGAAAGACCCCCTTGACCTGGGCACAGGATGGAAACTAGTTAGGGGGAAGGGTTAGCTTAGTTAGACCGACTTCATGGGGCAGGGGTAAGTCCTCATGGAGTCCGTGGAATGGATTAGTTAGAGGGATTGTAGCCAGATTTAGGTTGGGAAATAAAATGGGATTAATTTGGAGACCGTGACAGACTGGTGAATGTGTAGAGGGGACGTAGTTTAGCTACGTAGGTTAAAAGGAACGTGCTACTAGTTTAAGGGACGACGTGGGAGCACGAGTTAGTTAGGGGAGGTAGTTAGGAGGATGGCAGAGTTCGGTGGTGTGTGTGATGAAGAGTTGTTGGTGAGTTATGAGGTGGAGGCATGTGCTTTGTGAGTGAGTGAGGCCAGCGGGTCTGTGTGTATGGAGTGAATGGGGAATGCATGGTGCGATGAGTGATTGGGGGGAGGAGTGACTCCCGCCCAAGGGACCCCGGGGTCAGTATAAAGTGAGTTAGGGGGTTAGTCAAATTGAAAAATGGAGGTCGTTTTGTTGTTGGTGGGAAAGTAGGCTCGAGACCCATTTGGAGGGGTGCAGGAGCCCTGTTGATGGGCTTGGGAGCGTGGCTGCGAAAGGTGAGTATCGCTGAGTGGGTACCCCGGGCACCAGGCTAGTCGGCCGCGGTAGGCCAAGGGCCCATGGGGGGCCGGGATAGAGTAGTGGGCACGGGTGCGCCTGCTTGGTGCGGGGGCCCGGGGCGCCATTAGCCGCGTGGGCAGTGCAGTGGGCACGGGTGACCCTCGGAAAGGGGCCCGGGAGGCCGGCCTGCCACGTGTGCGTTTCAGGGGAGGTGCCATGGGGGGCACTCCCCGGTGTTAGGGAGCTGGTAGGCTCGGAGGCAGTGTAGTGCCCGGGGGTGCCATAGCGGGAGATTCGGCAGAGGGTCGTGCCTGCCGGAGGGAGCCACGTGTCCCAGCCAGGAGACCGTGTGAGGGCACGGAGAGAAAATTGGGGGGCGAGGCCCGAAATTGTGAGGACACCAACACAGGCGACGGGAATCTGGGTTTATAGAACCAATAGTTTAAGCGAGAGGCGCTTGTTGAAAGCCCCGGGGTAGTTCAACAGTTAAATGGATAGGGTAGATTAGGAGATGTACCCCTCCGCACCATCCATCCCCTCGCTGTCGTTGTGGGCCGCTGGACCCACTTTGGGTTAAGATCGCCGAACTCTGGGGAGGCCATTCTGAGGCTTCGTTGGGCCTCGACACAGGACGCTAGCTCTCCCTTGTTCCCCTCCGGGAAGGGAACGTAGGGGTTGGGAGTAGGCTAGGTGACAGAATAGGTTAGCCGAACAAGGACGATAAAGGGGGTTAGGGGACGATTTATAGTGGGGAAGTAAAAATAAAAACAATAAAAAATTAAGTCGGGGCTAAATTGGGGTTTGACAAATTAAGGGAGTGGGTATGTACAGTGACAGGCAAAGGCGATAGGTTGGGAGGGAGACAGGTAGGTAGGTCCGAGCCCGCCTTCCAAGTGGCCAGCACCACCGCACTCCCTCCACCAACTTCCACTGACGGCAAAAGCTGGCCAGCTTCATCTGCTGGCTGTGTTACTGCAAGGCCTGTGCCGGCCAGTTCATCTGCTGGCTGTTTTTCTTCGAGGCCTGTGCCGGCCTGGTTCTGCGGGCTGAGTTTGCCTGCAGCGGCCTTCTTCTGCGGGCTGTGTTTGCCTGCTGCCTTTGCCATGCCATGCCCACTGCCCCTGTTCACCAGCCCCCGTTCAATTTTTGCTTTGCCCCCCCCTGTTCATTTCCATGTGCGCCAGGATCGTAAAAGCAACAGTTTGCAAGCTGCAAGAACTGCCCTGTTGGCAGCTACAACACGGGCCTGCAGTGGCGGCCCGTGCACCGTGTTTGCGTTCATGCATCCATTCGTTGTGCTCATTGCGTGTGCCACTTGAGCTGGCACGGAGACTGCGTTGTGCAGCCCAAGCACCGTTGTGGTTCACTGAGTTCAGTTCAAAAAGGAAGGCCTTGGACTGCGTGTGAGCAGCCAGCCACGTTCCCTGTCACCTGCATTGTTTGAGTCAGAGACTGCATGTGGGCAGCCTGGCTCCCTGCTAACTGCTTTCTTTTGCAGAGTTCAATGATCCTGGGCCATGGTTTAGTGTAAAATTTGTAAGTTAAGGTAAGATGTACTGTAAATATGAGTGCGCCCCCGGCATGTCTGTCTAGCGCCGGCAATTTTATTTAAGTCGTCCGTGTGAGTGAGTTTGTTTAGATAGTTACGCAGCCCTCAGGTTATTTATTTTGGGGACACGAATACCATGAATGTCGCACTCAGGGATCCGTAGGTAAAATGTACTAGGGGAAAACTACACATGATGGCACACGAAAATTTGACGACTC
>NC_140971.1:48326329-48336329 GCF_056783735.1 Eptatretus burgeri | reverse complement strand
GACACGGAAAACAAACTTGACACATAAAACAGCTTGGCCGAACACCAGGCCTACACATGGGTTGACTTGATTTTTGATCAGAGTTGTGACTTTATTGTGCTTAAGGAATAGAGATGTATGGATAAATATAATGAAAGAGGAATACTTGTGACCCAGCTCTTTCATGTTCTGCAATGCACGTCCCTTCAATTGCTTGAGCATTTTGCGGTTTGCCCGGAAATTGAAAATGGCTTCCTTGTGGCAATGTCAGAACTGCATTGCCACGAGGCGCCCTGGTGGAGGGCCGAGGGGAGACGAGACCCCACAGGTCGATGGCAATTACTCGAAGGCATCTCCGCAGGATGGGAAATGTTTTACATTAAGCTTGAGAAACGGCAGGGGATGCGAGAGAGGAGGGGTTCTGTGCTTTTTTTCATGCCTCGTCGGAGCTCGTCAGACAGCCTTTTGACCTCTCCATATATTTAATCCCCTCTTCCCTTCCACCCCACCATACACGGAGATAAATGATACTCCCTGGGTTAAAATTGTAATGAGATGTGAAGAGGGATAGCCTGTTGGCTTATGGCTGAATGCCCCATGGGTGAAGCACCATGTCGGACATCCCCGCCCTCTCATCCAAACCCTTTTCGTTGTCATGGAGACCAGTGCCGCTGCAATGTCAGATTCTTCCTCTTATGCAGTGTTACATACATTATCGTGTGTGGGAGAAGCATGGCTGCAGAACAGTCGTGACAGTACCAGGAAAAATCATGGAGGTGATGGAGCGGAATTACTGAGACTGATACGGTCAAAAGGCAAAATCTGAAAGTGACATATACTGTATTGAGGAATAAAAGAAAAAAAAAACCTTAAAGACACATTGAAAGGCTGTTGGATGTCCTTAGTTAATAACGTCATGCTACCATCTTGTGCTCCTAAATGTCACATTTAAAGGTGGGAGTTACTGTTTTCCACTATAGTTATGTAGGCGGCCTTCAGTGATAATTAAACATTTTCCAAATAATTAGCAGTTTAAAAAAGCCGTTTTTTCGGTAAATGCAGAAGCTTAAAAAATACCCACAAGACAACTTGTCAATCATGGCAGAGAAAAAAATGTAACATAAATAGCAAGAGTTCTCCCCCAACCCCCCTCTCTCCCCACCCATCCTTTCCCCTCCAAACAATCGAATCAATTCCTCAAGCATAATCGTGACATTTCATTGCTGAAAAAGCAGAAAGAGAACAGCTATAATGATTGTGGATGAAGGATTAAAAACAACCTGTGACAGGTTCCATTCTCCTCAACTGAAACTGGCATTCTCCTTTAACACACTTTCGTGGTGAATTGGTCCTGTGATCCACAGTCCCAACCCCTCCACCTTCGCTCAACGAGTGAGCTCAATAAAAGTGGTGCTTTTACATGCAGGCAATGGGGACAATTTTTTTTGGCATGAACCACCAAGCAGCATGCAATTTCGCAGGTAAAGACACGTCTCGAGGAGGCACCGAGTAAAATGGGAAATGCCATGTGCAATTTGCAAGGCTCACTTTCCGATGTGGTCTCATTTTCATTTCCACACCTGCAGTTTTCACCCCACCCCTCCAAACTTGGGTTTGTACTGCATTATTTCTGGTGTAAAGTCGAGCAGAACTGAAATATTTATCATTCGCTGGGGCTTTTGAAGATGAGTTTCATCTGACGTCTTTGTCTCATTATGAAGAACGTCATCTTGACTGAAATAGAGAGAAATAAATGATGATGCATCTACCTAGCAAAATGCATTTGATTTGATAACCACATTCTTCCGTTAAGGGGATGAAATCTATTGTAATCTTGGACCTCAAAGACAGGCAAGATTGCTGCCAGGAGATAAGGAAGTTTATATAAGTTCTAAAGCGGTTTAGTCGTGTTAGTTTAACCTTTAAAGTACCTATTGGCAGCCAGAATGTACAAATTGTTCTTCAAAGGCAAATGGCCCAGAAGACGGTTCATTGTGTTTGGTTTTTCTTCTTGTGAGTAGAGCCAGCCTGTTAGGAAAAGGAAATGGCCTTGTTTCCTTCTCGGCATCACTGTCACCACAGGTCAACGCGGACAAACACTTGCTTCCGTCACAGGCGGCGTGCACGCTTCATGTCAAGAAGCTCCAAATGGAACAGGTTTGCCCACATTGTTTGGGTACAATGGCTCCAAGGTGGGGATAGGTGTGTTTGTGTATGTGTGTTTTTTGGAATGAATATAATTGTGATATGCACGCATTTCTTTGGATCACTTACTTGTCCTTTGACGTCCACAATTAATCTGGTTTATTAAAAGCAGAATATATTTCATGCACACAATCCACTACAGGCATGGGATCGATTCCTTCAGTCACATGATGTCAAACAAGTTACACAAACAAAGGGTAAGATATAATGTGTGCTTTGATATTGATTTTGTCTGTAGTATGTAGACATATAAATGTTATATTATAGCATTTACTTCATGTGTTTGCTGTGTATGATTACAGCATTGTTGTCTCAAATGTACTTTATTTTGTGCATTGGGGTTTACGTACAATTCTTACTGCTCATGTGTGCAAATGAGTTCTTACCATTCAGTGACTTAAAAGTAATACAGAAGATGCAGCAAATTCCATTCAATGTTCCTTGGTAGCTGTATGAATATGCCTTGAAAAAGTCTAATAGAAAACAATTTATGTTCCAATACTTAAGATGATTCATTTTTCAAAACTAGAGAATTCATAGAACACGATACCCCACGCAGTATTCAGGCATAAACGGGAGGGCCTTGCCATCCATGAAAAGGTTACATTCTTGAAAATCCACCGCAAATCTGCGATGCGAAAACTTAGGGGGTAATGGGGGAAATTAGGGTTTGGGACTTCAACTTTAAAATTTGTCCAAACTACACCCTTTAATTAACATGTTTGTGCATTGTTTTTGTGCTATTTATTTTCATTCATAAAAGGGTTATGAAGAACAAAAAATAAAGTATAATTTTCTTGTATTATAATTTTGTATGCAGCCTGTGGCTGTTGGTTGCATCATTGCTGGGAGCACTGCTGTGCTGCTGATGTAGTGCCCACCCTGGTTCCAATAAGCTGATACTTATTTTGCCGACCTCGGAACGATGACAGGCTGAATCAACCCACCTCGTGGTACTGAACAGCAGGACAGGAGCTCAACCTCAAGACACTAAGATCTGAAGCCAGCCACCTTAACCATTAAGCCAATACCAGGATTATTTTTCTGCATTAAGACCATAAAATAAATTTTATTTTGTTGAGATATTAGCGTTAAAATTATATTTAACAAAGAAAAAAACAACATAAATGTCATAGCCCCTGTTGTTTTAGAAAATTTGCTGAATGGAGTTAAAGAGCTAGCCCATGTATATTTACAATGAAAATGGCCACCAGTCTACCAGTCGGCTATCTTTGATCAGATCGCAAAATAAAGTTAAGCGCAAGTGTATGCCATCATGTACTGTGCTTGTGCTACATTTGAACAAAATCAGATCATGCATGTCTGAGAAATGGTTGGGGACACATTTAAGTAACAAAATGGCCACCTGTCGGCCATCTTGGATCTGATCTCGAAAAATAAATGATGTGCATATGTAATTCATGATTCTTTAACTGTTTGCCAGGTTTGAACAACATCGGTAAATGCATGTCCGATAAATGGTTGAGGACGTGTTCAAGATCGGGTTTTTTACAACTAAAATGGCCGCCAGTCGACCATCTTGTATCTGATCTCGAAACAAACTGATGTGGTTGAGAACATGTTTGATACCGGGTTGTTGTTGTTTTTTTTACAACTTAAATGGCCACCAGTTAGCTATCTTTGATTGCTTCGTGAAACAAAATCATGTGCAAATGCATACCATCATGTTTTGACTTTGTGCCAAGTACGAATACAATCGGTCCATACATATCCGAGATATGGCTGCGGATGCACACATGCATGCACACACGAAAAACGAGACCACATCCATAAGTCCTCAAGTCAAACGGGGGCTAATAATAATGATGATAAACTTGATCCAATAATGTGATGGTGATGTTGATAATGGTGACGATAACGATGAGTTGATGGAGATTATGGTGTTGATGATGCTGGGGGGGGGGGGGGTTGAGGAAGTTATTGTGTGTGACGGGCCAATGAAAAATATGCGAATAAATGTGGAAAATAATTTTCCAATCCGCGGTTATTCGAGCGTATTGACCGCAATCCGCAAACCTTGCCTCAATAGATTCATTTTGACAGAGTGAATCCGCAAAGGTGAAACCCACAAATAGCAAGGGCATCCTGTACTTCAATTTTAATTAAACTAGTGCAGGCCCGTAGGTGTGTGCCCGTAGGTGCGTGCCAGTATGTGCAGCTTCGTTCCTTCGCTCTCGTAAACGACGACTGGATTGGGGCATTGTTTCAATGAGATCGGACCAACCGTATCATAAATGGCCATAACTTGGGAAACACCTGGGAAACATACTCAGGTCCCCAGCGTCAATTGTGACATCATATCAAATGAAGAAGAAGGAGAATTGTGACGCCCCCTCTCTCGCCCCCCTCTCTTGCCCCTCCTCTCTCCCCCCTCCTCTCTCGCCCCTACTCTCACCCCCTCTCCTATCCCCCTCTCTCGCCCCCTCCTCACTCCCCCTCTCTTGGATTGTAATGCCCCCTTTCTCTCACCCCTCTCTCCCTCCCCTCTCTTGCCCCCTTCTCTCCACCCTCCTCTTGAATTGTGATTCCCCCTCTCCCTCACCTCTGTCGCCCCCACTCTCACCCCCTCTCCCTCACCTCTGTCGCCCCCACTCTCACCCCCCCTCTCCCGTCCCCCTCGTGTGACGTCAATGTGATGTCAATTTTGATGTGAATCGTGAAAAAAAAACATTAATTGTGACATCATTTGTGACGTCATAGCACCGTGTCTTGTCATTGGTTGACAGATAAATGGCCGTAACTTGGGAACCGCTTGTCCGATTAATATCAAACCTTGAAAAGACACATACTCAGGTCCCCAGCGTCGATTGTGACATCATACCAAACGAAGAAGAAGAATTGTGACGTCATCGTGCAAAAATAATAATGATAATAAATAAATAAATAAACATTAATTGTGACGTCATTCGTGACGTCATAGCACCGTGTCCTGTCATCGGTTGACAGGTAAATTGCCGTAACTTGGGAACCGCTCGTCCGATCGATATCAAACCTCGAAAAGGCACATCTTCGGGTCCCCGTCAATATTCCTGGCAAGTTTCAATGAGACCGGACTGGTGGTCGTCAAGAAACGGCGGTCGCATACAGACAAACAGACAAACAGACAGACAGACACACAGAGATTGCTGGAATTATAGATAGATAATTAATTTAAAGATCGTTTAAAATGTGGAAGTTTAGCGCGACTGAAGCAATCTTAAACATCAACCACCCTTATACACTGTAATGAGATGATGTTGAGTCACATTTTAAGAAGCATTATTGATCACCAGAGAACGCAACATCAATCAGCATCATACATAGCCATATCAGCAGCCTCTTATTTACCCTGATACACATGCCACGCCGTCTCATGCTACATATATATTTTTTAAATCAAGGTAAAAGAAGTTTAAAGGCATATAAATAAATAAATTCCAGGTTTTACTGCTGTTTTACCCACTGTCCTTACATCACCCTATCTAATGCATTACATAAGTTCTACATGCCTGCTGTTTGTGTCCTTTATAACATCTTTAAAAACTGTTTCCTGTTTGGAATGATTTTTTTCTATTTCGTTTGACTGCCAGAGTAAAAAAAATTATCTCACTGCACTCTGTGCATGTGCAATTGGGATGAATCCAGAGCCAGAATATGATAAAATATCAGACTTGTCTTCTGATTAATGTTCTGATTCATGCTCAAAATATAACAATCGATTTAAATAAGCTGTTCCTTGATTAATGAACTGACGATCATAAATTGATCAGACAGACAGACATGATCTAATTGCTTAACCCTGCTTTTCGCATCACATGTGCAGGGTAATAACACCTTGGGCTGGACTTGGGCCAGATCCGAACTGGAAGCAATTACTGCAAGACCATCACCAATTGTTTCAAAGTCATGGTTGACATGCTTTATTTGCAATGGAGGGAGACTCCACCTTTAGTTGTGCTTGCTGACTCATATTGACAATGACTGATTTTATGCCAGCGTTGTGGTCTTGAGCACCTTCTTCTAGACATTTATAGCTTGATAGCAACACCAAAATGAGCAGACGAGAGGATTGATGGAATGTTCAAACAGAATGCTGCAGATCAAACATGAAGGAGCACACCCTTATGTCCATGCTGACATTAAAGATGGTCCTGGTGAGCAGACAAGGATCTGATCGAAAAAGTGAGCCACAGTGGAGAAGATCAGGTTATGTAAAACTGCAATACGAAACAAGCTGATTCAGAGATTTGATTTTGTGAGACTGCAGTTGAATGTGAGCATAGGAGGAGATAGGGAACATACTCTGTGCAGAGCGTTGGTGCTGCTTAAGCAATCTCCTTGGCTATTGGGCACAATCCTGGATGGGTCGCCACTCCGACACAGTATACCAGCATGCTGGCACTCATTTTGCCGACCTCGGAAGGATGACAGGATTCCGGAAAGATGACAGAGTAGAAATGGGAGACCAACAACTTAACCAGATGACACCAAGATGACAGGATGCTGAAGGAAGGATGACAGTGACTTCTAATCTAGAAGTTCCCTGGTATCTAGGTATCTTCGCTGGAACAGACAGAGTTAACCCCACCTGGTATTAATTCAAAAGTTGAGCGGGATTTGAACTCAGGACCCTTGGATACAAAGGCCACCACCATAACCATTCAGCCAACACCAGGCATGAACATAGGTTTGACCAAATCAAAGCCCAAAGCTCACCCAAACAGTTCTGGAACCAGACCCCGGCAATCTTGCATCACATGATCAGCCACTCAATGTCACAGTCCAAGACGACATAAAGGGCAGGGCAACATGTTGCAGCCAGCAAACAGTAGGTCATGGCTATGATTACCAGAGAAACTGAAAACTGCATCACTGCCCCTCACCCTCTATCCCCCCCCCCATTCCCCACACAAAGGAGAGACTAGATGGCCAAGTCCTCTGTGGCAGGAGCCCATGCCACCGTTCATCACAAATGTGTCCGACATTCATCACAACTATTTTTAGCCCGTACTCACGAATCAAAGAGCAGGTTTAAGCAATCAGTCCCGTACGTGTGTATGTCGAATGTATATACAGTACGTGTCTTCATTTTGTTATTCCCTTTTCTCTGGAACCGGTCAGATTGACACTAAATTTTCAACGAAGGCGCGACTACTTATGAGCAATGTTATAATGATAATTACAACGTCATATATCATGTGGTGTAGCAGCCATGTTGGATTGAAGAAAACATTTTTTCAATCTCTCTCTTGAACCACTGCATCAATCTATTTTTTTTTCTATACCATGTCAAGACTCGTGTTAAAGCTAACACACAGAACATATAAAAAGGTAGGAGACAAGAAGGGTGAGAGAAGGAAACACAAAATAGTGGGAAACGGAGACATTAGGAGATCTGATTCAAGGTTTGACAGCAATATCTCCACCTTGTCAGGAGAAAAGGACAAAGAGTCCAGGAACAGCTGAGTATGACTGGATAAGTTGGGTACCGAAAGCGATGGGTTTGGGACACAATATTTAGAAGCAAACACAGAGTTTAGGCATTCAGCCTTTTCACATGCAGTGTCAGCTGTACAGATATTTGAGGTAAGGGAGGGGATGGAGGGGGAACATCCTCCAGAAACAGACTTAACTAGATGACACCAAGATTTGGAGAAGGGAGAAAGGTTTGAGAGTTTAGACTTGAGATGAGAAAGATGTTGTTTCCTGGCTCTGCTGAGGGTAGACACACACTTGATCTGAGCTTTGTGGAAGGGACTGAGATTGCTCTCAGGAGGATTTCCCTTCCATGAGGCAAAGGCAAGTTATTTGAGGACAACAGCCTCGGGATGAAACAACTGAAGATGAGATGGGATGAATCTGTGCATGAGAGAGAGAAAATTCATTTGAAAATTTTTTCTAGGATGAGTTGATGTCAGTGAGAGTAGAAATGGGAGACGTCTAGAAGTTTGATGGCTGCTTGAAGACCCTGCCAGTCAGCCTGAGTGAAATGCCAGACTCGTTGGCACTTAGGTGGTTCTCTAATAATGGCTCGAGAGATGACCAGTTCAACAAGCAAATCGTCAGATCAACCTATTGGAGCGGAAGAGGAACAGCAGACATTTTCTGGGAAATTGGTCAAAATCAAATCCAGAGGAGATGGAGTCCCATTGGCTGAGATCCGGGTTGGGACGTTAACTAATTCAGTCAGTCCCAATGAGTCGCAGAAATCCTTTGCTGAAGTGCCGTGGCAGGTGAGAGAGGTACCCAACACCCAGCCAACTGGCATGATGGCAATTGAAGTCACCACACATGAGGAAGAGAGAGTTTGGATGATTGGATAGAAGTTGGTCCATGTTTTCGGCGAGCGAGATGTAAATGGAGTCATCACTGTTTGGTGGACGGTACAACACAAATATAAACAAGAGGTGGGAGCGGAGGGGAGACCATCGCCAGAGGTATTTCTGGAGGTATGGAGGTGTGGAGCAGTGAGGGCAGTGCATGGAGAGTGAGGAATAGAGTTTTTGATAAAGAGAGCAACTCCACCGCCAGGACGAGGCTCAGGTCTATCATACCAGGGGAAGGAGTAACTGGGGAGAGAAACTATGGAGTCAGAGATGTCTTGAAGGAGGAAAGTTTGTTCGGCAGACTTTGTCTGGTTTGTCAGTGGCAACCTGTATGGAGAGATCAGTCAGGTTACAGCGAAGGCCCCAGACGTTTGAAGTCCACACTGTTAAGGAATAGGGAGGGGAGGAGGCTTTGGGTGCAGGGGAGGGGAGGGTAGGATGAGGGAGGAGAGGGAGGGGAAGGGAGAGTTGTTGACAGTGTGTCGGAGATTGCATAAGAGCTATGGGAGAGGGTTGGATGGGGAGGAGGCCAAAGGGTGAGGTGGTGATGGGATGAGTTGCAATACAGAGTAATAAGAGAGGGGCAAAGGGAAGTGGGAGATTGAAGGAGGTGGAGGAATGAGATGGAAGAGTGAGGGTGGGTGAAGGAGAGAGCTTTGCGGGTGTGAGGGAAGCAGCTTTGAGAAGGGGGACTGAGGGGGGAGATTTCAAAGGGAGGGGCGAGAGGGGAGAATTGAGGGAGAAGGGTGAGGGGAAGAATCCAAGGAAAAGGTGGTTTGGGAGGGAGTTTTTGAGAAAGGTGAGGGGAAGAGAGAGAAGTTTGCTTTGAAGATTGAGGATGGAGTTGTTTTGCGAGATAGGGGTGAGGGGAATCTTCGAGGGAGAGGGAGGGGATAAAAGCAGGCACAGCCATGGGGAGGAGGGAGAAGGGAGGGTGGGGAGGAGGGAGAAAGGAGGAGTGGGGAGGAGGGAAAAGGGAGGGGAAGCATGAGATTGGGTAGAGGTATTGTGAAGATGGGAGCAGGTGGAGGGGAGACAAAAATTGAGGTGATGGGAAGAGGGGATGGCAGCTTTGTGAAGGGCGAGTGAGGGGGAGATTTGAAAGGGAGGGGCGAGGGGAGATATTTGAAGGGGACAGCAAGGGGTAGATTTGGGGGAGAACGGTAAGAGGGGAGAATTGAGGGAGAAGGATGAAGGGGGAGAATTGAGGGAGAAAGGTCTGGAGGCACTTTTTAAAAAGGTGAGGGGGAATCTTTGGGGGGGGGAGTGAAGTTTGCTTTGAAGAGGCAGGAGGCAGCTAAATTGAGAGGGAGGGGTGAGAGGAAAGCTTTGAGAAGGAGGGGAGATGATGAGAGCAGGCATGGTCATGGTGGAGGAGGGAGAATGTAGGGGTGGGGAGAGGGGAACGATGACACTCGGTAGTGGTATGGTAAAGATGGGAGTGGGTGGAGGGAGGAACAAGATTTGAGGAGGTTGGAAGAGGGGAGGTG
>NC_140971.1:48198829-48318829 GCF_056783735.1 Eptatretus burgeri | reverse complement strand
AAAGGAATATAATGAGTCTCCGTTGGGCTAACGGCTATCTCTCTCGTGCACGAACGGTGAATATCGCTCATGCAGAAATGAAAACTGGCGTAAAATGTCATGTCATGAACATGTCGTAAAGAGGAAAAGGTTATCCCATAAGAAAGAAAGGGAATCTATTCTCTACCCTTCTCCAATGCATCAAAGAGTCATAAATCCCACCAGACAAGGGGATGGGTCTGTTCTGAACATGCATTTATGGAAATAACTGTCTGAGGACCTGGATGTTGTGTGCATTAGTCGGATCCGTTTCTGAAATCCATAACTATATATGTACATACATATGTATTCATGCATACACACATACACTACATAGACACGTACACCAACTCAGGTGTAGGATCGTTGATCAATGGGGACCAAAATCACAGGAGATTAAGCTCGAGGTCTCTCTGCGTGGCGGTGCATACTGGATTGACATTGTGATGTGGCAATCAGAATGGAGTTCGGGCCATGTTCTTATCCATATTTCCTCTTGCATCCAATTTTCCACCAATAACTCCACCTCCATCCGCATGTGTTTTCCCCTCCACCACCCACCATCACTTTCACCATTTCTGACTGCACTGGGTTGGCTGGGGCGATGGCCCATCACAAGGGTTTTCCTCACACCTCATGAATTAATAACGGCAGGGATGGTGCGAGCAGGGAACAACGTTCTCGGCCTTTAATGAGCCACGGCAGAGCGAAGCAGTGGTCTGGGAACCACGAGTGAGCGAGAGTTGGCAGTGCAGGGAGGGGGCATGGCTGCTCAGCTCTGATACCGACAGCCTCCATGCCTCCATTGATAAACCTCAGCGAGGAAAATTTAACCTCTGCTCGCCTGTCGCCCCATGTTAGCCTCATCTCCCATGCTTGCCTCCTGCAAATTATCGCCTTACAATTCCCACCCCGCAAACTGCGGCCTTCACGAAAAAGGGAGCTTCTGTACTCCAGGGGCCTTCAGCCTGTGCTTGCAGCCATTATGCACCATGCACAGACTTGACATTTATCGTACATGCTTGCTGATGAATTATTCATCGGCCTTTGAAAGGCCTAGGTAGAACACCCTAATAGAACGTCGCCTGTGTATATGGGATTTTAATTCCATTCTCAGCGTCTGAAGTCGGTTTTGGAAATGAAAGAATCTGTCTGCACGTCATTTGCTATTAGTGGTTTCTATAAATAATTTATTTGCCTTCCCTCCAGCAGCCTTATGATAAGACGATTACTGATGGGAATTTGTGGGGCATTGCATAGCAATGCCACATGTTAGGGAGGTAGCATGCTCGCTAATAACCCTAACAAGCTATAAGAGTCATGTACACATCGTCGTCCTATGTGTCCATTCAAATAATCACATCACACAGGAGTATTCACACTTGGCTGCACGTGAATTGGACGATTCGTTTATGCATCATAATTTGTCTTGCACTGTGAGTCATGGAAGATACCGATGTAAATTATGGTAATCCTGCACATGACCCATGTAAATATTTCATTTACACTGTCACAGCTTAAATGTCACAAATTAGCAAAGCTCACATAAATAATAGCTTTGAGTGGTGATGTTGTGGTTAAAAAAACATTAAGACGTATTTATTAAGTGGTCACATCATGAGAATCACCGAAGTTTTGAGCATTATATATTGTTAAAAACAGAAGTGTGTGTGTGTGTGTGTGTGTGTGTGTGTGTGTGTGTGTGTGTGTGTGTGTGTGTGTGTGTGTGTGTGTGTGTGTGTGTGTGTGTGTGTGTGTGTGTGTGTGTGTGTGTGTGTGTGTGAAGTGTTATTCCAGAATAAAGTCTGATGGACATGGAAGGAGCATACAAAATTATCCAGAGTAATCCTTCTGGAAGGAATATATAAATATATAATGGCACACAGAAGGAGTACACACAAACAACCACAGCCCCAATGACAGCAGCTACAGCTACTCCTACTACTACTACCTGATATAAAATATCCTTTTCCCAAGTGTTTCACTTCATTTTCCATCATCTTTGAGACACACATAGACATGCAATGTGTTTGAAGTGCAACATGCTGTCTTTTGATTAAACCCATCAGCAAATGGATGGGTACGCATGGATTTTATGACCATATTATACGTTATTAAAGGGGTCTTGGCAGGATTATCATATTTCATTCCCGAATTTGTGTCTGGATTGAAACAAACCTAAAACACAGTGACACCAAGTAACACGACTACAATTGCTGAGTAACTTTATGATCAGTTTTTTTCTGCTGATGTATACAACACTAACATTACAATCTTTGAATAGCACCAATTATTCCCACCTTCTCGTATTGTCCCAGCGGTGAAGGTTCTTTTTGTTGTTGTTTTTTCCGGCTCAAGTCTTTCACGAACTTACTAGCCAGGCCTGACGTTTCACGGAAGCCGGCATGAATTTGTGAGTTGTTCAATATGCCGGTGATAACTGGCCTAATACTCGTGAAAGATATCGTGGGATCTTTCATGGTCACTCTCACAATCAGTGTTGGCAGACAGGTCCTCAGGCTTCAGGTCTTTCTGATGGACGGTGCACGCATTGATGCCTCGTCCTGCATACAAAACACCAGAATGAGAGTTTATGGCAAGGTAGTGATTCGAACCGAGGGTAGAGAGATCAGAAGCAAGTGTGTACACCTCTCAGATATCCTACTTTTCTTATATTTTCAATATGATGCAGTACAATAGTTGTAATATTATATGCAAATGACTTGCATTTCGGTGTGACTTTTAAAGCACATATTCACCATTTTTTGACTTATTATATGACTATTTACATGATACAATATTTGTATTTACTGAAAACACACACACACTTATCAAAATAGATCGCAAAAACAGATACGAGAACGGCACTCAACAGAGCGCATCCCTCCACCAGGCTCAACAGTTTACGATTTGTATTCCACTGATAGATAGGTCGGATCTGGATCCGGATCTTCACTAAAATCTAATCAATTCATCCTTGTTACACACCCAACCCGTCCAGCAAGCGTCATCCGAATCTGTCCCTAACCTTTTGAGATACCCTGCTCACAGACAGACAGACAAACGAGTGAAAACATAACCTCGGTCCACCTTCAGTGACGGATGTTACAACATCCATGCAAAACAAGAAGAAAACCCATCTGATCTGTTGGAACAGCCTGTTTGTAATGGTTTCATCTGAATAAGTCATACACCGATTTTTCTTCATCCATCATCTGATAATTTCCTTGTAATTGAATTGAAAGTACAATGGTGTCTCTTAACATCTTTGTCCTCCATGCAATAGATGCCCAAACTCCTCGATGAGCATTATGATCTGTTCACACAGATAATCCCAATGAACTCGATGAGTTAATTATAGGCTTGACCTTGTGGACAAATCCTAGATTGAAAGGCGTAGCTCATCGCACTCGAGGTTGGTTGCAATTTTAAAAGACCTCAAGGGGTACCGTATACCTCTTTCTGCGCAATATCATTCTACAAATCATAATAATTACATCAGTGTGAATGAATCATAGAAAATGTTTTCTGTTTCAATATGCATTTGTTAGAGGGGCAAGAGAGTAACAGCTTGAGTTCAACTGATTGATACCAGACCTGCTTCACACCTGTCAACCTCTAATGATGTGGCCGAGAATACCCTCCTACCTGGCCTAACAGTCAAGCAGGTGTAACACAATCAAGCCTGCTCACCATTCGAGTCTATCATGACTCGGCCTGTTCACCAACATGGCCTTTTCCAACCAAGCATGCCCACTTATCTCGACTTTCAACAATGACAAACCACCTCAAGCACACACTTGTTCAAGCAACGAATACGAGTAATTTGCATTTTCACATGAATAGCCCGCTTAAAGGTTCCAAAGCCTTTCGAGTAGGGCAGAAAATATAATATGGACCAATGTACAAAAAGCAAAATATTCCAACCAAACATTTCATAAATGATCCCAAAGCACTAAGCAGTTGTCAGTCAGTTTGTCCAACATGGCAGTCAATCGCAGGACAGATGGCGTGGAATGACTTTGGCTCTGCACGTTCATAACTGGGTCAGTGTTAAGAGAAAATCAATGAGAGCCATGCCATTTGCCATCTGGAATTAAAATGAACACCAGGTATTATTTATTAAATCCAGACCACTTGACAACAGATTAGCTGTGGAGTGTGTGCATGGTTGCTGTCTTGTTCAACAAATGACGATGTTGTGGGTGAGAAAGGAAGAGGATGGGAGGTTGGTGTGGATGACTGAATAGATTTGCTGGCAGGATGGGGAGGGTGGTGATAAAATATTTCATCTCATTTTTCAAGAACTAGGGACCCGTTTGAGATTAAATTCACACCTTGCCTATCCGACATACCAAACGCATATGCAGCATGACTAACAAAGCTGGATAGTGTTAGTTGCCCAGGGTGAATGACTCAGAGCTCCGATTGATGTAAGCTTTCACCCAGCTAGGCTGGTCACATGACCCACTAGATTCTGCTGACATAATTTATGTCGGCGCCCCCTTGCGATGGGCCATGCCACCAATTGCACGGTTGGGGTCCAGATGAATCGCTGCTTTCCAGAGCTCACACTTGACTGCGGCGTGTGATCAGGCTGATGGAGAGCAGAGGCAGGCAGTGACAGATGGTCGGATTGTTGGCGGGAAATCTGTCCACGAAGCTCAAAGCATGGGCAAGAGAGTAAAAGCCAAGGCACTTTGTTGTGCGGCCTTTTTGAGGCGGGGAGTTCAGCTTTGTTCTTTTGGGGGGGAGATGGCTACAGGAGGTGTCTGGAAGTGGGTGAAACATTGAGAATAGAGAATTGTTGTGTTAATAACGTGTCACGGATTTCCATTGATAAGTTCTACAGGCCATGGCACAACGAAACCAATCCTATCTCGAGTGAAAACATCTCGAGCATGATTTTTAAAGCGGAATGATGTTAATGCAAATGTAATACGGTTTGGCATTGGAAAAAAGAGCCAGTTAAACTAAAAATCAAAACCAAAAAGAAAAACGTGCGCGACGATTGATTTTGCCATTTAAAATCACGTGGAACCTCTTCATTCAAAATGGCGGAAAAATAAGCATAATGACAAAGTTCCATGACATGAACCGCTTGGCCTTTCTGCGTTCCTTAAAATACAAATTAGCCTCAGTTAAAGAATTGGCAAGAAGGAAAAACGATTTGCAAATCCAATATTCATGCTGGATGAAATGTTTCATCCCACGGTGGCCCCAACAAGCAGCAACAACACAACTTTTAATCGCCACTTCGGCCATCCGTTTGGTGTAGGATTCCAAGAGGTCTCATCATTCCTCCCCCACCAGGTTTTCTCCAAATCCCCTCCTGCCTCCACCCTCTCGAAGGCTAGCAGGCGGTCAGAAGTGTCAGCCACTTTATTCTTGACAAGCGAAGCTTACAAAGTCCTTATTCAACATCTCGGGTAAACAGCATGCCTCGAAGGCATTATCTAATCCATCCAGCCTCGGCCCAGGCCTTTCAACTAAACAACCAAACACTCCCAGGGAGTGAAGCGTTCATGGGTCAGTGCCCTCAATTGCTACAGATAAATCGGACCACATTGAATGCACAGTCCACGCATGGCAGGACTTTTCTTTGCAACTTAACTGCCATGCAACCGAACTCTGGGCAACCAACACAATTCAACCGCTTCTGGAATTGTCTTGTTAGTCCACAGAATTGCCATCGTTTTTTATATCATGTTCGGTATTGTTGAGAAGTGATGGCAGTAGTTATGAGGTTTGTGGAAAAGGATGGGGAGGAGGTGGGAAGGACGTTGGAACAATGAAGAACAGCTTGAGGTATTTTTATTTTATTATTATTCACTTGCGATGCATTGTGCGACACCTTTTAGAAAGAGCAATTTTAATATCGCAATGCGTCGAAAGGCGCTAACTTTCAGAGCTGCACCTCGATGTTACTTAATATTAAATGTCATGTTGCTTTGTTGGGTACTTTGTCAATGCTGGGAAAGGCCTGGCTGGAAGTGAAATGCAGGCTGTTTTTTGAGGGTAAAAAAAAAAATATATATATATATAAAAAAGCACAGAAGGACAAAATTTTCTGTGGTCTCCGAGCAGCGTACCGAAAGTCAATTTGCGCTTTCGAGTGAGCAATAATGCAAGAAGCAGTCCATCATTTCAGTACAGGTCCATAGCCAAAAGTGTGTGAAAAGGGATATGCGATATACAAGCATTATTTATATTTGATGGACCATACTGTTTGCTGAGCGTTGGTGCTGCCAAAGAAGGTTCTTGGCATGGGTTGTACAGTACTGTGTGGTTTGCCGTTGCCTTCCCAACATTGGTCGTCCTTGTTCTATCCATTTCGACGTTTAACTTCAAGCAAGGAAGCAGCACGTACACACACCATTTTTTGTTTTAATAAAAATCTTTAGTTTGACTCAGATTGAACCACCAACCTCCAAAACTCAGAGCGAACGCTCTAACCGTGACTCCACCGAGTCTGGTTATACAAGCATTACATCACCGAAATGATGCCAAAGGGGGAAGGGGGTTGGTGGGAGATGGCTGCCTTTTAATTATCTCCAGTTGTGTGTCCGGGATGAATGCATCCAGTGAAGCTTGTAACGAGATTTCTATTCAACTAGACCAGCTTAGCACCGTAGCACCCCCCGCTGGTCATTGCATTTTAACTGAGTATGTAAACCTTGCTGACTAAATTGCTTAATCAATCAACGTGCGGTAAAGACTCTTCCTGAAATGAGAGGTCGTGTTCAGAAGCACTGCAGATGGTTGTTGGGGTCGGAGAAATAAAATTGATTTACAATGCGTGGAGTCACAATTAGATTCGGTGGTTAGGAAAGGTGAACAAAAAAAACCTCCAAAAAAACAACATCTTCCAAAGTAATTATTCCACTTTCTTTCTGACTTCTCAATTAGCGATCAAAAGAGGCAGTTAAAAACCTCCATTGTGGACAAATACAGCAATCACTCTGCATTTCGAGACTGAAAGCATAAATGTCTGTCAATATACTTCATTCCATTGGAATTTTAAATGTCTGTCGAGTTGAAAGAAAAGAAAAAATAGCCCAAGGAAAATTTCTGTCTTATGTCAATTGATCATCCTCGAGAGCTTGGTAATCACAGACCATTTATGTACATTTTGTTCAAGTGAAACTGAATGTGAAATATCCAAGGGAATAAAAAATGAGAATGTAGAGATGTGAGCATAATTAAAGTTTTCATTTTCCATCTCTGTGCCAACGAAATTGCCCATTGAACCATGAGTCTTCTAAATGGTCGATCTACATTGAGCTGCTGCTGGAATTCGTTCGTAAATTCCACTTTTTTTGTGCTCCAAAAGAGAAGATTCCAGAATGCACAACCGTAATTATCTTCACAATCATAGTTTGGCTTTTTCGATTGATATTCTCATTTTAAATGCAGTGGTGGTTTGTAAATTTGCAGTCCAAATGAGGGAAGCTTATTGAAAAATTGCATGTAATTGCCGATATATGTCATGAGGAGCACTATCAAAATTGTGGATTACACACACAAGGAGGCCATTCGGTCCATCATGCCTTCGCTGCAACAACCCCAGTTTCCATCACCCATCCACATACAAGCCAATATCGCCAAACCTCTATCTCCATTGCATCCAGGTACCTATCTAATTCCAATTTAAACCTATCCATCCCGTCCCCTGCCACGACCTTTATGGGGAGACCATTCCGTGCACAAACCATATTCTGAAATGAATACTTGAGACCGTAACATTATTAAAATAACAGCATGATTTTGGTTGTTCTGAGTCTCCAGGCTGGTGGAGGAGCTTGCACATATTGAACTGCATATCACAGGTAAGATAGGTACAACAGGAGACATCACTGTACTTTTACATTAATCACCAGAGATTAGTAGACGATATAAAACTGCACATTGTATAAGAAATCTGAACAATTGGAATTGCAGCATGATGAGCCAACTGCTCAGAAAGGAACACAAATGAGAACAAACCGATTAAAAAAATTCCACTCATATTTTTTGTAATTATTGAATGTGTTTGAACATTAGTGCAATATGGATTTGTGATGTTTTAATATGTGATGTAGAGGTTCATAAAAGAGGTTCCGAAACAAAGGAATGAGAGGGGAGGAGGCATTTTGAGCCATACAGGCATTTTGAATCTCAGATTTGACTCCAAGCTGCCAAAGTACGAGGAACTGGATTTGTCTAACACCACACAAGACGGAGGACAGTGCACCATAATGAATTCCTTCAGATGATAAATTGAAATATATACATATATATATATATATATATATATATATATATATATACACAAACAGAACATACATAGACAGTTTATATGTATGTTTGTCTGTATATGTATATATATATATATATATATATATATATATATATATATATATATTATATATATATATACATATACATATATATATATATATACATATATATATACATATATACACATACATATATACATATATATATATATATATGTATACTGTCGATATACATAAATATATATATATATATATATATATATATATATATATATATATATATATATATATATATATATATATATATAGTCTATTTTTAATTTTTGTTGTGGCCCGGGGTTCAGTGGAGAGAACGATCACGAGGTGGGTGAAGTTACGTCGTTTCCCACCAGACTCCCAGAATTGTCGGCCGTCGCCCACAGACAATTCCTGATGTGGCGGATTGCTTAACCGACTGTTTACGCCAATACCTCAACCGCGTAGCGTTGGGTCTTCCTGCCAGGTGTAATCAGTTTACCTAATTAACCACGCAGTTTCAACTACTGGGGAACCACGCCCTCGGTACCCCTTGCCCGAACCGGATCACTCTACCAACTATCAACTCCGGATCGGATGCAGCCAAGCGGAACTGCAAAGGACGTACCGGCGAGAATGAACGGATTATCGGGAATAAAGTCCTGGCTAAACTTAGATCCGAACCATGCTGGACCAATGAAAGAAAAGACAAAAACGAACTGGGAACATTTCTACAATCATTTCTTTACACTAGACGAGGATAAACATGTGGTACAGGAACAAGTTTATTGGCGTCTTTTGCAGGGGACAGAAGAGAAATGTGATGCGACAATTTTACAGTAACTTACAAAAGAGGACACAGAGCAGACTTGTCGCAAGAATAATACAGGCAAGAATTACAGTAATCAAAAACTTAAACAGTTTTTACTCAATGGACCGGCACCACACGGTCAGACACACACTCGGACAAAATAAACCTATATGAATGACAAAGGCATTTGCAGCCATGGAGGGAGGGAGCTGAGGTCTCAGTTCTTTTGGTACCTGAACGTTCCGAGGGAAGGGATGCTCCGTGGAGCGGCACCCGACAGAGGTCGTGCAGTTCGGCCCACAGCCGCACGTGTGGAGACCGTGTCTGCGAAGGAGCCCGGGTAGAGAGCACAGAGTCCAAGGTATGAACAGGGCTGCAGACAGGAGCAGGACCTGACCGAGGACTGGTCGAGGTCTTTTCAGCTCTCTCACAACCAACCAACGAAAGAACGAACGAACGAACGAACTTTCAAATCCAACCAGCGAACCTCTTCCTCCCTCAACCAACAACAAACTCTCCGACTCTCTCACTCTATATTGAGGATGGTGTCATAATTTATAGATCCCCAAGGTCGGGGAGGGGTCCATAAGACCTTCTTACAGTTTTCAGTAGTTCACTGGCGGTGCTTCATGGCCCAGGCAAGCCTCTTTTTCTTATTTTGCCATCTTAGCAATGCATTTCTTACTGCCACTCGACCTGTCAAACCTGCAGCTCGAAGTCTTCTCTTCACAGTTGAAACTGAGACTTCCTTACTTCTACCAGTGTTAAGCTGTGCTTGAAGCTGCTGTCCTGTGAGCCACCTATCACGCAAGCTGTTGACTCTCAGAAACTTGTCTTCTGATTGTGTTGTGGCTTTGAGTCTGCAAGGCGTCTTCCTGTCAGGGATTCCTCCAGTTTCCAAGTGCCTTTTGATGGTGTAGGAAACTGTACTCACTGACACCTTGGTTTATTTTTCAATTTCTCTGAAGGAAAGACCTACACTTTTAAGGGTTATAATGTTCTGTCTGTCTTCCTTTGTTAATTGTTTTTTTCTCACCATGATGACTGCAATATACTCCTTCCTGCAGTGCAATGTTGTCCAAATAATGCTTTAGAGGGTGCAGCAACACAATTTGTTCCAACACTGCTTTTATACAGTAAGAGGGTTTGCAACTAATCAACAACAGTTGGGACACCTGTAGGAATTGTTTGCATCAACTTTCAAGGATTAATCTACTTCCATTGCTGCAGAACAGCTGCAGTTGCTAACCCATTACTTTTTCCCTGAAAAGGGCCTTTTTTAACAAATCTGAAATTTACAATATTTTTCAGTTTTTTGTAACCTAAACTTTTTTTTAACCTCTGGCAGTTTACCGCTGAGCTTTGTTTCATTTTAGGTTATTCACTGGACTTTAACTGCTTAAATTTCAGTAAAAACTGAAAAATGGGGGTGTTCTAAAACTTTTGGCATGTGGTGTATATATATATATATAGAGAGAGAGATATATAGAGAGATATATAGAGAGATATATAGAGAGATATATAGAGAGATATATAGAGAGATATATAGAGAGATATGTAGAGAGATGTAGAGAGATGTAGAGAGATGTAGAGAGATGTAGAGAGATGTAGAGAGATGTAGAGAGATGTAGAGAGATGTAGAGAGATGTAGAGAGAGAGAGAGAGAGAGAGAGAGATAGAAATTTTTTCACACTCACACCACACAGATGATTTTTTCCCGTTTCATGTATACATACATATATATATATATATATATAAAAATATATATATATATATATATATATATATATATATATATTTATATATATATATATATATATATATATATATATATATATATATATATATATATATATATATATATATATATATATATATATATATATATATATATACATACACACACAGAGCCTGGTGTTGGCGCAGTGGTTAGGGCAGCGGCTTGGGATCCAAAAGGTCCTGAGTTCAATCCCCGTTGGGCCACTGAATTAATACACCAGGGGGTTGACCTGTGTATACCCCGGGGGGCCTGTGTATACCCCGGTTAAAATAGGTGTACCATATCCCTGTGTCGTAAGAGGCGACCAGGGTTGCGTCAGGAAGGGCATCCGGCATAAAACATGTGCCAAATCACTATGCGGATCATACGGATGATCCGCTGTGGCGACCCCTAACGGGAGCAGCCGAAAGAAGAAGAAGATATATATATATATATATATATATATATATATGTATATATTTTTTGGGTGGTCGCTGGACTACCGTTATTCTCAGGTTCTCCGTCTGTCTGTATGTATGTATGTAATGGACAGCTCTGGAGGCCAGAGGAGTCAAACGATTTTGATGAAACTTGACTGGTAGGTTCATACCAGGATGTAGTTGTATGCTTTTGAGCACCGTTGCTATGGACGCCACTCTTGCCAAGCAACAGGACTTTGAAATTTTTGAAAAATCAAAAAGAAATTTCGAAAATCAAAAATCGGCTTCCGCGCTTTTATGCGCACTATAAATCAACCTTTTTGTCAAAAAATTTCAGCCCAATCCGTCAAAAAACTGCATGACCAGTATGCAATTATATAGCGACCACCCATGTTGCCTACCGGCATATGTATATATATATATATATATATATATATATATATATATATATATATATATATATATGTATATATATATATATGTATATATATATATATATGTATATGTATATATATATGTATATGTATATATATATGTATATATATATATATATATATATATATATATATATATATATATATATATATATATATATATATATATATATATATATATATATATATATATACATACATACATGCATTGGGATCATACTCTGTGCAGATCATTGGTGCTGCCTCAGCAGAATCCTTGGCGATTGGACACAATCCTGGACAGGTCGCCACTCCGACAGGATACCAGCAAGTTGGCACTCATTTTGCCGACCTCGGAAGAGTCAACCCCATCTGGTATTAATTCAACAGTTGAGGGGGATTTGAACTCAGGATCCTGGTATCCCAAGGCCACCACCAGCTATATCTATGTGTATATATATATATATATATATATATATATATATATATATATATATATATATATATATATATATATATATATATATATATATGTAAATAAAGTGAGAAAGAAAGTTAAAATTCTCTTAAATATGGAGAGATTCAAAGAGATGCATGAAGAAGAAAAACATCAAAATAAACCAATGTCACCCGCAGGGTGACCCGTATCTTGCCAAAAGGTGACCACGTGTGACTTCTTTAAGGTCACACTGAGGTGAACAGAGCTGCTATCCACCAGGAGCGACTCCTTGAGGAATATCTGCCTACGAGAGATTCCGATGAGAATCGTTCTACAGAGTAACTATGAAAAATATGCGTTTTCCTCATAACGTCACCAAATGACGTCATAATGTCCCAACCTTGACATATCTTGAAAGCACTCATCGAGGTGTTCAATTTGAGGTACTACACGATATGGTTCCTAAAACTTGAAAATTTGACCTTGGGGTCAAATATGTTTGACCTGAGGCGCTAACCATGAAGGTCAAGGCCAATCGCCACCAAAAATTACTCAGGTGAGCGCCAGACCATGAACTACATTCCCATGAAGTTTGAAGACTATCCGATCAAAATTACTCAAAAAAATAAGGGTTTCGTCGACTCCCCTGATTTGCGACAAAGTGACCTTGACCTTTGACCTTGACCTTCAAAATTTTGTGCGCTGAAAGGGACCTCCTATCGGCCTCTGATATGCGAAGTTACAAAAATTTCCAATGACAACTGTGCTCTGCAGAGTGATTTATACGTGATTACAGACCAAAAAAAAAAAAACAACAAAAAAAAACAACATATGAAGGTCAAGGCCAATCGCCACCAAAAAATAATCAGCTGAGCTCCAGACCATGAACTATATTCCATGAAGTTTGAAGACGATCCGATCAAAATTACTCAAAAAATAAGGGTTTCGTCGACTCCCCTGATTTGCGACAAAGTGACCTTGACCTTTGACCTTGACCTTCAAAATTTTGTGCGCTGAAAGGGACCTCTATATGCCTCTGATATGCGAAGTTACAAAAATTTCCGATGATAACTGTGCTCTGCAGAATTTTTTATACGTGATTACAGACAAAAAAAAAAAAAGAAAAAAAAAAAAGAAGCTGACCAACATATCTTGCAAAACTTCGTTTTGGCAAGATAATAACATGCATTCAACTGCACATATATCTGTTGCTCAGTACACTATTAATGCCAGTCAGTGAATTAACCAATCAGATGGAGGGAAGAATAAAACAGGAGAACCCTCAAACCAAAATTAATCATCAGTCCAAGAAAAGATTTCCACAAACCAGAACCACAAAATGTGATGAGAGTGTCTTTTCATCTGAAGAACTAACCTACGTAATTGGTCTGGATACCACGAAAGATGTTGGCGACCTACAAACACGTCATATAGTGGAATGCTTTGCGAGGAGACGTAGAAAGTTGTGAAATTTCCAAACATGCCATTATCATGACAGTGGCTGTCAAATTAGTCAGCGTTTTCAAGGGGGGTGGTGACGTAGAGACCCCACAAAGCAAGTGGCAGGTTCAAACAAGGATCAGACAACTCAAATGAGGAATATTTTGTCAGCGATCGTGCTTAAGGGCAATTGTAAGCTCTTTCCACTGTCATGCTGAAGGAGTTGTGGCACCAGATCATGGAAGTGCCCTCAAGTTTCAGACGAGCAGGTGAGACGCTGCTGCTGGGCTTTCTTTACAGCATGTGTCATTCAGCCTCCCCAGAGACAATACCTAGTTCACAAGCTGTGCCCTCAATGTCTGTAGCATGATTGTTTCCCCACAGACAGCCTGTCAGACTGTCAAGCAACACATGAAATGCCTTATGAGCTGTGGACAGATATTTCCACCCCTTACACCAACTTCCACCTCACCCCCTCTCATCATCCGCATCCCACCTCCCTCTCTCCCCCCTCTCCAAACCATACTCCACATAACACCACACGACACATGACAAAACACAAAACATGTGTGACAAAACCTTGTCCATCGATCTATTTCATTGCAAGTATTATATTTTGCATGCGATACAATAATTTTTGGGGGGGAGATCGGTTACCGAGGTGGCCTTGAATCACAGCAGTGTTACGTTTCAATCCCAGGTGGGTTTAATGAGACTGTAGCTTTGAGGAATACTTCACATTAACCAGCGGTATCAACTCTGGCACATTCCAATTTACCCAATGCCAAGTAGAAATAAAATATTTGCTTCATGCAAAACATCATTCGCCTTAATTAATAGAACTGGTTTGACCGCCAGATTAATGAGCTTTTAGAAATTAATTATAATGTTCAGCAGGCATCCCCCCATACCCCCTTTTGAATCCTGTTAATTAGTCGCTATTTACATTCCTGTCTTATATTTCCAACGTGTTGACAACCTACAGTGTCATTAACATCAGTGGTGAGTATAAATATAAAATTGATTTAATTCACTTGGTTTTGTTCCTGTTAACAGAGGCATTTCTCCTGCTGCTAACGAATGTTTCAGAAAGATGCATTAGTGTTAAATAATTTTTGTCAAGTCCTGAATCACACGGAAGGATCAAGCAGAATAAAAAAATAATAATAAACTGTCTGTTATTATGTAAATTGCTTTTCGCACCACACTTCCAGATCCCCTACTAACTTCAGTAAGGACACCGCTGATTTATTGCTTTAATTGGAATAACTTCAGTTTGCCTGTTAAACATGCAGCATTCCTCTTGGCTCTCCCAACAAAAGCACACATTCCTCAGGAACGCAGAGAAAAGTTCTATTCTGTTCTTCTTCTTTTTTGTCAGCAAGGAAGAATGCGATGGTGCTTGCCTGATGGGTCAGGAGTCTTCAGTAATTCGAAGGTCCACTGAAATTTTCAATATTATTTTGTTTTGCGGTGAACTAAGGCTCAATTGTGGGTTTAGCTTGTGCGTAATCAAATACCGACAATATATGGAGTTGAACCAAGGTCCTCCAAATCAACGAACCAGATTGCTTCAGTTGGTAACGAAAATTCAATAGGTCAACCCATTTCTGAATTACGTCTTTATGTAAAATTTGAGGTGAAACAATTTTTTTTTATTTCGACATTCGGATTATTATTGATGAAGATAAAGTCTGACAAGAGATTATGCAATTGGGATTACAGCATTGCATAACATGATACAAGTAAAGTTTGTACACAGTCGATTAATTTGTGGAATGAGAATGTCATAATATCTGTTCAGGCTTGGTGCAAATGCCTTAGGAGGTCTGGTGGCAGAAATCTCAGTCACATCCTGTGTTGCAACTTGATTGTGACATCTTTTTAGGTCATGACATGTGTGTAGTCAAAATATTTGACATTGATAAGGGACAATATGTTCCTTCCATAGCTCGTCCTCACTCCTCAGCTGGATGAATGACATTTCGCGTTTGAATATACATTGCAACTATGTTACTGAACATGCAATGATAGTTGGCAGCACTCAGTAGTCATCCATCAGTGATGTGGATGTAAGCTATCTTACAAAAATAGGATCATGCATCCTGAAGCTCACCTGGATCAGGAGCAACCGTCACTCAAACCCCCCGCCATACCCCCTTTGACCCTGATGTTTTTTTAATGCCATGAACAAACTTTAGAACATCATGGGTGATGAAGGTTGCGATCAAGTTTCAGTGAAATTGTGTGTGTAGTTTCGGAGAAGAGAGCAAATAACTATTTTGGGGGGCTCAAATCCCCCGCAGACCCCTCTCCCGAGTCCCTGAGTTTTTTTTTTTTAATGCTGTGATCAAACTATGGCACATCACAGGTGATGAAGGTTGTGGTCAAATTTCCTTGAAATTGTTTGTGTAGTTTCGGAAATGACAGCAAATACTTATTTTGGGTGTTGAAAACTCAAAGACCCCTAAAATGAGTGCAGAGTTTGTTGTGATCAATACACTTTGGTACATCCGAGGTGATGAATGTTGTGGTGAAGTATCATTCAAATCATGTATGTAGTTTCGGAGAAGAGAGCAAATGACTATTTTGGGGGTTAAACGAACGCCCCCCTCCCACCCTCCCAGACCCCTTAATGAGTGCAGATTTTGATGCGGTCAATAGACCTTCGTTAGGCAGTCAGATATATGAAAATTGTGGCTAAATTTCATCAACATCGTGTGTTTGGCTGAAGCGATAATGACTGAAATGTTTACAGACTGACTCACTCACTCACCTACGGACACTGCTCAATCACATAAGCTCACAGTACTAAAGTGAGCTAAAAAACTGATGGGAAAGCAAAATCAAAATTCAAATTAACCCTTATATCCAACAAAATGCATGTTGTCCCACAATGCAAAGCAGTTTGTGTGTTAATAGGGTGTGTGGCAAGTATTGAAACTTAGTTGTCAAATGACTAACCTTCAATATGGAATGGTTACTTGGTGTCAGAGGTTCATGATATTTCCATCAACATTTAACCTTTTTAGTCAACTGGGAGGAATGTCTTTCGGAAATGGAAAACAACATCACAAGGCAATGTCGAAAATAGAACAGGTAGGCCAACATATTTTTCTTCACACATTGGGTTCAGAATAACCGTAAATATCAAATGGTACAATATTATCCCTGATTCCACCAAAATTTGGTACAAAGTGGGAGTGACAAGGTCTCAACTGTGCTTCTTGCCAAAAATCGAGCAATACCCAATTAATTATAAATTGTGAATTAATAGCACAGCACAGCACATTTCTTTGGTGTTCCAATAACTCATAATACAGTGTAGTCAAGCATCAAGGGGCCGAGGTGGTATTGGGGAAATAATAATATGGCTTTCAGTATAACTTCCCAGAGTTGTTTTTGACAATGCACGAGTAAATGTGAAACTACTGGTTCTGATAAAGATACTCCAAAAATAGTTGGTGATCTACTGAAAATCGAATGAATTTTTTACGTGACACTGATATGGTGAGTTATTTGTCCAAACTATCTCTGCTTTCTCAATTTGATAGATTAATTATTTGTACAGTTGAAAATCAAGTCAGCTGGATTGACCCCAAAATGGGAAAACTTGCAGGAGAAGTTGATGACATGAGCTGCAGAAACTGAAGCGTTCTGAAACCAAAACTTGACATTCCTTTTTTACAAGAACGTGTCTGTAATGACCGCTTTGCTTGAGAGATCATTTTCAAATGATATTAAGTTGGCACAAAAAGCTGTGGAAATAATAGGAATACTTGACGTATACTCGTAATGGAACCAAATTCTAAAAAAAGCTGGAACATGCAGTTGCAGTACAAATCAGAAAGGTGTGAAGGATGACAACCAAGGTTAGCTCTTATGAAATCATTCAAGATGGATTGGAACACATAGTATGAGTATTTCCTTCCTACTGGTTCACAGATTTGGCTTTTCAATTTCAGTGACATTCTGTTTTGAGGCGATCTACAAGTTAAAAGCACAAGTAGAAAAATTTTAATCCCCATTCCTCCACCTATTCCCTACTTTCCTCTGCTTCCCATATGCCTGCCAACCTCTTTCCCTTTACTCCCTCCTGTCCTTCAAATAATATTTCGCAATTGACTCCCATCTCTTTCACTCACATGTATATTAACAAATACAACCTGTCGCTTAACTGATGGGAATATTAAGGGGGAAGAGAAAGAGGGAGGGGTGGAAGAGAGGAGGAAGGGGAGGGATAGAGGAGGGAAAGAGGAGGGAGAGGAAGAAGGGGAGAGAGAGAGAGAGTGAGAGAGGGGGGAGGGAGAGGGAGAGGGTAGGGAAAAGGGAGAGAGAGGAGGGAGAGTGGAGAGAGAGGAGGTGGGGGGGGGAGAAGAGAGAGGAGGGAGGGGGAAGAAGGGGGGAGTAAGGAGGGAGATAGGAGAGTTTGAGTAAGGGGAAAGCTAGGAAGGGAGAAGAGAGAAAAGGGGAGGGTGGGGGTGGGGAGAGCAATTCCTCACCAAACGTCACAAAATACTTCAGGAGAGAGGGGGTGGGAGCGACGAGGATAAGGGAGAGAAAAGGGGGAGTGGGGAGGGGAGGGGTTTTGGAAGAAGGTAGGCATGAGCGGAAGAGTTTTCGACTTGCATTTGGTAGTGGGACTTGTGGATAAGGGGGGAGGGGGATTGAATGAAAAACGAAACCAACTTCATTAATACAGCATGCGGAGTGCGCTGGGAGATATCTATGGGGGTGGAGAGGGAGAGGAGAGGGGAGGGGAGGGGGAGGGAAGGCAGCGTGATGGGAAGATAATGTGGTGTGAGGGGAGGGGAAGGGAACGACTATAAAATGCGTCCAAACGGGAACATATTCTTTTTAACCATCAGGTTCTATATAAAACCAGGTGGGCGCATTTAAAACCCATGCTATCAACCTGGCAAAGGCCTGCCTGCATACATGCATGCTCACACATGCAGCGACCTTTGCTCCGACCGGCACACTCTGAATCTGAATCGTACATGCTACACTATGGGGAAGCAGCATTAAATTCAAAACAAATCCGTCAATCCTTAACAGTCCCCTTTACAGAGTGAGAAGGTGGGGGAGAGGTTTGGGAGAGAGGGAGAGGGAGAGGGAGAGGGAGAGAGATGGGGGAAGCGGAGTTAGCAGAGAGAAAATGTGTTGCTTTCCAAACAACAACAACACACACACACACACACACACACACACACACACACACACACACACACACACACACACACACACACACACACACACACACACACACACACACACACACACACACACACACACACACACACACACACACACACACACACACCTGTTGGCCAATATCGGCAATTTCTTGGGAATCGGCAGGTTTGAGTCAGTGTGATTATTTACCAACCACAGTACTTAGTGTATACAATCCAGAAACCTTGAGTAGCTTCCATGAAAAAAACAACGTTGCATTTCTGTAGATGTTTCAGGAATATGTTCACAAACATTATTCTTTAATAAACAGCTGTGTGTGATGGATGGAAAAAAATTTGGCTCCGTAATTTAGAAAAACGTTCATATTGCAAACGGCTTGGAAATCGGGTGTTATTTCACAACCACTCACTCAGGGTGATGAAGCACGAACCACTCGCTCAGGGTGACGGAGCATGAACCACTCGCTCAGGGTGACGTGGCGTGGCAAAAGCATCTGCAGAGAGTGAACGATTTGCTCAGAATGATGTAGTGCAGTACCGCAATTGACAATGGGCACGAGGCAAAGTGGCATAAGCACTCATGCAAGCACTCCAATTAAATGGTTGATTAGGAACAGTTGGCCAGGCTGTCAATACATACCAAGAAGGATCCCTTTAACTTTAAAGTCCATCTTCACCGTGCACACAGCAGTTGATGAGTTCAATGAATTGATGAAATAAAATGACTTCACGTGGTACATTGGTACGGAGTCCGCACAAACTTTTAAAACATCCGTTTTTTCACAGATTTGCTTTGATTCCCTGTGGAGCATCTCGCGAAACTTCCAAAAATATCGACATAGATCTGGCAGACGCGATGGATAGGTAGTCCTTCTGAAGGACAACGCGTGAGGTCTTGCAGTGAATGCATTAAATCATACAGCTCAATAAACCTGGTAAATTTTGTTACATTCTGAAATGTTTTTGTTCACTCAATATCATTCTCCAAACAGGAGAAAAAGGTAAGTTTAATGCTTTGGAAATTTCACATTTTCTTGTATATGTCGTGTGTGTGTGTGTGTATGTGTATGTGTATGTGTGTATATATATATATATATATATATATATATATATATATATATATATATATATAGTTACGGCTGTGGAAATTTACATTACACCATAAAGGGCCCTCAGGTGAGATATCTCCATAGGTACAGGTGTAGTTAGCCCAAACCCGTTGTATAGAGGGAATTTATGTGATCCATCCGGGCTGCGACGCTTTGAGTTAGCCATTTTTCTGTTCTATCTTTTATTTCAAACAAACAGCATCTCAACAACCACACCATCCCCATCACAGCGCCAACCACACTACAACCACGCCACCGCCACCATCTACGCTACCACATCTTCGCCACTATGTCCGCTCCGAACGGCAAACAAAGGCACCAAGGAAGGAACAACGGAGCCTGCGCAGACTTTTCCCGCCTGATTCTCCCACTTGATTCTCCCGCCTGATCTTCCCCGTGCTTTGGAGTGGAGGAGGGGCGATGCAGGTCAAAGGTCAGAGGTCATGTAAGGGAGGGGTCTCATTTTGTGGGAATAATTCTCTGGCCCAGAGCCAAAAACTGACTCCCCCGGCCCCCGCATGGGGCGGGGTGGAGGGAGGGCGTGAGGGAACGCCCTTTTCGGGAACCCTCTCAAAGGAAGGTGGAGCCGAGAACGGGGCGGGGCGAAGGGCGGAGCCCCGCGCTATAAAAGACGGACATGGGCGGGGCATTCGGGCTCCTCTTCCTCCTCTTCCTCTTCGTCTTGGCTGGTGGTCTGGTCTGGTCTTCAGTTGGTCTTCGGGAAGAGGTCCTGCACCCGCGCCTTGGCGAGCGGCCCTGTCACGAAGGCATGGACGGGAGACGCGCAGCGCCAGTTGTGAGGTAGACCTTCGCGTCCGGACAGTGAGTGCCGGAGAGGGTTCGCCGGCCACGAGAGAGGTTGGGGCCAGGCGCGACTACGCTGACGGTCGTGGGAGAGGGACTCACCAGCCACAAAAGGGAAGTCGAGACTTCTTTCTTTCTTTTCCTTCCTTTGCTTTTTGTATAAATGTGTGTGTTGGCGCCGTCTGTGAAGTAGAACTGCATAAGTGTTGCCGTGTGTCGGTCGTAGCTCTACATTTGCTTTTGTTGCATAACTGTTTTAACTGTTATATGTGCATTTCTGACTGCATGGCTGTATATACGTGCTTGTCTGTGTGTGTGTGTGTGTGTGTGTGTGTGTGTGTGTGTGTGTGTGTGTGTGTGTGTGTGTGTGTGTGTGTGTGTGTGTGTGTGTGTGTGTGTGTGTGAATAAAATGCTTGCTTGTTGAACTGTTCCCGCTCTGCTTCGTCTCTTTTCCTTTTTTATTGACCCTCCATCTTGCATCACGTAAGGGGTTCGTAGTGGGTGCGACATCCCGGTAATTAATCGGAACCGTCAAGGCCGACGATAACACCGCTCAGTTATCACTGTAGAACGGAACGGACTGCTTAAGTGGTTCGTGTCCGGAGTTGGCCTGTGGCGTGGTATGATCGCCCGGTCGACCATTCGCGCAGGTACTTAGGTAAATCGAATTTGGCGAGCAACCCTATCCTGCGCGGGTGGGCAATTGGCATGATCGTGGTGAGGTTAAACCCCCACCTGTGACTAGCTCCCGGCGTTTATCCGAGAGGGTCATGACAGAATTGTCCGTCCAGTGGGTGACGTGCCGCGATTCGAGTTACTTGGCCGTTCGCACGCCAGCGGGTGCGAATTCGCAACAATATATATATATATATATATATATATATATATATATATATATATATATATATATATATATATATATATATATATATATATATATATATATATTGTCCCCAAAAAAATGTACTCACTCTTTAAATGATAATAAATGCATTGTGTATTAACTTAGAAACAAGATTAATGGTTAAATGATTAATGGATAAATGCATGTTTACAAATGTTCAAACTGATGACCATTACATTCCAAACACAGCTGATAACGTGGACCAAAAGATTCAACAGCATTACGAATCATTTCATTTGGAACTGCAAGACATTTTCTTTCAATTTCCTCTTTCAGCTCATCGACTTGCTGGTTTTGAGCCGTAAACCTTATCTTTGAGATATCTCCATAAAAAGAAGTCCATTGGAGTGAAGTCTGGGGAACGCTCAGGGAATTCAATACTACCTCTTCGCCCAATCCATCTGTTTGGAAAAGTTGCTTCGAGATAGGCCCTTACATCACGGTGGTAGTGGGGAGGTGCTCCATCTTGCTGAAAGTAAATCTCTTCGTCACCAAATATCTCATCGACACGTAGACCGACGGATTCCTGCAGCAAGTTTAAGTAAACATCCCCAGTGACAGTTTGGTCAAAAAAGAATTGCCCTAGGAAGCCCAATGCTGATATCCCACACCACAAAGTAACCCCTGGTAAGTTTAAATGGTGTTCCATAGTTACATGCGGATTTTCAGGAGCCCAGTAGGTGCAATTGTGTTGGTTAATTGAGCCATTTAACTTGAAGCTGGCCTCATCGCTCCAAACAATTTTGGATGGAAATGCTGCATCTTCTTCGCATTTGCCCAGGTTCCACTTACAAAATTCAGCTCTCCGGTCAGGATCGTCTTCATTTGGAGCGTGGATTCATTTTGGAATGTAACTTTTCCAATTGATTCGCTTCAAAATGCGATGGCCACTTGATTTTGGGATTCCTGTCTCACGAGCCATTTGTCGTACAGATTTCCGTGGGGATCGGTGGAGGGTTTCCAGGAATTGATTTTCCTTTGCGGGGGTGGTTGATGACCGTGGTCTTCCTGAATGCTCCTTATGGACGTCATACACAGTTCCATCTTTTTCAAACTTATCTTGGTGCGAGCAGTGGTGCGTCGCATTGGTGGATCTTTGTGAAAATGTCTTCTAAATTGTCTTTGCACTTCCATGATGTTTTCGTGCTTCCAGTAGCACTTTATGATAAATTTTCTTTCTTAAAAACCTAGATGTACTTCTGCCATTATTATGGTCAATTTGATCTGAAAATAAATGAAAAATTCAATGAGTTATGAGAAGCCAAAATGTGAGTACATTTTTTGGGACACCATATATATATAAATATATATATATATATATATATATATATATATATATATATATATATTTATATATAAATATATTTTCATATATTTATACATATATATATATATATATATATATATATATATATATATATTGCTGTCTGTCTGTCCCACTCTGAAATGTGGAAACACTCCTTGGTGCGAAAAAATATTGAGTAAAAGTTGCATCAAATGAATCCAAACCTCAGGGAAAATTATAACTTTTTCAATCAGACAAAAAAAATTTAAGTCCAGGTGGTGTATTGAGAACAGATAGCTGCATCGATCACTCCCCAAAATTTTTTTTCTTTCCTGTGAAGAAAGATATAACCTCCCATTTTTAGCTCTTTCAACCAGCGCAAGAATAAAAGCTTTCTTTCTTTTTGTCTAATATTGTGGTATTTTTTACCAAGGGGTTCTGCTTGCATATCATGGAATACAGTTGTACTCCATATCGAGGGATGATACAGGGAAAAAAACATGGCCACCAATTCAAATGTGTAACACAATGATATGCTTATAGACAACTATAGAGTGAAGTCATCAGCATTTAAAAATAAAAGCCATACCTTATATTCTCAAGCGTTTTCTGAATTACCAAGACTGAAAATGACTCCAGAATACATCACTAAAGTACTACATCAGGAGATTGCTAAAATGCCAATTTGAACTTCTTCTTTTTCTCTAAAACAATGTAAATCAGTGGCCCGACAACTCAATAACTGCTGAAGCCATGCTGGTGATACCAACGTGAATAAGTTACTTTGTCTCTGGGCGAGTGCACACAACCCAAAATTTTAAAATACATCGTTTTATTTCGAAATGTATTATTATAAATTTTTAATGAAAATATTATTAAAATTATTATTAAAATATTATTAAAATATTTTTATAATTTTGATATATACATTTTATTATTGAAAAATACTAATCCTAACATTAATTGTTTTATTACGAAAATAAATCGAACGTAAAGGCCTGGTCACACCTTGACGTTTTAGCCAGCGATGGCAACGTATTAAAATGTATGTAAAACGCTGGCTTACGTTGAACTTTTGATGTTTTTTTTTAAAGATTCGGACGTATTCATAGCGACTTGGTCTTATGTATAACGCATTGGTAACGGACACAGAACGTTTCGTTGTGTTATAGATAACTTATACCAACGAATGCTGAACCTGTTGTCGGCCTACACAACCGATGCCCAATGATAGTCTAACTTAGGCATAGCGCGTTGCACGCATCGCCGACGATGTCGTGACGTAGCCTATTAAAAGGCTGACGCACAACGATTCGAATCATAACTGCTGTAGAAATGGAAGTGTCAACATCGCGGTCGCACCTTGGCGATCTTGCCAGCGTATGCCGACCTAAGAAAAATGTGTCTAAAACGTTGGGGCATGTCAAATACGGTATGAGTAAGTTTGGTATACGTGAGTACAACTCTAAAGTACGCTATCATACGTCGTAGTAAGTAGAGTACGTCAAGAAATTTTAAACATGTTCAAAATTTTACGACGTACTCGGCATATGACACACGTTCTGCATGCGATGGGGATAAGTTTTACACACGATATGTGGACGCTTACACACGTCCACAAAGGCTACTTATAAGCTAGTCATAAGTCGAAACACGTCACGGTAATGTCTTTTTTACGCGAAACTTATTTCTAACTTATGTTTGACGTGCTTTGAACCAATTCTTTACATAGTCCCAACACACATCGACGTATGTAGACGTATTCCAATGACGTCTTCCGGTCGACAAAAGAAAATAAATTAACGTGTTTCTAACTTACAACTGCCATATAAAGACGTGTTCCCAGCGGTTTTGGGAATTGGTATATAAAAATGCTGCTCATAAAAGGGGAACCCAACAGTGTTTTGGAGTCCTTTTTGAGTCTATGTCCATGTCAGCAGTAACAGTATCAGTATTAGTATTAGTATTAGTATTAGTATTAGTATTAGTATTAGTAGTAGGTTGTTCATGTTGGCAGTCGTAGGTGAGTGTGAGGGGGAGGGCGTGGGTTATGATGGATCGTCCTTGCTTTTAACGATTTAACGATTTAAATGATAAACTCAACGATTTAAATGGCTGCAACTCCACTATTGAAAGTAGACGCTTGCACTCAACAATTGGATTTTTTTTACACTCAACGACTTTTAAACGGAACCACTCAGCTATTTTCATTGTTTACAATGAACGATTTAAATTGCTGTCACTCGCCTTTGTTTTTTGACGCTGGGGTTTGGAAATTTGAAGCGTTTCTTCTGAACGTGTTAAAACGCTCAAACTCGACTATTTTAAATAGACGCTGCCGATGGACAATTGGAATCATAGCCAAGCTCGACATCGAAGTGTGAACATCCTCGTCATGCCGAAGAAAAGTTTGAAGAATGCTGCAAATAAGTGTCCTGGCCGTGGCCGTGGACGCTGACGCAAGGACGATCCATTATACCGACGTCTTTCAGCCTATGAGTAACTTAAAAGTAACGTCTGTCGATGTGTGGCAACGGTAGCGTAACGTGCCAACAACACATTAATCATACGTTAGAAATAAGTTTCGAGTACGCTAAACATTACCTCGGCGTGTCTCAACTTATGATTAACTTACAAGTAGCATATGTTGACGTCTGTCAACGATCGCAGACCGTGCATACAACCTGTGGCCAGCGTAGCGGAATGTGTGAATCATACGCCGGCATACGTCGTGAAATTTCAAGCATGAAAAAATTTGAGGACAACCAAAAAGTACAACGTTTAAAGCCAGCGTACAACGACGTATGGCAGTGTTTTTCAGCGTGCTCTCAATGTTTTCAAAACTTACCCATAACGTATTCAACGTGTGCCAGCGTTTTAGAAAAAAAATTCAAAAATCGGCATACGTTGGCTAAAACGTCAAGGTGTGACCGGGCCTTAAATGTGGACTGAACCAAACAAGGCCAACATCATGGCAGGAGGGAAGATACCATCAGAGATGGGAAATCCCCCGCCATTGAATGAAAAAGGTCATACATATTCCAGATAATGAGGAAGGTGAATTGGAAACAAGACATCATTTGGTCATCATCTCGAAAAAGTTCCCCAGGGGTGAGGAACGTAGTAACCAAAAATAATTGAAACCAGATAAGCGGTTTTCCATTTATTACAAAAAACATTTTTTTCAAGATGGCCACCGCAGTCGGCCATCTTAAATCCGGCCATGCCCAAAATCAATAGGGTTCTTCCTTTTCAGGTGGTACATGTGTGACCCAAATTTCAAATCGATATGGCGAAAAAAACATTTTTTTCAAGATGGCCGCCCCAGTCGGCCATCTTGGATCCGGCCATGCCCAAAATTAATAGGGTTCTTCCTTTTCAGGTGATACATGTGTGACCCGAATTTCAAATCGATATGGCGAACAGTTTATGAGTTATCGCACTCACAGCTATAAATGTTGACGCACGGACGGACGGACGGACAGCCGGACGGACAGCCGGATGCCCTGGGTGACAACAATATCCCCCTTCTGCCACGCGGCAGGGGATAAAAATGTATATGGACAGAACCATTCCAAAAGCAAAACATATCCTAACCATCATCCAAATAAACTAAAACAAGTATTAAAACATTTTAATAACATAGATGGATTTAATCCATTCCAAAATTACATCATATATAAAACATTAAGCATTTTGTTATTTTTTAAATGATAATCGCATCGACATTTCCACACATCATATGTGGTCAAAGCCAAAAGTCAGAATTGAGGTGGGGGACCATAAGCCAAATTTAACAACATAGATGGAGTTAATAACAAAATAACAAAATATATCAAACATTAAGCATTTTATGACTTTAAAAAATTGCACTCGAAAAATTATATTAAAAAATTTATAAAACACGAGAAATCAAAGGCTGTCTTCATCTGCTTTAGGGATATGTTTAAAATTTTGCAGTGTGAGGAGCGGAGGGGGAGATTGGTAATGTGATATTCATTACAGCATTTTTAGATGCTGAATACTGAATAATACACAACACATAAAGAGGAAGATCAAAATAGAAATGCAAAAATGCAAAGCCCATCTGCATTCAAAATGTATAGCCTTTTATATTCAGCCTTCTTCTTTTTTCTTGACAGGTGCAGGCAGGCACGCATGCCGACACCGAGCTGGTTACTTTTATATATAATTTAAACATTTTATGAAAACAAATCGAACATACAAATTGTAGTACCATGGAATACGGTCGTATCACAGAGTACGGCAGTATCATGGAATACTATAGTATCACGGAGTGCGGTAGTATCATTGTGTTTGGTAATCCGCTTACTTTCTGATATACAATAGGATAAGGCGCATTCAAGCTGATAAGTTTGAAGGTTTCATGATATGAAGTAGATTAAAAAAAAAACTTTTTAATTGCTACTATCTGCACCAAGCATTACTCACATCTTACTCGATTACTCAGATTTTTGTGGGTTTTTTGCTGCCATTATTTGAGATTTTGAGGGATTATTCAAAAAATTTAAACCCATCTCCAATACGGCTTCCCAGCTACCCTGAAAACGGAAAAATTTCAAAACACACTTTAGTGTCAAGTCCCTTTCATTTCCTCGGATTCAGATTTGCGTGGCTCAAATTTCGCTCAGTTCAGTACATAAAGCAGCCTTTGGCGAGCGCTAGATTAAAGGCACATCGATAAAAGCTCTATCAAAGGCACCAGAGACCAGGACATACTTCATGTATAACAGAACGTCAAATGCGTTTTTTTCAAAAAGCAGATCTTAGTGCACAGAACATTTTGATAGGATGAAAGGCAATTTCATTTGACTGTTGTTTGTGATGTGGTAAAACCTGCTTAATGCAGCCACCTTTTTTTAGGGGTCAATTTTTCAGTGAACAATTTCTAAATTTGATAACACTTGTTATTTGCGAGTACATTTGTTTGAAAATATATGCCGTGACATTTCGTTTCAGGTTTTGAAGAAAAATAATATTTTTCGAAAATGAAATGAAGAACGTAATATTACATTTCCTATGTCTTAATAATAGGGATACAATATCAAGAGGTAAAAAAAATCCTATTACCTGAGCCTATGGCCTAAAAAAAATACAAGACCAGTGTTCCTTAACTAACCACAACCACCAAATTATCAGATGACCAACCCCTAGCTCTTCTCCAAGGACTGAAGCCATAGAAAATAAAAAGCAACTGTATGAGTGTTTGACTTACCTGAGCCAATGACATCCCCTTTAAGAGGAATCAATCCCCCATTATTTTGTGATCAATAACTAATCGGGAGTGTTCAAAAGTGACAGTAATGAAACATTTGGGTGCAAATTCTACGACAAAGACAATTGTAATAATAAATTACAACCACACAAAATCTCCATTATGAATAACTTGACAAATAACATGCCTTTTGTCAGAGAACATGAATGAATATTCACAAAAGAATATTCAACCCATCATGTCTGTCTCACCACCATCACCACAACCACTCGCTCCTCCTTACCAAGCACTTCTTTATTCTCCATGATGGGAGACATAATCTTTGAATGGTTATAAATATCTCCTCTCCCTGTCAAGGCTGGAGTGCCCCAAGGCAGTGTTCTGGGCCCAGTCCTATTCTTGATCTTCATCAATGATCTCGATGACTCTGGAAAATCCTCTTTATCTATCTGCTGATGATCTCACCCTGTGCTGTGACATCACGCACTCTTCAGAGAGGCAGGCTGCAGCCTTTTCCATCTCTTCAGATCTTGAAAAAAAAATCACAAGCTGGTCAAACACTTGGAATATATCTTTCAATCCTGATAAATCTCACACTCTCACTCTCTCTCTCCAAAAGGACCACCTGGTAAACCCTCCTATTTACATTCTTAACCATGCTCTTGAAGAAGTTCAGTCATTCAAACTCCTGGGTCTCACTCTGATTTTTCTTGGACAAACCACTTTTCAAAGTTGGCCACCAAAACCAGCTGCCAACTGGACATCTTCCATCATACAAAGTCCTTCCTCTGCACACATATACGCCGATCAACCTAGAAGGCCTTCATCTGCAGGATGATGGAGTCCTGCTCTCCCATCTGCACTGGCTCCCCTACCTCACATCTTGCTCAGCTTGATGCCATGGAAACCAAGGCCTTTAAGATTACTGGAATCTCCGGTGATAAAACTGAGTCAATGGGTCTATCACTTCACCATCACAGACAGGTCGGTGGTCTCTCTCTGTTTTCTACCACCTCCTTTCTGGTCTTGCGCCTTCTGCTCTTTCTATGCTTTGTACTCCGAGGTGTCTGCAGGGCTCACATGGTCCACAATCAACCTCCTTCTGGTGAAATTACCTCAATCCAGAATCACTGCTCACCTCCACTCATTTATTCCTCTTTTTCTCAACCTGTAGAACCAACTTCCACTTTCTCTTTGTCAGTTAAACGCTAGATGTTTTGGTATTTGTGAACAAAGCATGAGTAAATGCTGATACATGAACGAGTAAAATTGATGGTTACATGGTATAAGTTTGCTGTCGCACAGATTGGTAAATTGAAAGAAAACTGCTTGATGTAATGGGCTAATCTTGATGGTAGATGGCAGTATTATACCGTAAGCTGCCTGGTGAGATTCGTGAAGGTGCTGGAACATTCTCAGATGAAACTTCCAGGATAGATTAGAATTACATTTGCTGGAAGGCACGGGATTGTTCTGTGTTACTCCATAAACCCGTGAGAGCGAGGTGTAGAGAGACGGTGACATGTGATGAGATGTGCGTTTCAATCGTCCCTGTACTCGATTTAACTCTGATGGGTGAATGAGGTGTTAAAACCAAGAGTGGTTGTTAACGCATGGACCTGATTGTAATCAGGTTGATTAAAACTCATTAAGACTGTGTATCGGGAAAGAATTCCTTTGAGCTCTTCAATCATCCTGGACGGGCCAGCGTACGAGAGCAATCGTTCAACAGCCCTAATGGACAAGGTGAAAACGTGTGAGTTGAGCCAGCAGGACCGAGACACCAGCGGAAATAACTCAACGCGGGGATCATTGTTAGACATTGCATTGTATTTATCTTAAACTCAATGAACTGGACGCGTACCTTAAGAGCTCCGAGCACTTCCCTGTGAGTCAATGTTGGAACATAAAGGACTGGGTAGTTAGTCTCAGCCCCTTCGGACAGGCAAAGCACTCCAGGTGAAAACCAGTATGTCCTCGGAGAATGCTCATGACTATGATTGCTTGAAAGTGGCCTTGTTGAAAAGGTATGAATTTACAGAGGAGGGATATCGCCAGAGGTTCAGAGAAATTAAATCTGACAAAGGTGAAACTGTTTCAGTTAGTGACATGTTTGAGACAGTGCTTTGCACAATGGACTTTGATGGCAAAGTACGAATGCAGCTTTGAAGCATTAACCAACTTGTTAGTTCATGCACAGTTCCTAAGTGTGTGTTCTTCGGAGGTGACTCTGTTCATACGTAAGAGAGTGCCTTAGAACACTGAAGTAAGGCCAACCTTGGCTGAGCAGTATATTGAAGCAAGTGGTGGGTGTATCACAGTCAAGAAAGGTGTATCACAGTCATAGGTCAGTCACGAAGAAGGATGTCACAATGAAACCAAGGTCAGACAGTTTGCTGCACAAAACTGACCCATCTCAGCCTACAAAGCCCCAATTCAGTATAAGTGAGAGGGAATTCTTCTATTGTAACAAAAAAGCCACATGATGGCTGAATGTCAATTCAGGAAGGCTGCTCAGATCAGGTCACAACAGAAGGCAGCCAGTGCAGTGCACAATTTCCAGAGGAAATATGTGACGTGCAGAGCAGAGCCGAAAGAGCAATATGCATCACCTGTGCAAAAGTGTCCTGAAGAGATCCGGGTGAACACAGGAGGATTTCAGTCAACACCTATTCTTCAGCAGTTGTGAGGAAACCACCGTTGGCATCGCCAGTTGCAACATCACCGTGGATGAACAGGCTATGTGGGTTCACAGAAAGTGACAGCACTGTGAGACTCAGGGTGTAGTAGTGCAGCTGTGAAGAAAGACCTGGTGATTACAAGGCAGATGACTGACAAGGTCTACTCCTGCATGCTGAATGATAGTGCATTGCGGCATTATACAGTTGCAAAGATTCCTCTGGACACACTGTATTACATAGGTGAGGTGGAGGTCATGAGCACGGAGGACCGCATTTGTGATCTTGTGATTGGTAATATTAATGCCTGATGTTGGCTTAATGGCTAGAGTGGTGGGCTTTGGATCCTAGGATCCTGAGTTCAAATCCCACTCAACTGTTGAATTAATAAAAGGTGGGGTTGACTCTGCCTGTCATCCTTCCGAGGTCGGCAAAATGAGTGCTACTTTGCTGATATCCTGTGTTGGAGTGGTGACCTGTCCAGGAGTGTGTCCAATCGCCAATAGACTGCTCAGGCATCACCAATGCTCTGCACAGAGTATTGTCCCAATGGATGGATTGGTAATATACCATGAGCACAAGAGGTCAACCATCCAGACCCAAATCTGGATTCCACTGTTGGCACAAGCAGCAGTGACCAGGGCACAGACCAAGCGCAACAAGGATGACATCAAATGATTAAAGGTGTCACAATCTGACATTCCTAAGGTGACTGCAAGAGCTCGAGCAAGCTCAGAAGGAAGATGTCTCACTTCAAAGGTTGTGGAAGGAGGTGCAGGATAACAGAGATTATCAGATGTGGGCCAAGAGAAAGTCCAGGCTCGAAGTCCACAAAAGTGTCTAACACCATTTCTACACAACTGACATGACCGATATGAAGCAAGTAATCGTGCCAACCAAGTTTCGGGAGGCCGTGATGAAATGAGCACACAAATCGATTGTTGGGGGGCCATCTTGGAGCAAAGAAGACAACCGACAGAATAACCAGCAACTTCCATTGGTCAGAAATAACCAGTGACATCAGTGTATTCTGCAAGTCCTACGACATCTGCCAGAGGACCATCCCCAAAGGGAGGATTTCCAAGATACCTTCGGAACCATGCCATTGATAGAGAAGCCCTTTCGCAGAGTGGCCATGGACCTGATTGGACCATTGTCCCCAATTTCTGATAAGGGCAACTGATACATTTTGACCATTGTGGACAATGCCACTACGTACCCTGAAGCAGTTGCGCTCCCCAAGATTGAGATGGAGAAGGTTGTGGAAGCTTTGCTGGATGTCTTCTCCTGAGTAGGACTCCCACAAGAGGGACTGAGCGACCGAGGTCCTCAATTTACATCGGACCTGATGAAGGAAGTGTATCACCTCATTGCGATGAAGCAACTCTTCATGACACCATTTAACCCCAGGTGCAATGGACTTTGTGAATGGCTCAACAGAGTTCTGAAGAGCATGCTGAGGAATATTTGTCAAGAGCAACCACGTGATTGGGACAGGTTACCTGCAGGCAGTGCTATTCGCTTACAGAGAAGTGCCTCAAGCAAGTACTGGGTTCTCACCATTTGAGCCAAACTGGAAGAGGGCCCACGCAGATGTTGAAGGAAATGTGGACTGAAGAGAACACATCAGAGGTTCATAACGCTTACCAATATGTTTTGACTTGCGTAATTGACTGGAGGACACTTTCCAACTGGCATGAGAGAGTCAACATGCAGCTCAAAGCAGTCAGAAGCATTTCCATGATAAGAAAACCAGACAGAAAGTTCAAGGTTGAAGACAGAGTTTTATTGCTACTGCCAACGGGGCACAACAAGTTGACGCTCCAATTGCAAGGACCACATTAAGTTCAGGAAGTAGTTAACTGGATGGACTACAAGATCTGTGTGAAAGGCAAGACCAAAATTTACCATGCAAATCTTTTGAAGTTGTATCATGAGAGAGCTGACAATGCAACTGATATCATGTCACAGCCAGATACGACTGTCATGGTGGTCATTGACCCAGAGCTGGATCGTGATGAAGAATGTGTCTTGGCAATAAAGACTTTCTCGAATTGAGACCCAGGGCTGACAGAGAGACACACGAGGATGTGAACATCAGTGAGGATCTGTCAGCAAGGCAGAGGGAGGAAGTCCAGGAGTTTCTCCAGAAGTTTGCGGGCATCTTCACAGGAATCCTGGGTACTACCAACCTGGAGGAACATAAGATTGAGACCACCTTGAATGAGCCAGTCAGAATCGAGCAGTGCCAAACGCTGTATGCTATGCAAGATGTGATCCAGGAGGAAGTGGAAATTATGTTGGAAGCAGATACCACCAAACCATCAAAAGCAGCCTACAACTCACCGGTGGTGAATGTGAGGAAAAAATAACGGATCCAACCATTTCTGCATTGACTTTCAGAGATTGAACTTGGTCACAAAGTTTGACACTGAACCCATGGGGAACCCTGAAGCTATTATGGCAATTCTGGAGCAAGATCGGTATTTTACCAAGATTGACCTAAGCAAGGGTCACTGGCAGATTCCTATGGAGGAATTCTCAAAGGAAAAGACAGCATTCATAACATCAGATGGATGCCACCCATTTAAGAAGATGCCATTTGGCTTGGTAAACTCAGCGGCAATCTTCAATCGAATGATGAGGAAGATGCTGCATGATTTACATGAAATCGACCACGATGTGGATGACATCCTGATGCACACAGTTAGATGGGAAGACCATGTCAAAACGCTGCGGTAACTCTTTGAGCGGATCAGGGAAGCCGGTTTGACTTTTCAGCCTTTCAAGTGTTACATTGGATTTCACACACTGGAGTTTGTGGGACACTGAGTGGGAAAGGGTCAGATACAGATGGAGGAAAAGCAACTCACCTGCGTCAGAAACGCCTCAGTACCAATGACCAAACTACAGGTTAGATCATTTCTGGGCTTGGCGGGGGTCTATAGGAGGTTCACACCGAACTATGCAGATGAATTTCTGCCCATCACTGACCTCACCAAAAAGGGTAAGCCCAACCACATTCCATGGGAGGCACCCCAACAGAGGACATTTCAAAGGATAAAGAACCTTCTTTGCAAGACCCCTTTTTTATTATTATTATTTTTTGGATACATTGTTGAGGCTCGCATTAGAGCTATCACACAATCCACAACAAGCGGGGCAGGAGACAAGAGGGGCGGGAGAGGGAAGGACAAAACAGTGGAGAACAGATACATAAGGAGATCTGTGGAAGGGAAAGGGATGTGGACGGAACACGGGGTAAAAAAGATGGACACTACAGGGATTTTCAGGAAGGAAAGCAGGGAATTTCAAGGAGGTGGGTTTGGGGTGGATTAACGGGGGTAGAAAAGATTGTGGTTTTAGATAGGGGAACATTAGAGGTGGTGGTGAACTACTGTTTTGAAGGTCTGGAGGGAAGAATGGGATTGAAGAGAGTGTGGGAGTTTATTCCAAAGGTGGGGAAAAAGAGGAATGAAAGAGTGAAGGTGAGCAGTGATTCGTGATTTTAGTAGTTTTACCAGAAGGGGGTTGCTGGTGGACCTTGAGCGCCCTGTAGAAATATGGTGGGGACATATCACAGACAGAACGGGGGAGGGGGGGTGAGACCAGAGATGAGATGGTAGAAGACAGAAAAACCACCAACCTGCCTGCAGTGAGAGAGTGAGGCCCAATGACTCAGCCTCACCGCAGGAGACACCAATGATTCTAAATGCCTTGGATTCTACAGCTTGAAGCCAAAAAAGGTGAGAGGCAGAAGCACCAGTTCAGAGGGGATAGGAGTACTCCATCAGACTGTGGATGGCAGCTTTGTATGTGGTCAGCGGCTCAAGTGTGCCGAGAAAGGACTTTGCACAACACAGGATTCCCAGTCGGTGAATTGGAGGCAAGTTTTGAAATGTGGCTTTCACAGGAAGAATCATGGCAGATAGTGAGACCCAGAAGCTTGAGTGAAAGGACTTCTTCCAGAGGATTGTTGAGAAAGTAGATGGGGGAGGGGGGTTCCAAATGGTCCTTTCAGAGAAACATAGTGAGAGTGTGAGATTTGTCAGAATTGAAAGACATGTTGCACATGTTGGACCAGTTTGTGATTTTATCCAGATCTGCAGATTGCGAAGAAGCTGCTGCTTGCCGGTCTGAGGGATGACAGATGGTACGGCAGAGGGTGGAGTCTTCAGCAAAGAGATAAAGAGAATTTTCCAGAGAGACGGAGAGATCATTGATGAAAACCAGAAAAAGAACAGGGCCCATAATGCTACCTTGAGGAACTCCAGCCTGGACAGGAAGAGGGGATGAGAGAACTCCATTTAAGGCCACATGTTGACTTCAACAGTGGAGGATGTCTGCGAGCCATGAGTGGAGATGGCCTTGGATACCATAGGAAGAGAGTTTGGTGAGCAGGCCAGGGTGCCAGACCATGCAAAAGCACACGATATGTCGAGGGATATGGCTCTGATTTCATGTCCAGCATTGAGGACTTCCATCCTTTGGTAGGAGAGCAGAAGCAGCATATCCAGGGTAGAGTGACCTGGTCTGAAACCAAATTGGTAATTGGAAATCAAGCCATTGGAGAAGAGGAAGGATGAATGTACTATGAATGCCCAACTTTGGCAGACCATTCATCATGTCAGCAGATGCATCTGATGTCAGAATCGGAGTGGTGTTGTTGCAGGAGTATGAGGATGGAGTCTTTCCTGTAGGTATGCCAGCAAGAAACTTCTGCCCAAGGAGAGGAACTTCTTGACAATAGAACATGAATATTTCCTCCATGAATAGGAACTACTCAGTGATAGAATGTGCTTGCTGTTGAGAAATTCCAGAACTACATCTACAGACCAGAGTTCTTCATACAGACTGATCGCCAGCCCCTGTCATATATTCAGAAGTGTAAGATTGACAGTGCAAGGAAAATGCAGTGGGGGTTGTTCCTCCAGAATTATCAGTTCTGTATTCAAGCCATTAAAGGATACAATAATGTGGGAGATGATTGTATGAGTCAATTGTGATTGTTTCTTTTTGGTTTGTTTCCACCCACTAATATTAATCGACTATTGTAAAAAAAAAATTGTATTTGCAATATTATTTTTCTAAAGGTGGCACTTATTTGTCAGTTAAAAGCTAAATGTTGTGGTATTTGTGAATACAGCATTAGTAAATGCCTATAAATGAACGAGTAAAATTGACGGTCACATGTTTTAAGTTTGCTGTAGCACAGAGCGGTAAATTGCAATATAAACTCCTTGATGTGATGAGCTAATTTTGACTGTCGATGGCAGTATTGTATTGTAAACTGCCTGGTGAGATTCGTGAAGATGCTGGAATGTTCTCTGACAAAACTTCCTCTATGGATGAAAATTGCATTTGCTGGAAGGCATGGGATTGTTCTGTGTTACTATATCAACCCGCGAGAGGGAGGTGTAGAGAGACAGGTGACATGTGACGAGCCGTGAGTTTCGATCATCTCAGTGCTCTATTTAACTCTGATGACTGAATGAGGTGTTAATGTGCAAAGTAGTTGTTAATGCGTGGAGCCATTTTTAATCAGGTTCATTAAAACTCATTAAGATGGTGTATCAGGAAAGAATTCCTTTGAGCTCTTCAATCATCCTGGATGGGCCAGCGTACGAGAGATAACACCGGGACAAGTCTCACTTATTCAACAGCCCTGGTGGACAAGGTGAACACGCACGAGTTAAGCCGGCAGGACAGACACTGGGTGGAAATAACTCAATGTGGGTTATTTAAACTTCTGTTCTGTTCCATCCTGATCTATTCAGTGTTTTAGCTCTTCCACAAGCCTTGACAAAATAATGTATGATCGTATACAAAAATAATATCATGGAGTACAATTGTACTCCATATGTAGGGATGGCACGTGAAAAAAACTGGCCACCCATTCAAAAGTGTCCAAAATGTAATAATAATGATTCACTAACTTTCTGACTATCCAAATCATTGGCTTGGCCTTGTGAACCTTCCTGCCCAGAACATCTCCAAGCAGTGGGTCAGCAACATTGCAGACATGGGTCAACATCAGTAGATCCATGGCCTGACCTGAACAGTCAATTAATACATTACTGCAACCTCACATTCCATCTGTCTGTCCAGTTTATAGCTTTCTTTAACTAAAGTCTTTACCTTTTTTTGGTCGAGGCTTCAATATATTATCATACATTCATAATCCTCACCAAACATTCTGGCTGATATACAGACGGATACTTCAAAACATGGGAGGAATCCGTTCCACATTCTGAAACCCGTGCATATAGAGATGGCAACGAACAACACACACACACACACACACACACACACACACACACACCATTGATCGCTCATTGTCTTCCCACACCTCAGCTATGATTGGCATCTGCTGTAACAGATGCCTGGCTTAGCCATTTCATGCAGTGTCGAGCAACTGTTGAAGTGGAAAATTGAGAGGAAGATTTAAATACTGATTATTTTCAACTTGACTCGTTTCACATTGGACTCTTCTTTGGCATGTCTTTGGCATGTCACAATCCTGTAACATGTAGTTAACAGTTACCTTTGACACAAATGATACGATAGGAGTCATACAGTATACAGTATCACAATTGTAGTTCAGTAATGAGAGGTATAGATAAAACATGAAAATGAAAAATTCAGGTTGACAGAATTTTTCAACATCTTCCAATGCAGTTGATGTTACATCAACTGCATTTTATTGTTGATATCAAGGCTACAAGACTAACCAGACAAGTGGAAAGATCCTTTTGAGAAAATCACATTGTGTCCCCATATAAACACGAAACCTACAAAACACAATTCAAATGAATAAAACAGTTTTGCTCTTGTGACTGTGCAAAAATAATGATTTATTAATGAGTGTGAGACACTTTCCATGAGGAGACAATCAGAGCGAGCGTTTAAATGCAGGCAGACACTAGGGGGTGGTAGATCGATATGGCTTGCTGTGTGGGACGAGTTTTCTTGGTCATCGAGCTACTGAAAATGATTACCTAATCATTGTGAAAAAAAATCTTTGATTTCTCAAACAACATCAGCAAGCAGATAAAGCAAAAGTGCTAATTCTTCTCCACAAGTTTGAAGTCAAACTTGAGGGCATTTCAAGGTTGTTGTGGGCATCAACATACTGTATAAAAGTTAAATGCTGAAATATTGTGCAATGCTATTGTAATCGCTGATAAATGTTGTACAACAAGTGACATTCAAGCCATTAAGGGATACAATAATGTGGGAGATGATTGTATGAGTCGATTGTGATTGTTTCTTTTTGGTTTGTTTACACCCTCTAATATTAATCGACTATTGTAAAAAAAAGCTCAAATGAGCTAAGATCCTCGTGCTCTTAATGATGACGTCATAAAAACGAATATGACGTCATTGTGATGTGTCAGGTTTGCGATAAGTTATCTGTGCTAATGCCCGGCTTGATTTCCGCAAACAAAATTCAAACAGCTTGCCTAGTTTCGGAGATAATGGTACAGGCGATTTCCATTTGTGGCGATATTATGACGTCAACTTTTTTCTAGGATGAATTTTCAAAATCAGGGATGGTTACTGTCTACGCGTGGTCTTTCTGCATATACATGGCAAGTTTCACGAAGATCCGATGAAAACTCTGGGTTGTGAAACAAAAAAAATATCAAATCTGGTCAAATCATTATCAGCAACACAAACATGGTGGCAATGTTGTTGAATGTGCTGTGGAACAGAGATGTATCATATCCCTTGTGAAGAAAAACATCAAAGCAGCTGACATTTACAGGACATTTTTCTGCATAATTTGGAGATAGTCATCTTTTACGTAGATGTGTGTTAGAATGGTGCATGGCTAGACATTGGTGAGCCGTGAGCGATCTTGCATGTTCACACATTTACAACTAGGTAGGTTAGTGATCTTGCAGGCAACAAAGTGCTGTAATTCAATGAACATTAAACCTACGTTGAACAGCTAATTTTGGAGACTTAATGGATGGAATTGCAGAAGAATTGGACATCAATGTTGGAAGTGTGGAAACAATCATTGATTCTCACTTCAAACTCAATATGGTGAGTGCAAGATGGGTGCCAAAGTACTTCACGTTTAAGATAAAAAAATATAACTGTGTGTCCATTGCAACAGAGCTTCTAGAATGCTACGAGAGGATGGAACATGATTTCTTGAAGAAGATTGTGACATTTTATGAGACCTGAGTCCATCACCTCATGCCACAATCAAAAGGGAGCTCGCATGAAGTGGATGGAGACTTTCTTGGTATCCACCATCAAAAATTTCAGGGTTCAGCCGTCAAGAAGGAAAGCATGTGGAAATATTGGTTTGGGTGAATTATTGTTTCAATTATTGTGGAATTTCTTGAACATGGGGAAGCCATCAATGTACAGCACGACGGTGACCTTTTACGCAATGAAAGGGGAGAAGCAATATGCAGACAACAAACAGGTACGCTGTATCGAGGTATCACTTAACTGCTCGATAATGCTCGCCATCAAATGGTAAATGTTACCAACATAACTCCAGTTATGCGTGAGGAAGTTCGAACTCACCCAGGCATGCAGTCCATATGCTTGTCAACTTGTTATTTTCACCTCCATATTCAACTCTAAGGGCATATTGCTGGCATTACATTGCAACTTGAATCAAATTAAGTTTATGAATGATGATGACATCAAAGCACAGATATCCTGAAATGGCTGTGTACTTGTCTCAAATATTTTTTTATGGTGATTTACATCAAGACAATCACACATCTGTGGGGCACGTGCTGTATGTATGTGGAGCAGGAGGAAGATTGAACAGCAGGCGAAGTTAAACACTTCACTGTACTTTTATATTATTGAGAATAAAAGTTCACTTCAATTTAGAATTGTTGTCAAATATTAAGATGGTGATCCTATCTTGATTACAACATACTGTAATTGCATCTTTCCAATATGTTGTATGAGAGGCAATGCCTGCTGGCTTGTTAGTGAGAATAACAGGAGTTTCTGTTGTGAAACAGACTACCAGATTTTCTATAGTCTTTGTAAAACATTCCATACTGGCATGGACCCGTGGAAATTCCGTGAAATGTAAAATGTTCCTTCAAGCCCTCAATCCCCCCCCCCACCCCTCCCAACACCAAGTCCTCAACTCCCCCTGCCAACCCCAAGTCCTCAACTATCCCCATCACCAACTGCAAATCCACAATCCTAATCCACTACCCAACCCCAAGTCCTCAATTCCACTTCACTACCCAACCCCAAGTCCTCGATCCCTCCACCCCTCAAATCCCCTCACCAAACTCTCTGCCCTCCTTCCCAAACTCTCTTCCCTATCCTCCCCTCTCTTCTTCAAGTCCTCAACTCCTCCCCCCCTCCGAACAACTCCAAGTCCTCAACCCTTCCCCCACCACAAGTCCTCAACCCCCCTCTCCCAATTCTCTATCCCCTCTCTGCTCCCCATCACCCCACAAATTATCGATATAAATGTGTATCATGTAGCGCCACCGACAGGTGCAGGAGGGTATTACAAGTCTCCATCATTTACAGTGCAGTTTTCCTGTCCCCACATTATCCAGTGCAGTAAGGTGTTTTGAATTAAAAGCAGTCGGTATGCATTTGCTTCATGCACGCAACCCGGGTTTTTTTGTTACTTATGAAATCTGAAGATTTCGTAAGTATATTGATGACTTCCGTCCTCTGTTTGTGTGTTTGTTTGTTTGTTTGTGTGTGTGTGTGTGTGTGTTTTTTGTAGGCACGATAACTCGAGAACGGAAGAAGCTACCAAAGTCAAATTACACCACGTGATTCAGGAGGGTGATGGCTCGCGCCGATTATATTTTGGTCAAAAAATCGGTTTTTGATGGTTTGGAACAGAATCATTGTAGAAACTTTTGGTTTGTGTCACTACCTTCTCTAGAGACAGCTTTTATTAGACAAGGTCAGAGGTCAAGTTGATGATTTCATAAGTACCAGTCTATGACTGCTTGTTTGTTTGTTTGTTTTGCTGATACGGAGCTGCCAGTTGCCAATACACCACCCCTATAAAAGTATGCATCAGAAGAACATGTTGCATGCTTGGAACAAGTTTGCCCAAAGGGTGGGTATTCAGCTCGTTTAAGATAATTGTCTACACATCCCAAGTTGAAGAATCGATTCATTTTCAGAACCTCATAAGTGCACACTTCCAAAATAGGATGTTCTGCGTCATCCTAGAGATCCAGCCAGATGTTACACAGAAAGGCTCACTTGTTTGGGGGTGGAATTATGCATTGTGAAAATAAATGCCAAATTGACTTGGCACACTCTCAAAGAAACAGGGCAAACTGGATGAAAAAGAGCCAAGCTTGCAAAGAAGCAGGTGGAGGCGAATGGAATAAATTAAGCATTGCTGATTACTATACCATACTCTTGCATAAAATAAAATAATAACAGATGTGGACAATCTGGTCAAGGTTCCCTCCAAATGGCCAGCTTTTGATGCCAAGTGTTCAGTATCGGCTCGATCGGACTTTTTCAGACGTGTTCGAAGATGAGAGACGTGTTCTATGCAAATAGGCAATGTGTAATGGTGTATTTTTCTCCTGGTGTTAATGAAAGGCATCACGTGCAGCGATGCTCTGAAGCTATTTTGGAATTTATTTTCCTCTATGCTGTGTGCAAGGTTTTAAGTGCAAGCCTCATGAAAGGTATAAAATATTTACTACAACTCCACTGGGTATTCGCAGATGTAATTTCTTTCATGCCCTTTATGTGGGCCGCTTTAATGAGCCCGAACCAGGACGTCAAATTCCCATAGTTAAATTCACGGACACGAAAGATGCAGTCTTCCACGTCTGAGAAACATTACACAGGATAACATCTTCTCTATACCCTTGACCAATTTTATATTTATGGGCAAAAAAATAGTGCATTTCTCCAAAATGATGCCAGAACGTACAAAAACACATGGTATTTGCTAAGTGTGGGAAGCATGTCGGGGGTCTTTAACAACCAGGTCTCCTCCTGTGCAGACAGTTCAGATATGGAAACCCGATTGGCAGGATGACACTCTGCTTGAATCAGTCACATGCAGTGAAAGACATTCCGATTAACGTTAAAAAGGCAATGCTTCAATTAATCGCCAATGGACATCTGGCATCCATAGAAGCAGAACTGCAACTGACAAAGCACCGGTGGGGAGTGGATGATGTGACAGGGGCTGGGAAAGGCCACAGCTCAGGGAGCAGGTAGGCCCAGGATCGGTGTTCAATGAAGTGTGTACTTATAGCGTGATGCACCTATGGCAGGAACCGTTTTGCCTGGCTTTGCCTCCATAGAAATGGAACAGAAGGCAATTATACGTGCATGAATAAATGCGTGTTAACTCGCCAAGCTTGAAAACACCAAGCGCATCCATAATAAGTCATCGTTGTTGAAAAGACGCCTCTCCTCAAAAAATTGTATGTATTATTAAAACTAATGTTTTCATTATTCTACATCTGTTGGTAGCATTTAATTTAATTATATGGGTAGTGCTTCGCGTGAAAATGAATCGAAGGAAATGCAGGGAGGTCTGCAACTCCTCCGACAGCGAGAGCAGAGGGCACGCTGTTGTCAACTGGGTGGTGACCTTTGGACAACCAACCCCTACCACTCATGACCTCTGATGCTCACTGTACTGTAACTTCCATTAGTGATTGTTTCACGCATTGAATGTTCATTATATTGGTTCATTGCACTACACTAACAAACTGCTATGATCTAAAGGATCTATGCCTGATCTGAGTGATCTCGCTTCACGGAGCCTCCCCCCCCCCCCCAATTATCGTATTACACTTAATAAATATAATTCCAGTTCAAATCTCCACAATAGCATGCACAGTACCTCATTAATTTGGAAGGTGAGTGGGTGGGTGGATGGAGGAAAAGGGGGTAAAAGCATTGGTATTGATAAAAAGCAGAAGACATTCAATAGTCAAATATGCACAAAGTAGATTCCAAAATTTGAGAGAGGTATCATACTTAAACAATTATAATCTTCAATAAAGATAGAAACCTAGATCGTTCATTGGATACCTTACCCCACACAGCTTTGAGAAAAGGGACACGGAAACGGTGTTTTCAACTCTTGCTTTGCATTTCTGAGCACGATCAATATTAGATTTGTTTGTGAAGTTTGAATAACAGGCTCGATGGAAAAAATACAAAGATGATGGCTCAAACAGAACAGTCCAGAGCTGAACCTTCTGACAAATCGTTGGGAAGAAACTGACGATTTTGGAACTATCTTTGAGAAAGATTCACATTGAACAAACATCTTTTAGACAAAGTTAGCTCTTTGTGGTTGCATCGCGATGCTCCACCATTTTTGTCTGAATCTCACCATTACAACACCCTTAGAGCATGAGTGTGGCAAATTTGATTGGTCCAGAGGATGTAAAATTTTACCCAAGTACTTCCAAACTGAAGACTTATGGAAGCACAAACAAGGCGATTTATGTTCTAAAGTGTTCAAATACTGTCGGACCCCGACATTCGTGGGGGATATGTTCCTGGAAAAATTCCATGAATGTCAAAACCACAAATATCGGGGCATTGTGTCAATGGTAAAAAGGAGGATATGTTCCCGGCATTCGTGATTCATGAAAAATACCATGAATGTCGACACTGTGAATGTCACAGAATTGCTTCAATGGTAAAAAGGGAGATAGGGTGCCGGCGGTTGTTGATTCTTTGGGGAAAATTATAAAAGTTTTCAATATTTTCGACCACAATTACAGTTTCATAAAAAATGCTTACAAAAAAAAAAGATGACAACAACAGGGACCCTTTCCAATGTTTAGTGAAGGAATGCGATCTCGTTTTATTAAAAGTGCTTAACCAACCCTACCGTAAAAGAAAAAAAGACAACAGAACATAGCATTTTAAAATTTTATTCATACAAACACAGGCAACTTTTCAAATGATGATGATGATGATGATGATGATGAATTAAAATCCAGTGAACTCGATTAACTCTTCTGAAGACGACGCAAGTGAGGGTGCTGATTAGTCTTGCATGGAAAGGAATGTGGGTGAGGGGTCTGAAGCCGATGCTGGTGAGGTTGCTGATGAGTTGTGCACTGAGGGGGAGGCAGGAGAGGGTACTGATGCTCCGAAGATGGAGGGACCAAGGTGAACAAAAATGCATGCTCGAGAGCTGCCTGGCAGATTGCTGCAGGTTTCGATGTTGCTCCTTGTATCGGAGCATCACGCCATCAACCCCCTCTTGAATTTAAGGAAACACTCCTTGACCAAATCGGCGTCTTGCAGCCTGTCAGCAATTGCCCGCATGTCCCGTTCATCGCGTCACATGTGACATGGCAGCAACTCATCCAGAAAATTGACCATGAGGTTGGACCTCGACACCTCGTTGTCCTCATCACTGACCACCTTCTCCTCCTTGGAAACCTTGGTATTGGCATCCAACTCCTCCTCGGTGAGCTCCTCGGCGTGTGATGCAATAAATTCATCCAACTCCTCAGGCTCCATGTCGTCAAAGGTTTCCTCTCTGACCTGCTCTGCCAACCTGGCAATTTCATGCCTTTTCTCTGTGTTGTGGAGATAACCTCGACGTTTGGGAGAGCCACCTTCCTGTCCCCGGGTGGCTAGGAGCATTGTTGATGAGCAGGAGAACCTTTAACGAAAGGTATATTTCTGCCAGGTACCTCTCCACCTGATGGATGAAACAGTTATGGAACCAGTCCATGAAAATTGCTGCCGTTACCCACACCTTCCTATTGGCTTTCCAAAACACGGGCAGCGTGTGTTTGTTCTTGCTGTTGAGAGCACATGGGTTCAGGGTTTGGTACAGCATCAGGGGCTTCATAGTGCAGTCCCCTTTTGCATTTGTGCAGAGGAGAAGAGGTACCAGGCCCTTTGTGGCCTTGAACCCCGATGCTGACCCCTTGCGCTTCAAGTTAAAGTTTGCATTGGCATCTTTTTCCAAAACAGTCCAGTCTCTACAGCATTGAACACCTGCTGTGGCAGGGAGCCCTTCTCCTCGATGAGCTCCGCGAGTTGAGCAGGGAATGTTTCACCCACCTAGTGGTCTACAGAGGCACGCTTGCCTGAGTTTAACATTGCAGAGACCTACCGCTTCTTGAAGCTGTCAAACCATGAACTGCTCACTTGGAATGGACCAGGGGCACTTGTGCCCACATCGCTCAGTGCATCACTCGCAGCCGCAGCGCACCCGCATCACTCGTGCTGGTGCCCACCGCACCAGCCAGATACGTGTACATACGTATCGCCTTTGTACAATTGAGAGGTCCACTTAAAGGCACCTTCTTCTGCGAGTTGTCCTCCATCCATACATTGAGAGACTTCTCCATCCTTTCCATGCGGACATCTCAGCCCTGGGTGACCACTTTGATGCCCGGTACAGCGCTCGCTGCAACACTTTCTCAGATTTCCTTCTCATTCTTCCGTATGTAGCAAAAGTTGGATTCGTTTATTCCATACAGTCTGCCCACTTTCACATAGCTGTGGAGAGTACAATACTTTGTACTCTCGACAGCCGATCCGGGCAGCTCCACTTTGTCGCTCTGGCTCATAACTTTCTTCTGCCTCGTGCTCTCAGTCTTACACGTGCCTTTTTGCAAACTCCAGGCATGCTGTCATGTGCCTTTTTCTCAGGAGTGGCTTCCATCTGGCCACTCTCCCATAAAGCCTCGAGTTGTGAAGTGATGCAGAGATTTTTTTTCTCCTTCTGGCAGGTTCTCCCATCTCAGCCAAGGAACTCTGTAGTTCTGTCAGAGTGGTCATTGGGTTATTGGTTACCTCCCTGACCGAGGTACTTCTTGCCCAGTTGCTCACATTGGTCAGCCGGCCAGCTCTCGGAAGAGTCTGGGTAGTTCCATATTCTTTCCATTTCCCCATGATGGAGCTCAATGTGCTCTTGGGAACTTTCAACACTCTAGAAATTGTTTTATATCCTTCCCCAGATCTATGCCTCCTCACAATTCTATCTCTGATTTCTACGGACAGTTGCTTTGAGGTCAGGGTAGAGTTTCTGCTCTGACATACACTGTCAACTGTGGGACCTCATATCGAAAGGTGTGTTTCTTTCTAAATCATGTCTAATCAATTGAATTGGCTACAGGTGGACTCCAATAAAGTTGTGGAGACATCTCAAGGATGATCAAAGGAAATTGGAAGCACCTGAGCTCAATTCGGAGTGTCATAGCAAAGGGGTTGAATACTTATTGAAGCAAGACATTTCAGCTTTTGATTTTTAATAGATTTGTTAAAAATTCTGAAAATATATGTTTTCACATTATCATTATGGGGTATTTTGTATGGATATGTGAGAAGAAAAAAAAATTAAATTTAATTCATTTTAAATTCAGGCTGTAACACAACAAAATGTAACAAAATTCAAGAGGTGTGAATACTTTTTGAAGGCACTGTGAGGGCACAAACGATACATAGCACGATATCTCAAAAGGGTGTGGATGAATTGGATAGGTGATAAGAACAAGCTGATTATATATATATATATATATATATATATATATATATATATATATATATATATATATATATATATATATATATATATATTGGTCAAGGTCCAGATGCAGATCCAGCCTATGAGTGGAATACAAAACGTAAACTGTTCAGCCTGGCGGTGGTAATCATGTTCTCTTCTGAGTGCCGTTCCAGTTTGCTTTAAAATTAGTTTTCTCCACAACCGCTTGAGTGATTGACACAAAACTTGCACCGTAGGAGCGCCCACCCATGGAAAATTTATCAACAAAGTAACATGATGATTGAATGTAAAATGCAGCTGGTATTCCAAAAAATCTGTTTGATGCAGACATGAGCTGCAGGGTGTATCACATACCAGGAATAAACAAGCGGCCTCCACCTTGCTTCATCTGGCCTCTGCCGATTAACCGTTCTAAAGGCTGAAGAAAAAAAAAAAACATTGAATCAAAGTTTACTGCTGTTGATGCACCTTCTTTTTCCACCACCTTAGTTAATACGTGAAATTAGTCATTCGTGCTTGTTGTTTGTGTCCTTTACAACGTCCTTAAAAACAGTAAGTTTCCTGCTTGGAATGATTTTCAATTTTGTTTGACTGCCAGGCAGGCAGATAGACTGAAGCAATTACCTTACTCCTCTGTCTGTGTACATGCACTATTGCCGATCCTGCTGATATTCCGTACAATTTGCCAAATCCAGAGCCAAAGTACTGCAAAACTGCAGGTTCATGTTCCAATTAAGGTTCCCAATCGTGTTGTGCAGTATTCAAAATATAGAATTCTGTTGAAATTAAGTAGTTCCTCAATAATATAAATAGACGGATGAACAGACAGAGTTAATCAATTGCAAAATTTGCTTTGCATTATGTGCACGAGATAACCACCACTGGGGTTACCCACAACAGAACATTGGCAGGTCTGGAATTCAGATTTGGTTAAAAAGAAAAATAGAAACTTAGCATGTGACCTCAAGATGCTGTAAAACATGCACACCACTGTCTGGGTACCTGAGTTTCATGCAACAGAAATGATTGAAATTGAAGTCACTTCAAAAATGGGGTTGTTAACAGCCACACACACAAAGTCAGATCAGGTCAGATTAGATCTGTGACTTGCTGTGATGTAAACCTGTACTCACCTATTTCATGGTCGGGTTGTCAGTGACTAAACAGACTCCCCCATCAGGTTTCCTGGTGAGGAGGGTGTATGGATATGGATATCCAGCAGGATATAGAAAACTGAAAACCCACTCCGTAGGAGTATCTCATGTGGTGCTGCCCTTCACAGGGAAGCTCACCGGATGATGGGAAAGTGGAAAAGCCTTTGGGACCCCATTCTGTGATAGGATAGAAAGCACGGGATAAACTTCCTGGGTCAGATTGCGGTGGTGTGTGGCAGAGTGGTGCTGAGGTGTCATCCGCCAGATGGCGATCTCCTTGGGTTAACCTGAGTCAGTCTCTTCGTGTGGGTGCCTGGAATGTCCTTTCCCAAAGAGAGGATGATCACCTGTCTCTGTTAATATCTGAGCTCCAACGCTTGAACATTGTTATTGCAGCACTCTCTGAGGTTCGGAGAACGGATAGTGGCGAGATCATGGCGGGTCATTACACCAACTATTGGTCTGATCGCTCTGATGATTATCATGCCCAAGGAGTTGCTGTAGCTGTGTCCAATAAGCTGACTCCCATGATAATTGAGGTTACACTGGTGAAAGAGCGGATTATGAGACTAAGGATTCGTCAGTCCTTGGATGTCATTTCCCTGGTCTCTCTATATGCTCCGACTGAAGTGAGTTATCTCACTGTGAAGGGCGGGTAGAGGACAATCCCCAGAGAAACGTGTCTTTAAGTGGACCACTGGTTCGAGAAAAGGCAAAGCGCATTTACGATCAACTTGCTGGTGTGGGTAGTGCCGCAAACACAAGCGTTGCAGGTACAAGTGATGTGGGTATGAGTAATGTGGGTACGAGTTCCTTCCAAGGCAGCAGGGGATAGTTGAGGCAGTAGTCTCCATAACATAAAGGCAGTACGGTCTCCATAACATAAATGCTTCAGTGGACTACTGGTGAGCATTCCTCAGCGGACCACAAGGCAGCTAGAACTTTCCCTGCTGAACTCATGCAGCTCATTGAGGAGAAGTGGTAGCTGCCAAAGCAGGTCTTCAACACAAATGAGACCGGCCTCTTCTTGAAGAAAAAAATGCCCATGACTACTTCCATCTCAAAGCGAGAGAGGACGGTATCAGGCTTCAAGGCTGTGAAGGAACTGGATGATTAAACCCATGATGTTGTATCATTCCCTCAACCCACGTGCTTTCAGTAGCAAAAACAAACAAACTCTGCCCGTATTTTGGAGGACGAACAGAAAGGCGGGGGTAACAGCTATGATCTTCATGGATTGGTTCCACAGTTGTTTCGTTCCTCAAGTGGAGAGGTACCTTACAGACACAAACCTCTCCAAGGTTCTTTTGCTGGAAGGCAATGCTCCTGGCCACACAAAACAGTTGAAGTTGGCCCATGTCAATGTTAAGGTCATCTTCTTGCCACCCAGCACCACCTACTTGATCCAACCACTCGACCAGAGTGTGATTTCAACATTTAAAATGTATTATACCCACCGCATTTTCCGTCACATCTTGGATGCCATGGAGTTCGACTCCACATTACTGTCGTGCATTATTGGAAGGATTTCAACATAGTGCACTACAACAGTGCAATCAAAGACTCACTGTACGAGGCCTCCATCATCAACGCTTGCTGTCATAATCTATGGCTATAGGCAGTCAACAACTTCAGAGGTTTTCCTGACAACACAGAGGAGAGGCAGAAAATTGCCGGATTGGCACGGGAGATGGGAGAGGAAGGATTTGACGATTTGGAGCCGAAGTGATTGGAGCAGCTTATCGCCTTGCATGGTGAGGAGTTGAATGCCATCATGAAGGTTTCCGAGGAGGAGGGGAAGGGTGGCAGTGAAGAGGAGAAAGAGGTGGCGAGGCCCAACCTGACCGTCAAGTTCCTGGCTGAGGCGCAGCAGGAGATGAGATCAGTCGATGACAGGTTGCAAGATGCTGACCCAGTAATGGAGTGATCCCTCCGGTTCAACAGCGGGTTGGATGATGTTTTGCTGCCAAACAAAGAGCAGCACAGAAAACTGCAGCACTCAGAAAAGCAGCTCATCATCACCCATTCTTTTTCACCCCCACCCCTTCACCTTAACACCTTCAGCACCCTCACCTGTATCCCCTTTGGTGCATGATGCACCAGCATCCTTAACTCCATCTTCTTCAAAAGACTCCACTGAGTCCATTGGATTTTAAATCATCATCATCATTATCATCATCAAAAGTTACATCATAACGTACCGTATCTTCAACAAAAATTGGAATGAGTACCTGCTGTTGTTGTTGATCTTTTATTTGTAAGCATTTTTAATGAAACTGTAATCATGTGCATTTGTATTTGTATAATTTTAATTTTTTTCCTGAAAAATCACGAACTGCCAGGAACCGATCCCCCTTTTTCCCATTGAAACAATTACCCGACATTCACAGCACTGTGCTTCGTGTATTTGCAGTTTCTTGTGGGTATTTTCACTGTTTTTCACGGGATTTTAAATTTTTTCTATTATGAATCATGAACCACCGGGAACATGTCCCCATTTTCCCATTTAAACGATGCCCCAACATTCGCAGTTTCGACATTCGTGGCATTTTTTTAGGAACATATCCCTCGTGAATTTCAGGGTCCGACTGTATTTAGGTTTAAAATGGAATTGGACATATATAGCTAGAAGCAATGGTTATGGAGAGGTGGACAGGAATGGAAGGTGGATTGCAATTAGATTGGGGGAACTGTGGGAATTGTGTGCATGTTGTGCTGTTTAGGTATCTTGAGATATTGAATCTCTGACTTGCAGACATCCATTACGAACACGTAATGTGTGTTAATGAAACCAATGACTGCCTTTCCCCTCCAATTGAATCAATATACTTTGGATTTGGATAGTGGTGTGAGTGTTATTGGTGTCATGGAGGGAGAATGTGGTCATGGAATGGGGGATTGGGTTCCAGTTGGATCCTGTGGATATTGCAAAGGCATGATGGGTCTATTAGCCTCCTCCCATGTCAACATTTCCTTGTATTTTAAACTTATTTATTTACTACAAGCAGGGGTATGCGGTATTGCCCAGTGCTGGTGGATTAGGACCAAAATGAAGAATTTTATTTGTGGGGACCTAAAACACTTCCGTATATACACTAAGGAATGTATTTAGGGATCACTTAATATTACCTTTCACATAGCTACAAAGGCTAGGCACTATAGAGTGATTTAAAAAATCCGGCCAAAACATCAGTTTTTTTCAAAATTTTCAAAAATATATTTTTACCTGAAAATCTCCCCACCACTCACTAAGGAACCTCTGAAAGCTTGACAGAGATCTGTTAAGTCATCTCTGAAAAAAAATGGTAACACACAAACACATACACACACAGCTCTCATATAGTATCAATTATATAAAATATTACTTAAATTATCTCAATGTAATTCATTTGTTAAGCCTGGTATTGGCTTAGTGGTTAAGGTAGCTGGCTTGGGACTTAAGGGTCCTGAGTTTGAGCCCCTGTTGGATGTTGAATTAACACCAGGTGGAGTTGACTCAATAGCCTGGTGTTGGCTCAGTGGTTAGGGTGGTGGCTTGGGATCAAAGGGTCCTGAGTTCAAGCCTCGTTGCTCGCTGAATTACTTCACCAGGGGGTTGACTCAGCCTGCCATCCTTTCGAGGTCGGCAAAATGAGTACCAGCTTGCTGGGGATGATCGAGTCATTCGAGTATCCTGTGTCGGAATGGCGACCAATCCAGGATTGTGCCCAATAGCCAAGGAAACTGCTTCGGCAGCACCGACGCTCTGTACAGAGTGTGGTTCCAATGGATGGATGGATGGATGGAGTTGACTCAGCCTATCATCCTTCCAAGGTCAGTGAATGAGAACCATTGCACCGGGGTAATAACAATTTGGGGTAACCTGTGTTGGAGTGGCAACCTGTCCAGGACTATACTTTTTGCCAATGAAAATGCCTCGGCAGCCGATGCACCTTTACGCCGCCAGAGATATGGTATTATTAATTTGTTTGCTATTACTGGTGGTTCATTGGACCAAATTTTCATTGACCTCCATGGCCTAGCAGCATACTTGCCTGCCACGCTGCTTGAGCATTGGTTTGCGTTTTACCAAGCCCAGATGAGCTTGGACCAGGGTGGGGATTATAAGTTTGTCATTATTATTGCCAATGATACAATTATCTTTGCTGTAAACATTATTAGTATTAATTAATATATGCTATGTTACAATGTTATCACTGTTTTTGTTATCTATGCAGTAATTAGAATGCCACACTGTGGAAGGACCTATTAAGCTGCTCTCTACACCTTAACCTAACGTGTTTAAAACATGGGCATTCTTCTGGGTTCTTTGTAGTTAATTGGCCGAATCAACTCAGACGATCATGACGATCATTTTGGTGTATCACACTCCACATCAGAGAGCTCCAGTGGAACTGCACAAAAAAAACATGCTACACACACACACACACACACACACACACACACACACACACACACACACACACACACACACACACACACACACACACACACACACACTCTCTCTAATTATTGTAGATTTTGAAGAAAATTGGCCTGAAGACTTTTCCTCTCAATAAGTTGTAATTGTTGTCGATATGACAATCCTTTGTGTTGTGCTTACTCTGAAAGGGGGGAGGGAAGACATCCTTTCACAGGAAGAGTCGGTGTACGAGTCGATTGATTGGAGGTCATTTCAACTGGACATCATGGTTTGTCATATAAATGCTTCACAGGATTTCAATATGATGCTGTTGTTTTGTATTCAGCGTGTGGTTGCTTGGCTACTTAATTTTCTGGGTGTGTGGCTGTGCCGCTGATATAGTGCCCCCGTTACCAGTAAGCTAGTATTCATTTTGCCGACCTCGAAAGGATGACAGGCTGCGTCAACCCATCTGGTGTCATTGCAACGGCACGACAGGGGCTTGAACTCATGACCGTAAGATCTTAAGCCAGCCACCTTAACTGAAAGTCAGCACCAAGCTTTCAAGATCATTATTGATTGCATCATACCAAAGAAAACTTGATAATGTAGGCCGACATCGAAAAAAAATTTATCGTACGAGATTAAAAAATTAGTTACTCGCATGTTTTGTTACTTACTTTGGCAGGAGCTATTTCCTTCAGAGCATTTGCCTTTTTCTAACTTGTATATCACCGTCGGAGGCATGACGTCATAATGCTTGATCCAACCTTTCAACGAACAACCATCTTGGAACGCCCTCCGCAGAGGATATGCGAATAAACTTGATTAACCTTTGGGTGCATGGTCAAAAATCTGTACAACTGCATAACACGGGTCTAACAGACCCGGGAACTGAAACAAAGTTGCCTTGCAAAATAAATGCTTATTTCTATTGCTATGCTTTATATACAATATTTAGGCTCATGGACAATATTTGCAAAAAAAAAACATTTTTGATTTTGTTATTGGAAAATGAAAAAAAAAAGAGTAAAACCCCAGGAAGAAAACCATAAAAGTAGCTTTTAGCTCGCCTGTTTGAAGAACAGAGCTATAGTGATACCCCCGGCGTGAGTGTGATCGTCAGCGTCAGCATGAAAATGTTAAAGTTTTTGGTGCAAGTTATTTAGAAGTTTGCCATTCATTAATATGTGTACTCAGATGCTGATATTTGGCATGGAGGTTCCTTTGGGGTATATTATTGATGTAGTGAAGTTTAAATTAAAAAAGAATTTCAAATTTTTAAAAAATTTTGACCTGTTTTGAACTTAACTTTTTTGTAGCACATCAACGTTAAAGTTTTTTCCTTTCTAAAGTTTTTATCTACCACACTATTTTTTACTGATTACAATATACAAATACATATATTGCTTTAAAATTATTTGGATCACACTTCACTGCAATGCTTTATTAAAAAAATATTATGAGACTAGTCTTTTAAAAACGATAAATGTATAAACAGGTGAGCATTGGGTGGCTTTGACAGCAACTCCCTGGTTTTTTGACTATCCACCATTGGGCTGTCAATTTGAACATAGCCCACACATGAATACCACACATTAACATAGCTCACCACAGATGAACACAGCTGACATGGGTCACCACAGATGTACATAGCTGACATGGGTCACCACAGATGAACAGAGCTCACATGGGCCTCCACAGATGAACACAGCTCACCACAGATGAACACAGCTCACATAGCTCACCACAGATGTACATAGCTCACATGGGTCACCACAGATGAACACAGCTCACCACAGATGAAAACAACTGACATAGCTCACATGGGTCTCAAGAGATGAACATAGCTCACCACAGATGACCATAGCTCACATGGGTCTCCACAGAAGAACAGAGCTCACCACAGATGACCATAGCTCACATGGGTCACCACAGATGACCATAGCTCACATGGGTCTCCACAGATGAACAAAGCTCACCACAGAAGAGCATAGCTCACATGGGTCTCCACAGATGAACATAGCTCACCATAGATGACCATAGCTCACATGGGTCTCCACAGATGAACAGAGCTCACCACAGAAGACCATAGCTCACCTGGCTCACCACAGATGAACATAGCTCACATGGGTCACCACAGATGAACATAGCTCACATGGGTCACCACAGATGAACATAGCTCACATGGGTCACCACAGATGAACACAGCTGACAGAGCTCACCACAGATGAACATAGCTCACCACATATAATATGGCTGGATACAGCTGACACATAGCGAGACACCGAATATACATAGCTAGACATAGAACATACATAGAACATACATAGAACATACATTAGCTCGACATAGAACATACATAGGACATACATAGCTAGACATAGAACATACATTAGCTCGACATAGAACATACATAACTAGGCATAGAACATACATTAGCTCGACATAGAACATACATAGAACATACATTAGCGAGACACTGAGCATAGATAGCTAGACATAGAACATACATTAGCTAGACACCGAGCATAGATAGCTAGACATAGAACATACATTAGCTAGACATAGAACATACATTAGGTAGACACCGAGCATAGATAGCAAGACATAGAACATACATTAGCGAGACATAGAACATACATTAGCTAGACACCGAGCATACATAGCCAGACACTGAACATTGATAGCTACACATAGAACATACATTAGCAAGACACTGAGCATAGATAGCTAGACATAGAACATATATTCGCTCGACACCGAACATAGATAGCTACACATAGAATATACATTAGCCAGACATAGAACATACATTCGCTAGACAAAGAACATACATTAGCTAGACACTGAGCATAGATAGCTAGACATAGAACATACATTAGCGAGACATAGAACATACATTAGCTTGACACCGAATATACATAGCGAGACCTAGAACATACATAGCTCGACATAGAAGATACATAGAACATACATAACTAGGCAAAGAACATACATAGAACATACATTAGCTAGACATAGAACATAAATTAGCTTGACGCAGAGCATAGACAGCTACACATAGAACATACATTAGCTAGACACTGAGCATTGATAGCGAGACATAGAACATACATTAGCGAGACATAGAACATACATTAGCTTGACACCGAATATATATAGCGAGACCTAGAACATACATAGCTCGACATAGAACATACATAACTAGGCAAAGAACATACATAGAACATACATTAGCTCGACATAGAACATACATTAGCAAGACATAGAACATAAATTAGCTTGACACAGAGCATAGATAGCTACACATAGAACACACATTAGCTCGACACCGAACATACATAGCTAGACATAGAACATACATTAGCTCAACACCGAACATACAGAGCTAGACATAGAACATACATTAGCTAGACACCGAACATACATAGCTGGACACCGAGCATAGATAGCTAGACATAGAACATACATAGTTCGACACCGAACATAGATGGCTAGACATAGAACATGCATTAGCTAGACACCGAACATAGAAAGCTAGACATAGAACATACATAGTTCGACACCGAACATAGATGGCTAGACAGAGAACATACATTAGCGAGACACCAAACATAGAAAGCTAGACAGAGAATATACATTAGCTAGACACCGAGCATATATAGCTCGGCATTGAACATACATTAGCTCGACATAGAACATACATAGCAAGACACCGAACATAGATAGCTAGACATAGAACATACATTAGCTCGACACTGAACATACATAGCTAGACATAGAACATACATTAGGGAGACACCGAACATAGATAGCTAGACAACAAACATACATTAGCTGGACACCGAACAGACATAGCAAGACACCGAAAATAGATAGCTCGACATAGAACATACATTAGCTAGACACCGAGCATAGATAGCTAGACATAGAACATACATTAGCGAGACACCGAGCATAGATTGCTAGACATAAAACATACATGAGCTAGACACCGAGCATAGATACCTTGACATAGAACATATATTAGCTAGACATGGAACATACATAGCTAGGCATAGAACATACATAGCTAGACATAGAACATGCATAGCTTGGCAGATAACATACATAGCGAGGCATAGAACATACATAGCTAGGCATAGAACATACATAGCTAGACATAGAACATGCATAGCTCGGCAGAGAACATATATAGATAGGTATAGAACATACATTAGCTCGACATTGAACATACATAGCAAGACATAGAACATACATTAGCTCAACATATAACATACATAGAACATACATAGCCAGACATAGAACATACATTAGCTGGACACCGAACATAAAGAGCCAGACATAGGACATACATTAGCGAGACACCGAACATACATAGCTCGACACCGAACATAGAAAGCGAGACATAGAACATAGATTAGCTCGACATAGAACATACATTAGCTTGACACTGAACATACATAGCTAGACATAGAACATACATTAGCTTGACACAGAGCATAGATAGCTCGACCTCGAACATACAATAGCGAGACACCGAGCATAGATATCTAGACATAGAACATACATTAGCTAGACACCAAACATGCATAGCTTGACATAGAACATACATTAGTTAGACACCAAGCATAGATATCTTGACATGGAGCATACATGAGGTAGACATAGAATATATATTAGCTCGACACCGAGCATAGATAGCGAGACATAGAACATACATTAGCTAGACATAGAACATACAAAGCTAGGCATAGAACCTACATTAGCTAGACATAGAGCATGCATTAGCTCGACATAGAACATAGAAAGCTAGACATAGAACATACATTAGACACCGAGCATAGATACCTTGACATGGAACATACATTAGCTTGGTATAGAACATACATTAGCTAGGTATAGAACATACATTAGCTCGGCATAGAACATACATTAGCTAGGCATAGAACATACATAGCTGGGCATAGAACATACATAGCTGGGCATAGAACATACATTAGCTAGGCATAGAACATACATTAGCTAGGCATAGAACATACATTAGCTAGGCATAGAACATACATTAGCTAGGCACAGAACATACATTAGCAAGACACTGAGCATACATAGCTAGGTATAGAACATATATAGACATAGAACATACATAGGTAGGCATAGAACATACATAAGTTAGGCAGAGAACATACATAGCGAGGTATAGAACATATATAGCTCAGCATAGAACATACATAGCTAGGCAGAGAACATACATAGCTTGGCATAGAACATATATGGCTAGGTATAGAACATAAATTAGCTCGACATAGAACATACATTAGCTCAACATAGCACATACATTAGCTCGACATATAACATACATAGAACATACATAGCTCGGCGTAGAACATACATTAGCTAGGCAGAGAACATACATAGTTAGGCAGAGAAGATGCATTGCTTGGTGTAGAACATATATAGCCAGACACCGAGCAAAGATAGCTAGACATAGAACATACATTCGCGAGACACCGAGCATAGGTAGCTCGACCTCGAACATACAATAGCGAGACACCGAGCATAGATATCCAGACATAGAACATACATTACCTAGACACCGAACATGCATAGCTAGACATAGAACATACATTAGTTAGACACCGAGCATAGATACCTTGACATGGAAAATACATGAGGTAGACATAGAACATACATTAACTAGACATAGAACATACATAGCGAGACATAAAACATACAAAGCTCGGCATAGAACCTACATTAGCGAGGCATAGAGCATGCATTAGCTCGACATAGAACATAGAAAGCTAGACATAGAACATACATTAGTTAGACAGCAAGCATAGATACCTTGACATGGAACATACATTAGCTTGACATATTTTAGGGAGGATGTCGGAGAGATCAAGTTGCGGTGCATCGTTTGGGAATGTCAAGATCTCGGACCTTGATTTTGCAGACGATGCAGTCATCTTTGCGGAGACTTTAGACATCATTTTGGGGGCCTTCGAGGTGCTGAATGAGGGGTCGGAGCCATTGGGATTACGGGTTTCTTGGGTCAAAACTAAGATCCAGGCTTTCGGTGACATCTTGGATGCTGCTGTCCTGTCTGTCTGTTTGTGGTGAGGATGCTGAGGTCGTGGAGAGATTCACTTACCTTGGCAGTGATATTCATGTCTCTGCTTTCTGCGAGTCAGAGGTCAATAGACGTCTGGGTCGGGCCTGGGGAGTCATGGATTCACTGGATCATGGGGTGTGGCGCTGCCGGTACCTGTGCGGGAGGACGAAAGTCCGAGTCTTCAGGTCATTGGTACTTCCAGTCTTGCTCTATGGGTGCGAGACTTGGACTCTGATCAAGGATCTGAGACGGAGACTTAATTCCTTTGGTATCAGGTGTCTTCGGAGAATCCTTGGCTATCGCTGGTCGGATTTTGTGTCCAACAAGCGGTTGCTGAGAGAGACTCGGATGAGATTTGTTACCTGCATAGTCCGTGAGCGTCAGTTGCGGCTGTATGGACATGTGGCTCGTTTTCCTGATGCTGATCCTGCTCACCAGATTCTCTCAGCGAGGGAGTCTCATGAGTGGAGGAGGCCAGTGGGCCGACCACGTGCCTCATGGTTGCAGCAGGTTGACCATCATCTCAAGGAGATGGGGATGGGCCTGGCATCTGCCTGGGGGATGGCCAGACGGAGGCCCCTGGAGTACCGGCGGAAAGTGGACGCAGCGACGCGCTGTTCTGGCACATGCTCCCATACCTGACTTGACCTGACCTTGACATATAACATACATTGCCTCGACATATAACATACATTAGCTCGACATATATCATACAAAGATAGACATAGAACATACATTACCTCGACATAGAACATAATAGCTCGGCATATAACATACATTAGCTCGACATAGAACATACAAAACTTGACATAGAACATACAAAACATGTGTTATCAAGGCAAAGAACATTCAAAGACAGATACACAACATCGCTCAGCACAGATGCACACGGATGAAAGCCAAAGGTTGCACGATGCCAAAAACAGAAGCACAATCCTCATAATAAATAATAGTAATAATAGAATAGTTGGTAAAATAATAATAGAATAATAGGTAAAATAATAGAAAAGTTGAGAAAAACTCAGGAAGCACGTGGGATAACGAGAAGCAGAGAACACACGACGGTTTGAAAATTACCTGAATACATCACAGATGACCCACGAGATATCACTGCGTATTAGAAACTTTCACTCCAACTTACCGCATGCAAATTATGTACAAACCCATGCCAAATACAACTTGGGTCTCGTCGACCTGGCGCATGTGATATCAGGGTATTTAAAAATATATATAATTAACGATTCATATTGTTAAAGCTGAACAGAAGAAAAAAAATGACAAATATTTGTTACCAACTTTTAGGAGCATACCTGCAAGTTCATGCAAATAAACATCTCTATGACAAAGTTACAGCTCAACAAAAATCATGCCGTGTCTCCCAGACCAGACTTATGCACCCCAGGGTTAAGGGAAAATATTTTGTTTGTTAAGCTACAGCACAAAACAAATAGTATTCCATTTTGTAATACAACAGAATGTGCTCGTTATGGGGTCCGTTAAATAATTTGCTTCCAACAAGCGATGGGTGGTGCTGCAGCGATTTCAAATCAACGACAAATATCTTGTTTGTATACAGCTCAGAGATGATAAATAAACATAGCACTGATCCGGTCACCTTATCTTTATAGCAATGCGACGTGGTGCATTTGCACAAGATGAAATCGACAAAGACTTTGTTAAAAATGAAAAATAAAAAATACAAAATACAAAACACCTGTGCTATCATCGACATTATCAGCCAAAAGCATCCTTTGTTATCTCAACAGATGCATCACACCGGTACAATTCGAGACAACTTTTCACATGCATTATCTGCACATGTACGGTAACTGAAAATGTGAGTTTGATGTTTATCTCTGATTTTTTTTTCTCAACACAAGCAATGCAGACTCAATGTGGAACACATGTGGCAGCAAATTCCTGTTCCAAAGCTTGCACGATGTGTGGGCGCCGTGATTGTTTAGCTTTGCTGGAACAACGATGAAACAACTAACAAAGAAAGTACAAAGTGTACCCAGTAATGAAATCCGCAGCTGTTTTCCAAAGTTCACCCTCACATGCCAATTAGTGCAAATGTTGATCATTTGGGGAAAATATTTCAACAATAATAATATTGCATTTCAAATTATGATCCATCTGCAGATTTCCAGTCGCCAGCAGCAGTGTATTGTATATCAATATTATTATAGTATAACATGGATTTTAGGCTAACTGGATGTGCACTTGCCTTTCAGCTGTCTAGGGTGGGTTTGAATCTCGATCCAGCTATAAAATGTCACCATGGTGTGTTTCTCATGCAAGGGTGAGGCATCAATGTTGGCACCGTCCTTTTTGGAAAGACATGGATCCAGATGACCCACTTGCTAGCACTGGTCGTCAGTGGATGTTAGAGATCCTACAGTGTCGTCTGGTAAGAGTAGCTGAGTGATCACCAGCACTGGAAAGAAGTTAGAAATCCCTACCACCATCATGCTTGGCCAGGTGGTTCGTGAATGACTTGGACCAAAAATGTTTCCTGGCCGACCTCATAACAAGCTGGTAATAATTGGGGGCCTTAAAGTAGTAGTAGCAGCAGCAGCAGTAGTTGTCATAGTAGTCTTACTTTTGTTAGAATTGCCACTATTCTATTTAATGTAACTCATCTTCCTCATCCCTGCTAATCCACGTTCAGGGCTGCAGCAGACAAGGTGAAGCATTTTCAAAGAGAAAGCACTACCAAGACAGAAGGAGTGGTAAAAGATCACAAAAAACAACAAAATAGCACATTTTTACAAATAAGAGCAAAGTACCTTGTGGGGGAATACTACACAGTGCATTGTTTCAAGTTCAGGTTTCCTTAAACTTCTGAACATTGCCACAATATTCTGCTACATTATGCTCTGCAACAATGTGTGAATGTATTAACGCCTTCAGGCCAACAAAAATCTGTTCCACCAGATATCTCTCAATTTTTGCCTTCCTGGTTTTATATATTACCATTTTTCCACATGTAAAAATAAAATTAACAAGGAGACCTCGCGACTTCCTTTGTTTCTTCACTCGGTGACCAATGATAAAAAGTGTTGGAGAGAAGTGAAGCCAGAAGCATAGTACCAGGTTTTTCATCAGTAAGAAAATTGGTTGAAGACGGTGGCATCGCAGGTAATATACAGTGCCTATAGAAAGTCGACAACCCCTTTCAAAATTTTCACCTTTTGGTGACTTTTTACCTGGAATTAAATTGTATTAAATCAGATTTTTTTTCATTTATATTTACACTTTGTATCCCACAACTTCCAAGTGAAAAACAAATTCGACAAATTCCAAAATATTAATCACAAATACAAAACTAGAATATAAGTTGGATAAGTGTTCACCCCCCTGAGTTAGTACTTAGTGGAAGCACCTTTGACAGCGATTAGAGCTGTGAGTCTGTTGGGATGGGTCTCCACCAAGTTTGCACACCTTGATTGGGAAATATTTGCCCATTCTTCTGAACAAAACAGTTCAAGCTCAGTTAAGTTGCATGGGGAGTGTTGATGGACAGCAATCTTCAACTCATGCCACAGATTTTCGATTCGATTTAGGTCTGACTCTGACTGGGCCACTCAAGGACATTTATCTTTTCATTCCTTAGTCACTCCAGTGCAGCTTTGGCTGTGTGCTTCGGGTCATTGTCATGCTGAAAGGTGAACTTCTGTCCCAATTTCAGCTTTCATGCATAGGGCAGCAGGTTTTCCTCTTGGATTTTTCTGTATTTTGCTCCATCTATTTTCCCTTATATCCTGACAAGTGCCTACTGATGAGAAACATCCCCATAAGATGATGCTATCACCACTATGCTTCATAGAAGGAATGGTGTTCTTTGGGTGATGTGCTGTGTTGAGTTTGTTCTAAATGTAACATTTTGCATTTAGGCCAAAAAGTTCCATCTTGATTACATCAGACCACAAAACGTTTTGCCACATGGCTTCAGAATCTCCAGAGTGGTATTTTGCAAACCTCAAATGGGACTCAAGGTGGTCTTTTTTGAGTCATGGCTTCCCTCTTGCCACACTACTGGTGCAGGCCAGACTTGTGGAATGCTTGGGATATTGTTGTGATGTGTACATGGTGACCAGTCTTTGCCATAAATACCTGCAGCTCTTTCAAAGTTGTCATTGGCCTCTTGGTAGCTTCTCTGATCAGTCTTTTCCTTATTTGACCATCCATTTTGGAGGGATGGCCTGATCGAGGCAGGGTGTTGGTTGTACCATACATCTTCCACTTCTTAATGATTGTCTTGACTGTGCTCCAGGGATATTCAAAGCCTTTGAAATGTTTCATACCCATCCCCTGATCTTTGCTTTTCCAAAACTTTATCCCGGAGGTCCTTTGAAAGCACTTTGGGGCTCCTTGTTAAGTCTTTTCTGTGCAATGCACTACCCAGCAGAATAAACCTACAGGAACAACTGTTTTTATTTTGAAATGATCAGAATCACTACAATTTAACACAGGTGGAGGACAGTTAACGTGGTATGTGATTTTGAAGGTGATTTGTTACACCTGAGCTAAGTTACAATTGCCTTTCTGAGGGGGGTGGACACTTATCCAACCAAGATACTCTAGTTTTGTGGCTGCCAGACAATGTGACATATTCATTATTTGTGAACACTGTGGTATCCTAAGGATTGGGGAACATGTGAGTGAAGTTCCCCCTCGATCTGTCAAGCCGTTCTGCAGAAGAAGATTTTTAAAGGTTTATTCTTCACAAAATCATAGCTGCCAGACCATGGACCTATGATGCTCAAATTTACACAATATATTCAAAAACGCAAGTAGATCATGGATGCTGAGTTTCAAATCGATTTGGTAAGCCGTTCTAGAGAAGAAGATTTTTTAAAGGTTTTTATTGTCAATCCAATAAGGCCGTCAAACCACATGAATCTATGACATCATAAATTTATATTCTGCCTCTAATTAGGTGGAGGATAACATTTGTGAAGTTTCACTTTAATCAGATAAGGTTATTTTATATATTCAAGATGGCTGCCAATCCATGTAACTTACAATGTCATAATTTTCCCACGATATGCAGCCATGGTGTGAGATGATATTTGTGAAGTTTCATGATGATCTATGAAGTAGTTCAAGAGAAATAATATTTTTAAGAATGTGGTTCAATGTAATATGGCTGCCAGACCATGTGACCCATCAATTATTCCTGATTACACTGAACAACAAATTTCAAAAAAATTTTTTTACTGGAGATGTGTAAAGTGATTAAGACTAATTTGGGTACGCTGATTTCAAAAATCATAACCGTTTTGCTGTATCACGTCAGGATTTTCAGGAACAGAAATATTCCCATTGCCTAGAAGTCAGGATTTCAATGAAATTTACATATGTCTTTAACATGTCTATTTCGTACAATTGTTGTTAACTTGTGTTATATTTCTTTCTTTCAGATAAAGATGAGTAGGCATTCCTGTACCCATCATCCTGACAACTTCTGTTATGTCTGTGGTCGGTATACCAAAAAAGATCAACAGCGAAGTATATCTACAGCAGTGAAAATGAAGGCCGCCTACTTTCACTACTTCGGGTGTAAGGTGGGGGACCAAGAACAGAGCTGGGCACCACACATCTGCTGCACAAGTTGTCACACAACCTTGACTCAGTGGTTGGTGGGCAAGCGCGCGAGCATGCCATTTGCGGTGCCCATGATATGGCGTGAGCCGCAGAATCATCATGATGATTGTTATTTCTGCTGCACAAGCATCGCCGGCTTCAACAAGAAGAATAAAGGTCACATCAAGTACGCTGACTGCGTCTCTGCTCGTAAACCTGTGCCTCATGATGACGAGAACCCCGTTCCAAAACCTCCAGCTTATCAGAACATAGCTGTAAGCAGTGGTGAAGAGGATGGTGATGATGAACATTTTGAACCCGACACTCAAGAACCACACCTTCTGAACCAGGGATACTTAAATGATCTTGAAAGAGATCTCTCGCTGTCAAAGGCGAAGGCAGAGCTGCTTGGATCAAGGCTGCAGCAGTGGAATCTACTGGAACCTAACACCAAGATATCCTTGTTCAGTGCACGTCACAGAGACATGGCTGAGTTCTTTGAGATGGAAGACACGATGACATTCTGCAGTGACATCAACGGTATGTTGAAAGAACTTGGGTGTGATCACGATCCTGCAGACTGGCGCCTCTTCATCGACTCGGGGAAGAACAGCTTGAAGGCTGTTTTGCTCCACAATGGCAACGAGAAACCATCAGTCCCACTGGATCACGCATTCGGCATGACAGAGACCTATGAGACTATGCGGCAGCTGCTTGATTCCATCAAGTACAATGACTTCAACTGGCACATCTGCGGAGACTTGAAAGTGGTGGCGCTGTTGTTAGGGCTGCAGTCAGGCTACACGAAATACATGTGCTTCCTTTGTCTCTGGGATAGCAGAGACGACAAGAATCACTGGATGAAGAAAGATTGGGAAGAGCGAAAGGAGCATGTACCTGGTCGATCACAACGTGAAGCATGTCGCCCTTGTCGACCCAGCCAAGGTTTTCCTTCCACCACTCCACATAAAGCTCGGCTTGATGAAAAGTTTTGTACGGGCAATGGATCTGAATGGGCGTGGATTTTTATACCTCAAGGAAAAGTTTGGCAACACCTTGTCGGAGGCCAAGATCAAGGCTGGTGTCTTTGTTGGACCGCAAATCCGACAGATTATGAAGGACGAAACTTTTCCGACAACTCTAAACCCCAAAGAGCTGGCAGCGTGGAGGAGCTTCAAAGCTGTGACGGACAACTTCTTGGGGAACGAGCGCGCGGACAACTATGAAGAAATAGTGCAGCAGCTGCTGGAGTCCTTCAGGAAACTTGGCTCCAGGATGTCCCTGAAAATCCATTTCCTACACCAGCACCTGAACTTCTTCCCTGACAACTTGGGAGCAGTCTCGGACGAGCACGGCGAGCGATTCCACCAAGAGATTTCACTCATGGAGACGCGTTACCAAGGGCGGCACAACCCGAACATGATGGGCGATTTCTGCTGGTTCCTGCATCGTGAAACTGACACAGAGCAGCACAAATGCAAAGCCAAATGCCTAAAGCATTTTTAATTACATTCTAGTGGAGTTTTTCTGTAATTTCTATAATTTTGAAGCATTCATGATGAAATAAATGAATAAATGAATTTTTGTAAATTTCATTGAAATCCTGACTTCTAGGCAATGGGAATATTTCTGTTACTGAAAATCCTGACGTGATACAGCAAAACGGTTATGATTTTTGAAATCAGCGTACCCAAATTAGTCTAAATCACTTTACACATCTTCAGTAAAAAAATTTTGTTGTTCAGTGTTACCATAGTATCGCCAAGATCGAGAGAACATGTGTGTAAAATTTCACCCCAATCTGTTCAGCTGTTTCAGAGAGGATTTTTCATTTTTTTAAAAATGTGCCGACCGAACCACATGACCTATGTGTGACGTCATCATTTTAATTTTTTTTTCTGTCGACCAATTTAACTACAGATGACCCTCAAAAACTTTCATACTGATCAGATGTAGCATTCTAAGCGTCAAATACCACTTCACCGAAGACGTCATTAAAAAAAAAAAAATCACACATTCCCCATGCTGAGTACATGTCATGTGGCAATTTTCAATTTTTTGCAGGGTGCGGTTTCGGTAATACAAAGGTCAATTTTCCCTTTTTCCGACATGGCTGCCATACCATGTGACATATGATGTCATAATTATCATTAAAACATTCTACATCAGTTGTCACACCTTTGTTGAATTTTTTGTGTCAATCTGACAAACGGTTGCAAAGAAAATGAATTTAAAAGGGAATAAACCCCCAAAATCACGGAGGCAAAACAATAATAACAAGGAAAAAAAAGACATAAAATGAAATAGCCCCTGTTGTTTTTGAAATTTTGTTGTATGGAGTTAAACGGCAAGGCCATATTGATTTACAACTAAAATGACCATCAGTCTACCAGTCAGCCATCTTTAAGAGGATTGCAAAATAAAGTTATATAGATATGTAAGTGTATGCAATCATGTTCTGTGTTTATGCTACATTTGAACAAAATCAGACCATACATGTCTGAGAAATGTGGACACGTTTAAGTAACAAAATGGTCGCCAGTCGGCCAACTTGGATATGATCTCGAAAAAAATGAGTCATATATATATATATATATATATATATATATATATATATATATATATATATATATATATATATATATATATATATATATATATATGCAAGCAATCATTCCTTATTTGTGTGCCAAGTTGGAACAAAATTGGTAAATGCATGTCTGAGAAATGGTTGAGGAGGTGTTCAATACCGGGTATTTTTACAACTAAAATGGCTGCCAGTTGGCCATCTTGGATATGATCTCGAAAAAAATGAGTCATATATATGCAAGCAATCATTCCTTATTTGTGTGCCAAGTTGGAACAAAATTGGTAAATGCATGTTTGAGAAATGGTTGAAGAGGTGTTCAATACTGGGTATTTTTACAACTAAAATGGCTGCCAGTCGGCCATATTGGATCTGATCTTGAAAAAAAATGACGTGAATATGTAGGTCATCATTCATTATCTGTGTGCCCAGTTTGACTAACATCGGTAAATGCATGTCTGAGAAATGGTTCAGGACCTGTTCAACATTGGGGGTTTTTTTACAACTAAAATGACCGCCAGTCGGCCATATTGGATCTGATCTCGGGGGAAAAATGACATGCATATGCGAAGCCTCATTCGTTATCTGCCTGCCAAGTTTGACCAAGATCAACAAATGCATGTCCGAGAAATGGTTCAGGATGTGTTTGATACCCGGTTTTGTTACAACTAAAATGGCCACCAGTCTACCAGTCGGCTATCTTTGATGAGGTCCCAAAACAAAGTGAAGGCTCATGTGTATGCCATGATGTACTGTGCTTATGCCAAGGTTAACTAAAATCGGACCATGCATATCTGAGAAATGGTGAGGACACATTAAAGTAACAAAATGGATGCCAGTCGTCCATTTTGGATATGATCTCGAAAAAAAATAACAGGCCTGTGTAAGCCATCATTCTTTATCTGTGTTTCAAGTTTGAACAATAACTGTAATTAATGTCTGCAAAATGGTTGAGGACATTTTCAACATTGGGCTTTTTTACAACTAAAATGGCTGCCAGTCGACCATCTTTGATCACATCATGAAACAAAATGATGCATGATGCGCATTATGTATATCATGATGTTGTCTTTTTTCCAAGTATGAATAAAATTGGTCCATACATGTCCGATATATGGTTGCGGACACATACACACACACACACATTGAGACCAAATCCATAAGCCCCCATTTCGGACATGGGCTAAAGTTCAACATTAGCTAATAATGTGGAAGAAAGGAACAAAAACAACGCCTGAGTTACCCAACCTGAAAGGCTTGGTACCCTAACAAGAGAGTTCATGGAACATGATAGCCTGTGCAGTGTTTAAGTATATATACTTCAATTTAAATGAAATATTGACATGACCGTTTTTACAGCCATTTTTCCCTGCTGTGCAGGGGTTTGGCTTTTTCTTGAGGCAATGTTTTTATGGCCGGATGCCCTTCCTGACGCCAACCCTGGTCGCCTCTTACGACACACAGGGACATGAAAGATCATTTAAAAATTCCGAAAGTTTAATGCTATTGAAGTAGTCTTACACATCACCTGTATGCACCACCTTATAGAACATGTACAAGTACTGCAAAACTGGAGGTTCATGGAAGTGACAAGAAGGCGATTTGTGTTCTTCAGTGTCCAAATACGTAATTCAACTTAAATAAAATAAAGATTGTAAAGTCGTAAAAATAAATGAATTCTGGAGTTTATCACCATTGACGCAGTTGCTTTTACACCACCTTATCTAACACGTTACATTGGTTCTTCCTGCCTGTCGTATGTATCTTTCATGATGTCCTTAAAAAGAATGCGTTTCCCATTTGGAATGATTTTCAATTTTGTTTGACTGCCAGAGTAAAAAAAAAAAAAAACCTCTCTTCTCTGCGCATGTGCGATCATGATGAATTGAAACACAAAGTACGCTAAAACAGCAAACTTGTCTTCCTATTCATGTTCAAAATATAGCATTCAATATATATATATATATATATATATATATATATATATATATATATATATATATATATATATATATATATATATATATATATATATGTTGTTCCTTTATCATAAACTGACGTTTATAGATAGACAAACAGATGGATGGATGGACATGAACCAATTGCTTAACCCCGCTTTTCACTTCGCATTCGCGGGGTAATAATCAAATGTATAAATTCACAAGCTCATTTGCGATGGAGCAATCTGTCCCCCTCTCGCCTTTTCTCATGTCAGAAAAAAAGACTCTACATGACTGGAGGACACGAGCCACATCAAGCCTTCACTCATATAGCTGTGATGAAACTTCTATGGAAATCAATTTGCAGCCTGCAAAATTTCAGGTGTGCAAAAAAAAAGAACAGAAACCAGGACAAGTGAATGCTAAAGTGATGAGGTAAACTGGGTTATGGAATTTCACTGATACAGACATCAACCCCCCCCCCCCCCCAAAAAGGAAAGGAAATCTGGGAATTAAATTATTGTAATATAAAATCATCAACTGAGATACAATTTCTGAAACGTCGTTTGATTTCCAACGGAAATATGAAGCTGGTGGAAATTTCTATTTGGGGGATAGAAAAAAAAAAATCACACGGCAGTGGGAATGAGTCCAAGTGGCAGCACAATGAGAAAATCAGTTTCCTCATTATTAGATGTGAAAGAACCAATCACATTTGGTGCGTTTTCGGCATTCGAGAGTCTGCGTGCAACGAAAGACATGGTAATGGCACCTGGTGATCAGTCTTTGGTGTAAGGCCTGTACATTATCAGAAGATGGAAGGTGGGGTGTATGGGGGAACATATCGATTGCAAATGTGCAGACACATGCTTGAATAACTTTGGGGTATTTTATCAAATGTGGCGCTGCCAAAGCCAACGCAACTGTTCGTGACAAACGAAAAACTGCATTCATAATCACGATGGATGTCAAACGATGTTACAATGGGAGACAAGTTGCTAGGCATGAAGCGATGTGATGTGCAAGGAGTCGCGAAAGGTGCTTGTTCAAATAAATGTTGTCACAAATGATGTTTACTTTTGAAGTGCACATTGGAGCCTGCAAATACAAAACTCTGGCAGGTCAAACATCATACATATATAGAAATATATATATATATATATATATATATATATATATATATATATATATATATATATATATATATATATATATATATATATATGTGCACAGTTTCCATACATATATAAATATATATGTATATATATTCCATTATATATATATATATATATATATATATATATATATATATATATATATATATATATATATACATATTATGGATAAATCAAAACATTTGGAGTGTGACAAGCACACCCCCAATCTCCATTGCACATAGTCCGACACCAAAGGATCACCTCCAACCCAGAGACCTCGGCCCAGCGACTCTGTCAAACAGACAAAGATTCCAAGGTCAACATCAGTAAAACATAAAACGGAACCAACCATCCGGATTTCGGGCATATTTGCCCTCATCAGGATGGCAAAATGGATGGAGCAAAATACAGAAAAAACGGAGAGGAAAATCTGCTGCCCTCTGCAATATAGCTGAAATTAGGATGGAAGTTCACCTTTCAACATGACAATGACCCGAAGCACACAGCCATAGCTACACTGGAATGTTTAAAGAACAAAAAGATAAATGTACTTGAGTGGCCCAGTCAGAGCCCCGACCAAAATCGAATCGAAAATTTGTGGCATGACTTAAAGATTGCTGTCCATCAATGCTCCTCACACAACTTGACTGAGCTTCAACAGTTTTGACAGTTTTGACAGTTTTGTTCAGAAGAATGGGCAAATATTGCCAAAACAAGGTGTGCAAAGTTGGGAGAGACCTATCCCAACAGACTTACAGCTTTATTTGCTGTCAAAGGTGCTTCCACCAAGTATTAACTCAGGGGGGTGGACACTTATCAAACCAAGATATTCGAGTTTTACATTTTTAATTAATTTTCTGAAATTTGTACAATTTGCTTTTCACTTTCAAGTTGTAGGTTATGATGTGTAAATAAAGATGGAAAAAGTCTGATTTAATGCAATTTAATGTCAGGCGAAAGGCACCAAAAGGTGAAAATTTTGAAGGGGGGTGCAGAATTTCTATCAGGACTGTAAGTATGTGTGTGTACTGTATATATGTGTGTATATATATATATATATATATATATATATATATATATATATATATATATATATATATATATATATATATATATGTATACACACGAGGTGTGCAAAAAGTATCCAACCTTAATTTTTCATGCGTAAACAAATGAAGCTAGGGAGGCTTAGTTTGGTGCACGTATGTAGGCGATCCTAATTCGTATGCGTGAATATTTTCCTGCCTGCAGAAGCTGTCAGTCGCCGACAGACCGCCGATGAGTGAGGAAGTGTAAGTGAGCGCCGTTGGATTTTCGTTTTTGACAAAATGACGGAAAAACTTGAACAACGCTACTGCATCAAATTTTGTGTAATGCTTGGCGATTCCCAAGTGGAAATGATCCGCAAGATCCAACAGGCCTTCGGGAACGAAGCTATGGGCACCACACAGATAAAAGAGTGGTACAACCGCTTCAAAGATGGTCGCACATCAGTGGAAAGTGAAGCACGTTCTGGTAGGCCCTCAACATCCCGAAATGAGATCGTCATTGACCAACTGAGGGCCCTGCTGATGCAGGATCGTCGAATCACGATCAGAGAACTTGCAGACGAGGCGGGCGTCAGCATTGAATCCGTTCATTCCATTGTGACTGAGGATTTGGGCTTAAGGAGAATCTCAGCGAAGTCCGTGCCAAAGCTGCTAACGATCGAGCAGAAGCAACTTCGTTTGGAGATCGCACAGGACATGCTGGAGACTGTGAACAGCGATCCCAACTTCTTCAACACAGTGATCACTGGCGATGAGACCACAGTGATCCGTCATTTTGTCAAAAACAAAAATCCGACGGAGCTCACTTACACTTCCTCACTCATCGGCGGTCTGTCGGCGACTGACAGCTTCTGCAGGCGGGAAAATATTCACGCATACGGATTAGGATCGCCTACATACGTGCACCAAACCACGCCTCCTTAGCTTCATTTGTTTACGCAAGAAAAATTAAGGTTGGATACTTTTTGAACACACCTCGTACATATACATATATATATATATATATATATATATATATATATATATATATATATATATATATATATATATATATATATATAAAACAGGAAAAAAAAAACTGTGGGATGAGTGCGAAAAAAAATTCTGACTCAACCTGTGACTCAAACCTCATCATTTTGGCAGCAACAGACCACTGAGCTCTTGAGTCTTCAAGACATCCTCAGAAATTTCTCACACCAACACTGCAAGCTTTATAATGGCCGACGTTTTACGTGCTTACCAAGCAGTGTGTGTGTGTGTGTGTGTGTGTGTGTGTGTGTGTGTGTGTGTGTGTGTGTGTGTGTGTGTGTGTGTGTGTGTGTGTGTGTGTGTGTGTGTGTGTGTGTGTGTGTGGTCAGTTGTCACGTAAATAACTTTGGTGATCTTCCGTCAGATGGTAGGCCCAAAAAGTGTCTAAATTCATTTCCGAGCTGAGCATTAATATTATCACTCTTACTCCCAAGTCGTTCTTCAGAGGTACAACAATCATCGATTGGAAATCTTTGCTGGCGGAATGGACCGACGTTGCCAAGTTTACCATCTCAACCCACCCTAAATGGATATTTACACTGAATTCTCGTTTCTACCAAAACACACTCATTTGAGGTGAGACGTGAACGAACGTCTCATGTCAAATGGCGAAAACTGGATGGTGCAAATGGCTGGAGAAGGTGAGGAAGAAACAACACTCAATCCCAAACACCACATCCACATGTGCACAACTCCTGACGAGAACTCCAACAGTCGCACAACCAACACCTCATCATGCCCAACCCGCACACGAAACCAGCCGTGTTCATGCCCAGAAAACACAAAAAAAACAACAAGCGCACACACATACAACACCAGATCAAGTGTAAGTAAAAACAAGAGTATAGCACCCCTTCAATGATGTGATTTGACATTTGTTTTTGCTTTTGCAAAATTAAAAATTTAAAAAGCACTCCTCCATTTGATCTCGAACACGAGTACATGGCCGGAAGGATTGGGATTGGTCATATGGAAATAAAAACCGGACACATGCCTCGGCTCGGGGTCTATTGTGCCTGTTGAAGCCGGCTGCGAAGCCGGCAAAACATTGCCAAACACCGGGTCTGTTCTTGCTTTTTTGTTTATATATATATATATATATATATATATATATATATGTATATATATATATATATATATATATATATATATATATATATATATATATATATATATATATATATATATACATATAACTACACATATACATATAATTATATATATATATATATATATAAATATATATATATATATATATATATATATATATATTTATATATATACATATATTTATATATGTATATATTGGGTAGTCGATCAAGTCGGAAAAAAAAAAATCTCAAAAAATTTTTTTTGTGATTTTTTTTTTCTCCCCTTATAATCAGTATTTCCGTCGATATGTTCGTCTGTCCCTCTGTCCCTCTGTTCGGTCCAGTGCTCCGTTAATACAATGGCGATTTCGATGAAACTTGGTTGGTAGGTTCATACCATGACTGAGTTGTGTGCAAATGAGAACCGTGATGAGAACAAATGAGAACAAATGAGAAAGCAACACAGAACCAAAATAGATAAAAAAAATAATTATTTACAATGGAACTAAAGAAATCTGAGTGGCCTTACATTCAAGCATGGACGATGAAGGGAAAGGATAACTGAGTCAAGCCTTAGCTCTTGGCGTTCATCGATGAAGCAGTCCACAAAACAGGTGATGAAGCAGGATGAGCAGCCACAAACAGGATGACGAACCAAGGAGTTGAGCAGGAAGAAGCAGGAACATGAGCACGACGAACCAAAGAGTCGAGCAGGAACATAAGCAGGACCAACCATTCCTCTCAGGTCCAATCACACTGTCACGTGACTCACTCCGAGGCCAAACCAACTCTCTTGCAAGAGCATCCTCAATGGAATGGGTCAGATAAGGTCAAGTATGGGAGCATGCACAAGAGTAGTGTGTCGCTGCGTCCACTTTCCGCCAGTACTCCAGGGACCTCCATCTGGCCATCCCCCAGGCAAATGCCTGGCCCATCCCCATCTCCTTGAGATGCTGATCAACCTGCTGCAACCACGAGGCATGTGGTCAGCCCATTGGCATGCTCCATTCCCGAGGCGCCCTTGCAAAGAGAATCTGGTGAGCAGGATCAGCGTCAGGAAAATGAGCCAAATGTCCATACAGCCGCAGCTGACAATCACGGGCTGTGCAGGTAACAAATCTCATTTGAGTCTCTCTCAGCAACCGCTCGTAAGACACAAAGTCTGACCAGCGATAGCCAAGGATTCTCCTTAGAGACCTAGTACCAAAGGAATGAAGTCTCCATCTCAGATCCCTGGTCAGAGTCCAAGTCTCACACCCATAGAGCAAGACTGGAAGCAGCAAGGACCTGAAACCTCGGAGTTTCGTCCTCCCACACAGGTACCAGCAGCGCCACACCCGATGATCCAGTGAATCCATGACCCCCCAGGCCCGACCCAGACGTCGGTTGACCTCTGGATCACAGCCAGCAGAGACATGAATATCACTGCCAAGGTAAGTGAATATCTCCGTGACGTCAACATCCTCACCACAAACAGGTACAGACAGGATAGCACATCCAAGATGTCATTGAAAGCCTGGACCTCAGTTTTGACCCAGGAAACCCATAATCCCAATGACTCAAACTCCTTATTCAGCATCTCCAGGGCCCCCAAAAGGATATCTAGAGTCTCCGCAAAGATGACGGAATCATCTGCAAAATCAAGGTCAGAGGTCTTGACATTCCCAAACGATGCACAGCAGCTTGATCTCTCCAACATCCTCCCTTGAATCCAGTCCACACAAGTGCTGAAAAGTGTGGGGGCCAGTACACACCCATGACAAACTCCAGTAACAAAGGGAAATAAGTCAGAGATGGTACCACCACATCTCACAGCACTCTCAGTACCAGAGAAAAGTTCAGACATCAGATCGATCAGTTTTGGTGGCACCCCACAAAGACCAAGAATCCTCCAGAGGGCATCCCAATTCACTGAATCAAACGGTTTACAGAGATCAACATAGGCTGCAAGCCCCTGCCGAAACTCTCATCTGTGTTCAGTGAGGACCCGAAGAGCAAGGATACGGTCAATCATTGACCTCTTTGGTGTAAAGCCTGACTGTTCTGGACGCTGGTACTTTCGCAGATGGTGGTGAATCCTATCAAGAATTATCCAAGCAAAGACCTTGTCCGGCACTGAGAGCAGCGTCACCCCTCGGTAGTTGTTGCAGTCTTGGCGATCACCCTTCCCTTTCCAGAGAGGGACAACAAGGCCCCTCTTCCAATCAGTTGGAGTGATGCCTGTGTTCCAGGTAAAGCACAAAACTGCATGCAACGACATGAGTGCAGCATTTCCACCAGCCTTGAGAAGTTCAGCATGGATGCCACAGATCCCTGGAGCTTTACCCCATTTCAATTGGTTCACCACATCCTGTGTTTTCACAAACGAAGGTGAACCACAGTTCATTGGAGGGTCAGCAACAGGGATTGTGACACCCCTGACATCCAACTAGACAGCTGGTGGATCAGCCTGGTACAACCGCTCAGAGTATCCTGCGCAGCACGCCGTAATTTCGGACTCCTCTATCAAGAGGCCACCGGAGGGAGGAGTTCCTTGTGAGATCACGGTGAGATCACTCGCCTTAGTCGTCCTTCATGGTGAGATCACTCGCCTCAGATGGAGCATATACAGAGACCAGAGAAATGACACCCAAGTAGTGACGAATCCTTAGTCTTATAATCTGCTCTTTCACCAGTGTAACCTCAATTATCATTGAAGTCAGCTTATTGGACACAGCTACAGCAACTCCTTGGGCATGGTAACCATCAGAGCGACCAGACCAACAGTGAGTGTAACCACCTACCATGATCCCACCGCAATCCGGTCTCCGAACCTCATAGAGTGCTGCAATACCGATGTCCAAATGCTTGAGCTCAGATGATAACAGAGACAGGTAATCATTTCTTAGGGATAGGACATTCCAGGCACCCACCCGAAGGGACTGCCTCAGGTTAACCTAAGGAAATGCTGGCGGATGTGTCCGAAGCCGCCATCTGGTGGACGACTCCTCAGCACCACCCCGACACACTCTACCACAATCTGACCCAGGAATGATACCGCGTAGTTTCCCTCCCATCATCAAAGATTGGTGGTCCCAAAGGCTTTGCCCCAATCCCATCATCTGGTGAGCTGCCCTGCGAAGGGAAGCTGCACAGGAGGTACTCCCACGGAGTGGGTTTTCAGATTTTGTTTATGCTTCTGTAATGTTTTGCAGAATAAAGGGTTTTATGGTGGCCGGAGTGAAAATCCTGCCACCAACATCCTCATAAGAAGTAACCCAACTGCAGGAGGACATCCGCAGACACAGTTGGGCACTAGATATGGATGGCCAATGACTCCCAAGGAGCTCCTCCGCCCTTTGATGGAATACACATTGATGAATTATCCTTTTTGTGAAACACTGGGAGGACAATTTATAGCTGGGTCAGGATTTGAACCCAGGCTAGAAAGCTTAGACAGCAACTGTGTGTACCTCTAAACCATCCTGCCAGATATATATATATATATATATATATATATATATATATATATATATATATATATATATATATATATATATATATATATATATATATATATATATATATATATATATATATATATATATATATATATATATATATATATATATATATATATATATACATACATATAACCGGGCGTAGTGGCGTGCGCCTGTAATCCGGCTACTCGGAGGCTTGGGTTGGAGGATCGCTTGAGGACGGGAGCCCTGCACTGGGCCGCGCGATGAGAGGGTGTAGGGCAGCCCAGAATCATGGTGAAACCCAATCCTTATCCCTGTGTCGTAAGAGGCGAACAGGGTTGCGTCAGGAAGGGCATCCGGCGTAAAACCTGTGCCAAGTCAGTATGCGGATCATAACGGATGATCCGCTGTGGCGACCCCTTACGGGAGCAGCCGAAAGACGAACAACAACATATACATATATACATATATATCTTCTTCTCTTTCGGCTGCTCCCGTTCGGGGTCGCCACAGCGGATCATCCGTATGATCCGCATAGTGATTTGGCACCTGTTTTACGCCGGATGCCCTTCCTGACGCAACCCTGGTCGCCTCTTACGACACAGGGATATGGTACACCTATTTTAACCGGGGTATACACCGGCCCAGTGCACTGGTACTCATTTCGCCGACCTCGGAAGGATGACAGGCTGAGTCAACCCCCTGGTGCATTAATTCAGTGGCCCAACGGGGCTTGAACTCGGGACTTTTTGGATCCCAAGCCACTGCCCTAACCACTACACCAACACCAGGCATATATATATATATATATATATATATATAAATATATATATATATATATATATATATATATATATATATATATATATATATATATATATATATATATATATATATATATATATATATATATATATATATATATATATATATATATATATATATGAAAGTGTGTCTGCCTGTGTGTCTTTGTCTGTGACGTATGCACGCGAAAAGTACTGGACTGATCCTCACCAAACTTCACATGCTGACAGAACATGTACCCGGGAGTGTCCCGATGTAAATGAATTGTACTTCGGACTTGCGGTTTCCGAATTATGACGTCATCACCTGATTTCGTAACGTTACTTTTTCAAGTTCAGCCGATTGACATGGGGCCAACGCCATTTGCAATAGAATGAAAAAATAATGCTACAGTCAATTGAAGACAATAACTTCCGACTTCCCGGTTTCCGAATTATGACGTCATCACCTGATTGCATAACGTTAATTTTTCAAGTTCAGCCGATTGACATGGGGCCAACGCCATTTGCAATAGAATGAAAAAATGATGCTACAGTCAATTGAAGACAATGACTTCTGACTTCCCAGTTTCCGAATTATGACGTCATCACCTGATTGCGTAACGTTAATTTTTCAAGTTCAGCCGATTGACATGGGACCAACGGAATTTGCTAGAGAATGAGAATTAATTAAGTTGCAAATGATGACATGAAACCAGCCTCACATTGTTGAGGCATTATGGTTTTTTATCTGATGCGGCAATAAATCTTAACATTTTTGAACTCGAGTCTTCTGCATATAAAACATGGCGGGGAAAATATAATATTATAGTGGTGATGAAAAAAAATAATAATGGTGGCAGCCTCTACAATTTTACAATTAACTGTGACATATACTCCTTCAGACCCGCCGTCATCCACAGGATTCCTGTGCGGAGCACGGGTATCCCTGCTCATATATATATATATATATATATATATATATATATATATATATATATATATATATATATATATATATATATATATATATATATATATATATATATATATATATATATATATATATATATATATATATATATATAGCCATGACATGACATGACATTATTTCAAATGTTCACTTTTCTTCAAAGCAATGAGACCTTGAATCATTTTAAAACAAACTGTGCTAATCAGCACAAAACGAATCCAGATACTAAACAACGGGTCATGCTTACATCAAGCCCAATGTCTCTTTCATGTTCCGAGTGCAAAGCTTACAAAAGAGACTTCAGCAGGGAACAAAGGCAAAAAAAGTAAATCTCTTGGCTAAGAGTTGCGAGTTGGGGTTGCATGTAGTCAAAATAAAGCCAAAGTTTAATGCGTTGCACATGTAATGCGGTTCGAGTAAGTACCATCGGGAATGCACCCTTGAAAATCGAAAGACATCTTAACTCTGGCATAACATGATTTGAAAATCCAGACGTCTAAGCTCTGGCATGATATGAATTGTGCAATGTCTTGATGGAGGCCAATAACGTTGACAAACAAATGCTTCACTAATAGTTCTTTGTGATGCAAAAAAACACTCTGACTATTGGCTGTGACATTAAGAATTTAGGAATAATAACATCTTAACGGAAGAAAATAGTGCTGGCAGGATAGCTTCGAGGTATGCACACTCTCCTCTAAGCCGTCTACTCTTGGTTCGAGTCTCGGCCCAGCTATCAACTCTAACCCTGGTATTTTGCAGGAAGGGTGATGCATCGATATGTGTGCCATTCTTCAGATGAACGCTTTGGACACATCTGCCAGCATTTCTCATTGATGAACATTAAGCCTGCCGTCCTTTCTGCTCATATAAACTGGTGGACGTTGATGGTTAAACATTGTCTTTTGTAAAGAGAAGGCGAGCTATTGCAGGCACCTTAGATAAATTACACATTCCTATCTAACTTCAGGTCTGGCCAGCCAGCCAAAACCCTTCCTGAGCACCTCACCACCCCCATATGAAGGTGAAGATAATTGTGGTCGTTAAAGTAGTTGTAGTGGTCGTATATTGGTAGTTTATGTAAGAAAGTAGAAATTCCTTGCATTGAAAAAGCATCCCACAGCCAAAGCCAAAAAGGAATTAAAAGTCGGAGAGATTCCTTCAAACTAATTGCATGAGAAACTCTAATTATCTCGCCTGATGACTACCTTTCATGACGTAAATAACATTCTATTTTTTTTATTTTTGTCAGCCCATAACAAGCTCATACGGTGCTAAGGTTTAATCAACGGCACGCACGAAGGTTCATTAGACAGAAATCTTACATAATGAGCGTCAAAGTTGCAATTTCTTATTATGTCTTCAGGACTCAGGGAAATATTCAACGTTTATTATCAGGGCGAGGAATTAAAGAGGCATTGTGAACGTTTGCAGCTTTAAAGGGAGATGAATAAATTACACAACATTTATCACGGTACATTAATTCAGTTGACAATATTCTCCGATAAGAGAGTGCCATGCTTCCTCTGAGTCTATTTATAATGGATTTGGTGCAGTGTTTATTACGATAATGAATGTTATTGCAAAGCAGAAATTGATCACCTGTGATGTACAAGTATGATCATTGCGACTTTTGCTGCGGCATAATAGTCTTTAAAAAAGGAAATTTTAAAACCTTATATCATGAAGCCAAAGGCAATTTACGGACATCATTTTTTTTTTTGGGGGGGTGGGATTTTATCCTGTAACTATATCTCTCGCCACGAGCACTGGGAGGGTTTAACAACCTGCTCGGAGATTCACTCCAGTGAACGACTTCATAGTATTAAAGAGAACATCGGTGCATCACACATTAATTAATCTTTTTTAAGTATCTACATTGTTCAGCCATTAAAGGATTCTTGTTGATTAAACTGACAAACCAACTACCATAATTATATTCCACGAGCAACGAACACATCAGCTGAATGCTTTGAAAATGGGTGTCAGATGACCAGTCAGGCGCTTCACCTGGATAAATCAAAACCCCAATTCTTCTGCAGTGTAGTATTTGATTGACGAAAAGCGATTTATTTCATTCGATTTTTCTTGCAGTGTAAACTTCGTATCCACCGTTATTTCTGATTAGACTCAGAGATCACAAATTTGTGACGTCTTTTATGATGTCATCGTTTTGTGTTTTTTCATCTCGTATACCCACAGATGAGGGGTGGGTTTGAATTACCACTGGAGAAACATGCACCAAGCAATATGGCACTCTCAAAAATGACGTAAGCCATCCCTGATTGCTTGGCTCGCATGAGCAGAAACCCTACTGATGAAGTCCATCGAGGACGCCTGGTGTGTTTCATATGTGCCAGGTAAGGATCGTAGCATGAAATGGCTCACAGCACTTTTAAAGAAGCTAAAAATACTTGGAAACGGACCTGCGAGAAAGGGTGTGCCTCTGCCCAATGAAAGATTTGGAGAACTTTGTGATCAACTTCTACAAAAAGTTGATGTCTTCAAGTTGAATGAGGTATTGCAAAAACTCCTGACGACGTGGGCCGTGAAAAGCCCGGAGGTTTGTCAATGTGGCGTTCTAACGAAGCATTTGTGCTTCTTATCATCGATGGGAACATCATATCTGTGGCTTGTTGATGTGCAGGGTAGGTTTAAAATGATGATATTTACTATTAATCATGTTTAGCAGGAAGGTGGATGGGAGTTCGAGTTGTAGAGGATGTGAGTGCTATTACAAGCAGATATTTTTGTTTGGTTCTGGGGGCAAAAGAGAAACTATACCAGATGCTTGCATGTATTGGTGACAGGAGAAGCATCCATCCGTGTGTGTGTGTGTGTGTGTGTGTTTTTTGCATACGTGTTATAACCACGTCCACCGCTAGCCAATTATATGAACAGGAAATGGTACAAACTCGACTCCTATCATCCACAGATACTTCTCATATTTCTTCAATTTCCGGGAGTCGTATTTGCATTCAGTTATGACAATTATGGTTAACCAATTTGAAATTGCCATTCTTTTGTCTAAATGCTGGAATTTATGTTTAAAATATATTTGAATCACATATTTCATGCAAACAACGGCAGGTTCAAAGTGACCAGGCCAAGAATAAGCGAGTCATTGGAAACACACACACACACACACACACACACACACACACACACACACACACACACACACACACACACACACACACACACACACACACACACTAAGACCTGGTAGGTCTCTTTTCCATCTCCTGGAATCCTCCCACATGTGGCGATAATAGCCAACAACAGCAACTTGCATGCACACACACATATATATATATATATATATATATATATATATATATATATATATATATATATATATATATATATATATATATATATATATATATATATATATATATATGCACACTCATTATACACGTTCACATGAAGATGGATACTTTGAGACCTGGGAAGGCTCCTTTCCACCTTCAGAAACCTGTATATGGAGATAACAACCAACGACAAACATAACACACACATACATGCTCCGTGTTGCTTCATTAGTGGTCCACTGGACTCAGGTCTCAATAGCCTGAACTCCCCGGGCTTGCCTCTTCCCTTTGTCCTTCAACCTCTCCCCCATCATATTTTTACCACCTATCTGTTGCACCCACGGCGGTGGCACACCCATGCTGTTGCCATCCTTCGCACTCATCACCTGTCATGCCAACTACATATGTGGATATCAGTGCTACACAACCATTTAAAGCACATCATTTCATCCAAAGCGATAGTGCATACATCATAAAGAAACCCAGATGATCCCAAAATGCACAAGGTACATAATGACACCACATTTCCCACGCAAATCACTGAACAACAAAATGTGCGCTCCTCCCATCCCCTTACTGTCTACCAGCTCAATCACTTTATGATCAAGCACAGCTCCTTTGAGGTCTTTGAACTCTTCAAGACTGGTGTTGGCTTAATGGTTAAGGTGGCTGGCTTAAGATCCTTGGGCCTTGAGTTCAAGCCCCTGTCAACTGTTGAATGAACACTGGGAGTGTTGACTCAGCCTGTCATCCTGAGGTTGAGAAAATGAATACCAGCTTACTGGTAACAGGGGGCATTGCATCAGTGACACAGCTGTGCCCCCAGCAAAATGATGCAGCCAAGTAGCCACAGGCTGCATATAAATTAATTAATTAATTAATTCACTCTTCTGTAGAGGACACCGCGAAATGGGACACCATGATATCTAGAATGGGAGCAACTTCACTGTCAGTGTTAGAACGTCAAAAGTTCTGGTTCAAGTGGTTTCTCAGTAAATATCTTCACTTTCAATGCAATCAGTCAATGTTTAGTTTCTAAAACCCAAAGGTAAAGTATAAAATTATATGAAAAGATTGTACTCTTTTTGGTTCTGCATACCATTCTAGATGAGGCCTCACTAAATTCCTCAGATTTTTTGATTTTTAATTCATCACCCTACAAATGCAACCGAAAACCTTATTACCTTTACTTGTGGCTGCCTCACATTCTGCTGTTTATAGCCCCTCTCACACCCTCCTCCCCCACCCACATACCATATCGAGATCATCCCAGATCCTTCTGCTGTGTCGATTTGCAAAAAGCAAAAAAAAATTCCCCCCTATTTTTTTTTCCATATTTTAATCTATTTTTTGGTATTTCAGTGCCATTTAAAAACTAATTTTTTCCCAAGAATAGCTAAAATATAGGTTTCCTTTCCTTTTTTTTACTATTTTGGAATTTTTTGTGGTTGCAGTGCTATTTTTTCCATACTTGTTTCACACCAAATTGGTTGCTATATTTTCACTATTTGTTTTGTTCAAAAACTGCCTTTTTAAAAATTATTTTTCTCCTCTTTATTTCCTTCTTTTTTTGTTCCAAAACTGGATATTTAAAAAAAAAAATGTTCATATGAAAAAAAAATAGGAATTTTTTTCCCCTATTTTTTTTTTGACGAGAGTTACCTTATCATTCTTATACATCCCCAGCACCTTACGTCATATCATGTTAAACTGCAGTTGCCAATTATTTTCCCCACTATGAAAGTATCGAGACTTTCCTGTGTGTGTCTCTCTCATATATATATATATATATATATATATATATATATATATATATATATATATATATATATATATATATATATATATATAGGATTGGGGTCCTTCCTTCCCAAACCTGAACCACCACAACTGAACTTTTTTTACAGCCTAAAACCTTCCTGTGCACACCCTGAGTACAACCAACAGTTTTTAACTCATTCTGTCCAGCAGTTCAGGAGCGTATAAAACTCAAACAAACACACAAACAAACTCAAATTATAGTGCGACTAACAAATATCCCGTCCTTACAGATGGGATAATTCCCTAGCATTGGAATTTCAGTACGACTTGTAATACCCTCTCCCATCTGGAGTCACCATCACTTGTCCCCAAATGCTGTCCCACCTCCACCTTTAACATATTCAGACAACAAACACGTATAACACTGCATTCCCCCTCGTGGTCTTATCTGAAATTTGGTTTAAAAATAAATGCTTAAATTGACATAGAAATCCTTCATCTGCTCTTTCCTTGTTTCTGAACACAATCTATTTCTGGCAATTTTAAATCCCTCATAATCAATAATCTTCCACCCCCTATGAATCCCTGAAACATAACCTTAGCTCTAACCCTTCTTTGTTCCCAATCGCAATCTATAACTGGCAAATTTAAATCCCTCATAATCAATAATCTTCCATTCTGACGCACCTCTCAGAGTTCTTCAAAAACCTTTTTGACACCACGAGCTCCATAAAAGCATCCTACAAGTACCTTACTATTCTTAGAATCTCCAATCTCTATCGATACAGAATCCTCTACATTAATTCCCCTCCTCAATGTCATCCCTTCCTCTTGCTGTCATGCTGTCTTTTACCCAGATTGTTACACCTCGTCCTATTTCCTCTTTCTTATCACACCGATACGATACACTTTGTAGCCTTCTAATCCCGTCCTCCAATTTCTCTTCTCATTAAACCATGTCAAGTTTACTTCAACTATATCATACTCCATGCTATCTACTTTCACTTCAACCTCTTTCAGGTTATCAGACTAAAATACACCAATTGTATGTATGTATGTATGTATGTATGTATGTATGTATGTATGTATGTGCCTTGTATAATCAAAACTGCTTGGTTGATCTCCACCAATTATTTTCACATGTGCTGGGAGTACCTGTGAGCTGGCCAAGCCCACAATTAAAATTGGCCCCTTACCCGCTGAGGCTGGGGAGGGGTTGACCGAGACAAAAGGTAGATTGATGCATGCAGATTAGTCCATGTCAAATTTGAAGCAAGAACATATTAATAGTTGCATCAAACCTTTTATAAAGGTCTGAGGTGGAGGGTGCAAGATCTTTCACTGACACCATAATTTGCTCCCAGAGGGAGCGGGTATTTACTCGTAATTTAAACTCTGAGCATTGGTATAGAATATTTTAAACCTTTTCCATCCGAGACAAAAGGTAGATTGATGCATGCAGATTAGTCCAAGTCAAATTTGAAGCAAGAACATATTAATAGTTGCATCAAACCTTTTATAAAAGGTCTGAGGTGGAGGGTGCAAGATCTTTCACTGACACCATAATTTGCTCCCAGAGGGAGCGGGTATTTACTCGTAATTTAAACTCTGAGCATTGGTATAGAATATTTTAAACCTTTTCCATCCTGTAATTACTTTTCCTCCCTGCTCTTAACAATCCTGTTATCAGTCGCAGTTCTTTCCTTTATAGCCTGTCCGCCCTCCCTTGACGCTCTATTTAACCTCTCCCTCCTCTTATACTTTTAATAATAGAGATAATAACAGGCAGAGACGAGATGTGCAAGCTTTCACTCTCACTAGTGCTCGGCACTTGATTTCACTTGAATTATTTTCTCCACGTCAACCAACTCCAACCTAAAATTGAAGGTGCAGAAAATTGTGATACACAGGAAGAGTGGACTGAGAATATCAATCCAGATTATTTCAAAACACGAATCTGTGTTTATACTCTGCCTGGAGATGCACATGGCTCCTGTAACCAAGTGAAGGTTTGCCGTTCTTTGAAGCATCTTTCATCAAAGAAATGCTCTTTTTCCTTTGGGATGTTGAGCTGCCATTCCGAAAGAATACCGTGCTTTTAGCACATCATCTTTATGATAGACATCACCATACTGGACCATGGGTAAATGGATAAAGGGACAGATGTTGTTCCTTTGTTTCTGAAACAATAAACCCACAGATGTAATTCAAAGCAACAACAGCAATCATCATCATAATGGAATGCGGCCTTCACGTGCGCTGGGCCATTGACAAAGCCTGATGGGTTTGTGCAGTACTGTGCTGAGAATCAGCACATTTAATTCTGGGATTACACATTGTGCTTGTTAGGCCTCAACCCGTAAGTGAGAAAAAACAATGGTGTTTGTATAATTGTCCCTATTTTACAGAACTCGATCTCCATGAAGCCAACTTTTGGAAGATATTAATGGAATACTTTTCTAAGCTTGTTGTATATACCACATGGGGGAAGAAAAAAAAACAACATAGCTACACTCAAAGTTTTAATAGAGACAAAGTGAACCAATTCCTTAACCCCACTTTTTGATTCCACGTGCGTGGGGTAATGAAGAAAACTCATTATACGAAAAATGTCTCCACCAGACATGGTCATGGATGGACCAGTGAAAATGGAGAGTAGGCAACGGTCACGTGGATTTTCACAAGTTCACATAAACACCACATGGACAGTGCTGCTTCTGCCATAAAGTGGCTTCATCAGCATGAAAATATTTTTTCCAATATATATATTTTGAAAAGAAAACACCCTGAGTTAAAGCCAAAGGACACCAGGAAGGAATTCAAGTGTGGGGATGAAGGCATAATATTACAATTAATGAATTAAACAAATGATCTCTTAAAATCATCTTAACACTAAACCACAAAACCAAACCAGATCCGCCATTGTCAGGCATTTCAAAACAACCACTGTCGTATACAATGATTATAAATAACACAAGTGTCGTCTTAAGAGACATCAGAAAAAAAAAAGTTAAAGATCCCTTGAAAAATTTTTCAATCTCAGACAATAACACCAGAACATTCCCATAACACACTCTATGGAGTAATTGAAATGTGCACATTGGGACCTAAAAGGACAGTAGCGGTACAAAATTCTACGTTTTCCACTACAGTCCTAATAATGTCCTCTCAAAGGAATGTCACGCCACCTGTACTTTGCTCGGGCCTTCCAAGCTTATTGAAATTCCAGGCCTATTGCGGAGTCTCCTGAAAATCTGTAAATTATTAAGTTTTGTATTCCCACGCATGTAATATGAAGGAATGCTCAGGAAAGCTTTGTGCACGATATATGTATTGCTGTTGCAGGGTTTTCCAGAAGGCATGCAGCCTTCGTCGTTTCATCACCCCTATGCCATCAAGAAACATGGTTTCAACACTAATACATCTCATGCATTACATACACTTTGTTCTTATAAGCCTTGCATGAAAAGGCCTCACTGAGACCAAAACTTTAGCCAGGAGATTTTTATGAGGCTTATCTTTAATGCATTTGCTGAAAGCAGTTTCATATTCTTTGCAATAAATCACAGGCCTTGCTGAAGGTGAGGATAGCAAAGTTGGTCTATGGCAAGGAGAAGGCTTTGTGAGAGTATTTTAAAAGATGTTTTAAAGGAATATAAGGTTTTATTTTACGTGCATTTCGACCACAGGGGGTGGGATGGGGGGGGTGCTGTAACTTACGTCACAGTGAATGTTGCTGCGTTGATTGATGGTCTCGTTGCTTTCAGAACAAATGGGGTTAAAGTCGGTGAGACCACACAAGGGTCCTGCGAAACATTTCGGGTTCGACAAGCTCACGTGTAGACGTCAAGCCAGTGTTTGCTGCACTCTGTGCAGGCAAGAGGTGAACTGGAAAGGAAACAGTTGTTGTTAACACAGTCGCATCAAAAATGATAGAAACACTAAAAACATTCAGAAAAACAAAAAATTAGGAACCAAAGAGTAATCCTACATTCAGCAGAAAATAAACGAGATTAAATTAATGTACTTAATGTATATTTCAACGGTTATGACAGGAGAAAATGCACCTTTTAAAATGATGTAAGCTGCTGTGTAAATATTTTAGAATTGATTGGTTGTCAGACGATATTTGTAGGTACAAACATGATTAAGTATCGAGATAAATCCAAGTAATGTTTCTCTAGCAAAGGAAACAGAAAGAAGAGTGGATTTTAAACGATTTATTTATTGTGACGGTTCAAAGCAGAGTTGAGTACGGACGATCATATCAAATTACTCTTGTAATTTTTCTACAAGGGTAGTTAAAGGTTAATGTGGACTTTCATTCAGGGGAGTGGGGTGTAAGGTGTACTATACATGAATGTTGCTGAAACTTCATCTGTTTCTCAAATCGTCCCACCGTTACATGCGGCTGACGGGATGGTGCAGCATTAAATTTTGAGCTATCTACAATGAGTTCAACATTCTCAGCATGGCTATAAACTATAAGATTGGTGCTTCACAGACAGGACATTGCATCAGGAAGTGTGTCAACGCTCGGATGGACGATAAGCTGGATGTTCCATCGGCTAGCATTGGTTGGTTGACATCAATGAACCAACAAAGTCTTTTTGCTAAGAGTATGCGAGTTATCACCGATGCGCTGGCCAAATTCCTCCAACCTTCAATCGAATGTCAGGCCTGGCCAGCTGGTTCGTGAAAGCCTTGGGCCAAACATCTTGGTTAGATGACCTCACAGAAAGGTGGCAATAATTGGGACCGGACCGTCAAAAAAGTTGAGTAATCATACCAGTAGGAATCCCCGACGAAACGTGCAAACTTTCCCGGCAATGTACAAGCAGCCTTGATGCCAACGATATAGAAACGAGAAGGGCACTCAGTGGAGCGCCATACCTCTGCCATGAAATGCCTGATCCACGAGAATATATCAGGCCCAATAGATATTTTAAATATCATGCTATATATCGGTTTTGCCTGGTGTTGGCGCAGTGGTTCGGGCAGCGGCTTGGGATCCAAAAGGTCCTGAGTTCAAGCCCCATTGGGCCACTGAATTAATACACCAGGGGGTTGACTCAGCCTGTCATCCTTCCGAGGTCGGCGAAATGTGTACTAGTGTACTGGGACGGTGTATACCCCGGTTAAAATAGGTGTACCATATCCCTGTGTCGTAAGAGGCGACCAGGGTTGCGTCAGGAAGGGCATCCGGCGTAAAACATCTGCCAAATCACTATGCAGATCATACGGATGTTCCGCTGTGGCGACCCCCTAACGGGAGCAGCCGAAAGAAGAAGAAGAAGATATCGGTTTTAGCCCTATATCTCATGGTGAAGAATCACTTTCTGCAGTCCAAAATTAAATAATTCTCGTATCCAGATCACCAAAATTGAATCAATTCTTCCTTGACACACACCCAACTTGCCCGCCAAATTTCATCTGGATCCTTCAGCTTTTTTGAGATATCCTGCACACAAACAAACAACCAGACAGAGAAGGGTGAAAAACATAACCTCCTTCACCTTTGGTGGTGGAGGTAATAATTGGGAGGCAGAAGAAGAGATTTCATGAGGACACATGCTATGCTTAGTCAACTTCACAAATTGTAAATGTATTGCCACCCAAATGTTTATTCAGTGGTCTAAAGAGATGAAAATAACAATGTGACAAGTATGGACTGTTTCGGGATGATTCAGAACTTTCAACAGCTTTCCATTGAAGGTATAGTTGTCAGATTTTCCATTGCAGAGAAAGCAATATTATAGAGAAAAGGCCCAGTCACACCTTGACGTTTTAGCCAGCAATGGCAACGTATTAAAATGTATGTAAAACGCTGGCTTACGTTGAACTTTTGATGTTTTTTTTAAAGATTCGGACGTATTCATAACGACTTGGTCTTATGTATAACGTATTAGTAATGGACACAGAACGTTTCGTTGTGTTATAGATAACGTATACCAACGAATGCTGAACCTGTTGTCGGCCTTCACAACCTATGCCCAATGATAGTCTAACTTAGGCATAGCGCTGCTCGCATCGCCGACGATGACGTGGCGTAGGTTATGAAAAGGCTGCCGCACAATGATTCAAATCATAACCGCCGCAGAAATGGAAGTGTCAACATCGCAGTCACATCTTGGCAATCTTGCCAGTGCATGCCAACCTCTGAAAAATGTGTCTAAAATGCTGGCGCACATCGAATACGGTATGGGTAAGTTTGGTATGCGTGAATAGAACGCTAAAGTACGCTATCATACGTCGTATTAAATGGAGTACGTCGTGTAATTTTAAACATGTTGAAAATTTTAGGACGAACTTGCCGTATGACACACGCTCCGCATGCGATGGGAATAAGTTGTATGCACGATCGTTTGGTTATGGTTAGCGTCAGTGTTCCAGACTCCCGGTTTTTTTTTTCGGTATGACGGTGTTCAGTGTACAGTGCGGTTATGATTTAAATCGTTGAGCGGCAGCCTATTAATTATATTTTATTATAACCGCACTAGAAATCGAAGTGTCAAAGTCACAATCATACCGAAGGAAGGAAGAAAAAAAAATAAAAAATAAATAAAACCAGGGAGTCTGTAACACTGACGCTAACCATTACCTTGATGTGTTTCGACTTATGAGCACCTTACAAGTAGTGTGTGTCGATGTGTGTCACCGATCGCGTAACTTGAGTACAACACGTTACTCATAGGTTAGAAATAAGTTTCGGGTATGCTAAACATTACCTCGACGTGTTTCGACTTATGAGTAACTTACAAGTAACGTGTGTCAACGTGTGTCAATGATCGCGTGATGTGCCTACAACTTATGGCCAGCGTTATGTGGAACGTGTGAGTCATATGCTGGCATAAGTCTTAAAAGTTCAAGCATGGAAAATTTGAGGACAACCGAAAAGTACGTTTAAATCCAGCGTACACCGACGTATGGCAGTGTTTTTCAGCGTGCTCTCAATGTTATCAAAACTTACCCATAACGTATTCGATGTGTACCAGCGTTTCAGACAAATTTTCAAAAAATCGGCATAAGCTGGCTAAAACGTCAAGGTGTGACTGGGCCTTAAAGTCAGGCCTGAGACAGCATACCTCACCATCATCTGTATATTCCTTGCCTCACTCTACTGTGTAGCAAGTTACTGTGGTTGTGTGGATTGATGGTTTCCTCCACATTCAAGCAATTCTGCATGGATTGAACCAGTAATTCACCCAAAAAACTATTGTCATAAGCTTTTCAGAAAATGGCTGAACATTTAATTTTTTGATGGTTTAACAATATCTCCCCTCCGACCATCCAAGCTCTCTTTGACTGGTGTGAAATAATGACCCCAGGTCTCATTAAATATCACAACCCTTTTTGAAGAAATCACCCGCCTCCCTCTGTTAGTGTTCAGTAGTTGTGTCGCAATAGCAATACAAGTTGCTTTTTGATCAAGCGTGAGGTCCTTTGTTCCCCACATAACGCTAACCTTGTTGAATTTGAAGTGAAAATGAATGATTTTCCACACTCTCGATAATGACATCCAATTCTTCTGCAGTTCCGAGTGTAGTAATCCCTTGGTTCTCTAAAATTAGCTGTGGAACAGATTTTCTAGTTTAAGGTATCCTTGAGTGCCAGCAGTCACTTGCATGAATGAATGCTCAAGATCACTCACCATCACTGCCATTTTTGAACTGATTGAACCATTGAAACACAACTACATGAAAGATTATGGATCATCAAATTATGTATCCACTCTCAGATGGTCTCCTTGGAATTTCAGCTCATTTGACGCTCTTCTTCACACGGAACGGAACTCTATTCCACAACACACATGCTTTGTTTGCTGCCATTTTGGTTTACACAATGCTTTAACCAGCATAACGTCACTTCCTGTAGAACTTGCTGCCGGGAGACAATATACTTGTACAAAATATCAGCATTGAACTATTATTTTTACATGTTCTACAGGGAAAAAGAAACTCCACACCAACTTTTAAGTGCCCTCCGACATTCCGACATGCTTCCCTTGAACAAATCTCTTCATTCAAGTATGAATAATTTGTGTATTTCACTTGTGGCCAAAAATTTCGAAAAAAAATTGCTGCAATGAGTGGAAATAAATTACATTGACACAATTACTGTATTGTCTTTTAAATGTTTTATTTTATAAACAAATCTGATAACTAGACTTGATGGTGTAATGGTTATAGTGTCCAGCCTGAGTCGGTGGTTCAAATCCTGACCAAGTCATCCTGACCTGACCATATGCCAAAGACTTAAAAATGGTAAGTGCTGCTTCTTTGCTTTAAGTTCAGCATTAAAAAGGATAGAGTATGGGCAATCCTCATTGGTTGACTTCCACCTTAGAAAATGGCCCTGTGAGTGGGATGAGAAATGTGGCACCATTGTTGTGATGGTGCTGGCACCTAGAGTGCCCCAATAAGTGATAGCAGTTCCCCCAAGCTCAGTCGCTCTGTTGAGTCTCCTATATCTGTCAGTATGTCCAAATATGTGAGATGTATGTGTGGTCGCTCCACTACTCCACTCTTGATCGATTTTAAAAAAACCAAAAGGAAAAAAGTTGTGCTTCTCTTAAATGCAGCACTACATCAACCACAATTTTTTTTAATCAATAATTTAAATGATTACAAGTTTTTAATTAACAGCCATTATAAGTAATCAGTAATTATTTCTGCTTTAAATATTTAGTTTACTTTTATACAACCCACATGGGTTAAGTGATTGCTAGCCTCTAGACCCTTATTATCCCCACGCTTTCAAAAACAAACAAAAAAAACACGTGGTTATATTGTAATTGGCTACGTCTGTCCATCTGTCACACTATCTCCTCCGAAACGGATGTGCAGAAATTCACCAGACTTGCGAGTTATGATCAGCGCATGGCAAGAAGGTGCGAGAGCAATATCGTTTGTTGCCCCACTCCATGGGGTACAGTCAAAATGTCAAATACCCAAAAATACAAAATCTGGTAACATTTTTAAACATTTTTTAATGAAACATTGGAAATGCAATTAACATTGGGAGATGTAACAAGAAACAAGTAACATAACAAAAGGAACATAACAAAAGGATGCATGAAATGTTTTTTATTTTTTTGATTTGACCCCCGGTTTATGCCCCAGGCGCCACAGTGGTCAAAATGGGGAAAAAAAAATTAAACTCATAATTTGATATTACATCATTCCTGGTTTCAAATTTACCTTTACCTCTAAACAACTGTATTCTTCAGCCTCTTACTACTCTTGCGTTAATTCATTGGACCCGCCTTACCTTCTCGACAGTACCGTCATTTTGATCTTCATGTGCACCCTTCTTCCCAAGAACATACCAATGACTGGAAATAATGTACAAGGGAAGTTAAACACGGGATGTCATTTGACCTATGCACTTTTTTCAGAACACATTAACACAACCTAGCAATTTGTGTATACGCTCCATACGAACCATGTTTTTACCATTATCTTGATCAAACTTAACACCAACAACTTTTTATGCCTCTGATGACCAAATCGCCTGTGGCATTATGTTTTCGGGTTATCCGTCTGTACAAACGTCCGGATGTCCATCCGTGCTCATTACCTCTGCCACCGAAGGTGGAAGGAGGTTATGTTTTCACCCCTGTCTGTGTGTTTGTCTGTTTGTGTGCAGGACATCTCAAAAAGTTGTGGATGGATTCTGAGGAAATTTTGTGGACAGGTTCGGTGTGTGACAAGGACGAACTGATTCGATTTAGATGAAAATACAGATCCGGATTCGACTACTCGAATTTTTAAAGTGATTCTTCACCATTGAGAGATAGGACCAAAAACGATATAAAGCACGATATCTCAAAAAGTTGTGTTCGGATTTGGACGAAACTTGGTGGACATATTGGGTGTGTGACAAGGATGAATCGATTCAACTTTGGTGAAGATCTGAATCCAGACCGGATATTTTTTTTAATTTCTAAAGCGATTCTTCACCATTGAGAGAAAGGGCAAAAAACGATATATCGAATGATATTTCATAAATGTATTGGGCACGATATGTTCTCGTGGATCAGGCATTATGCGGCGGAGTTATGCGCTCCACCTAGTTCCCTTCTAGTTTTCTCCGTTTACTCTGCAATCATTTATCCGATTGACACGAAATTTTCACCATAGTTGCGACTACTCATACAATGTTTCAATGATAAGTATGACGTCATTGGACATGTGGTGTGGCAGGCATATTGGAAAAATGGAAAAATTTGGACTTCTATCTCTGAAACCACTCCGTGGAAAAAATTGAAACTTGGCACATGTCAAGTATTCCTCATGGAGAATGTGTGATTTTTTTTTTCAATGACGTCATAGGTGCCTTCGTTATGAAATCATAATTGCGTATGAAGAACGCTACATGTGATCAGTATGAAATTTTTGAGGGTCATCTCGGGCTAAATTGTATTTTGGGGGGGGGGTGGATGATGGCATCATCAGTCACGTGGTTCATATTGTTTTTAACATACAAACCTTCAAAAACTTCTTCTCCAAAACAGCTGAACAGATTGAGGCAAAACTTTACAGGTATGAGAGCCTATCCATGAGGGGAAAAAATATCCACCGATGACATCATAGGTCACATGGTTTGGCGGCTGATTTTTTGAAGAATAAACTTTGAAAACACTTCTCCAGAACAGCTTGACAAATCAAGGGCAAACTTCACCCACATATTCCCCAAGCCTTGGGGATACCAGGGTGTTCATGAATAATTATTGGTCACATGGTCTGGCAGCCATATTGGATTGAACGAAAATCTTTTTAAAATATTTCTCTTGCACTGCTTTATCAATGGACATAAAACGTCATAGAGATGATCTATTAATCAAGTGGAATATATATATATATATATATATATATATATATATATATATATATGTTTTAAATTTCAACCTGATCAGATGCGTGGTCTAACAGCCAGAATTATTTAATATTTAGAATCTGGGTTCAGGAATTTAAATCAAACTTGGTACAAGTATTTATAATGATGTAATAATGTGGATGGAGGCAGATCTGGTGACGTCATGACGTCGAAGAGTGCACTTATAGTTTTTTGGGGGTTTTTTTAATACATAGTTAAAGCTCGTGAAAGAGCTACAACGAAGAATGGATCAGGAAGTAACATAACAAAAGGAACAGCAGGAAGAGAAGGGGGAAATGCCAACAGCATGGTGGAGGGAGAAAATACAGGGAGATGCACAAACAATGGAAGTGGACAACAATGAGGGATAGGGGAGAGCGCAATGAGTGGACAAGATGGAGACAGAAGCAAAATTTTGGGAGGGGTGTGGGTGGTTTAATGAGTGTAGAAAACATGGTTTTGCATGGGGGTGATTAGAAATGGTGGTGAACAGCTGTCTTGATCACCTGAAGGGAAGAATGAGATTGAAGAGAGTGTGGAACTTGGTTCTACAGGTGGAGAAAAAAAGAAACAAATGGGTGGAGGTGAGCAGAGGTTCTGAATTTTGGCAGTTTCTCTCAGAGGCAGATGCCAGTCAACCACTTGTGTCCTGCAGATACTGGAGGTGACAAAACATGGAGATGGCAGAGGTTTCAAGACCAGAAAGGAGGTGGAAGAAGACACAGATACCACTCACCTGTCAGCGATTTTGAGGTGATAGGTCCATAGACTTAGCTATGTCTTTACAGATCATATTCAATCTCTAGACAGGCACACAACAACCTCATATTTGCATGAGATACTACAGGATCTTTGACGTTCGAAATATAAAATCTAATGGAAACAGCTTGATGTGCCCACACAAATGACAATGTCTTCCAAGATTCAGTGCCGCCACCCCTTTACAGAAATTTCATCATGTTGGCAGTTTTTGGTCAGATTTTACTCAAAAGAGAGAGAATTCTACCAAGTGAGTTTTCTTGCTGTCCATCAGCCAACGACACTCAGCTGGCCTTCCATGGAGGTCTCCCATCAAAGTACTAATTGGGTTAAACTATACTTATATCTTCCGAGATTTCGCAAAATCATGCAAACCAAGAAGTTGGTGGCTGCTAGATAAGCTCAAATTCATCAGATACAATTAGAGTATGGATATAGAACATACAATCTGAGACAGTTTGAGATTACATACAAAGAAATGCAAACAACTTCAATGCAGAAGGAGACCATTAGGCCCATAAAGCCTGTGCAATCATGACAATGTCCTTGTACTCCTCCCATCCCCACCACTTCCAGATACCTCTCCAACTTATTCTTAAAACAATCTGCTGAATACACTGCCCCGACGTTTGCAGGGAGACCATTCCACGCATTGACCACTCTCCGATCAAGTGAAAGACCCCTGCATTACTACCACCCTAACTTTTCTCTTCTCTGTCCAGTCACAGTGCCCCCTTGTCCTGTCAATGTCCATTCTGCTGACAAATTATATTCTGAGCTTATTCTGTCCATACCCTTCATTATCTTAAACATCTATATAAGATCATCTCATAATCACCTTTCTAATGCCAAAAGTCCTGTCTATTTCAGCTGATCCTCATATCTTAATTAAGCTCGGCCCAGAATCAATGTCATTGCTTTACACTGCACCATCTCTCTGGCAAGGCTGGAGTGCCCCAAGGCAGTGTTCGAGGTCCAGTCCGATTCCTAATCTTCATCAATGATCTCTCTGACTCTCTGGAAAATCCTCTTTATCTATTCACTGATAATTCCACCCTCTGCCATGACATCCCTCATCCTTCAGACAGACATGCTGCAGCCGCTTCACTCTCTTCAGACTGTGAAAAAAATCACAAGCTGGTTAAACACTTGGAATATGTCTTTCAATCCCGACAAATCTCATACGCTCACTATCTCTGAAAGGACAAGGAAGCAAACCCCTCCCCACATATACTTTTAACAATCCTCTTGAAGAAGTTTAGTCATTGAAACTCCTGGGTCTCACGATCAGCCATGATCTTTCTTGGGCAAGCCACATTTCAAAGTTGACCTCCAAAGCCAGCTGCTGACAGGGCATCCTCCATCATACAAAGACCTTCCATGGCACACTTGAACTTCTATCTACGTACAAAGCCTTCAACAGCAGGTTGATGGAGTACTGCTCTCCCCTTGGGGCTGGCACTCCTGCTTCACATCTTGCTAGCTTGACGCCATGGAAACGTAGGTCTTCAAGATTATTTGAATCCCTGTGATGAAGCTGAGTCGATGGGTTTATCACTTCACCAATGCAGACACATTGATGGTTTCTCTGTCCTCTATTATGCTTGGTGTTGGCTTAATGATTTGGGTGGTGGGCTTGGGATCCTCAGATCCTGAGTTTCAATCCCACTTGGCTGTTGAATTATTACCAGTTGAGGTTGACTCTGCCCGTCATCCTTCTGAGGTTGGCAAAATGAGTGCCAGCTTGCTGGTATCCTGTGTCAGAGTGGTGACCTGTCCAGGATTGTGCCCAATAGCCAAGGAGACTGCTTCAACAGAAACAACGCTCAACACAGAGTATGGTCCCAATGGATGGATGGATGTTCTTTATTGCCTCCTTTCTGGTCTGGCACCATCTCCTCTTTCTGTGCTTTGTTCCCCACAGGTTTCTGCAGGGAACACCTGGTCCACCATCAACCTCCTTCTGGTGAGACTACCTAAATCCTGGATCACTGCTCACCTCCACTCATTCATTCCTTGTTATTCCCAGCTGAGGAACCAACCTCCACATTCTCTTCAAACTCATTCTTCCCTCCAGGTCTTCAAGACACCTGTTTACCATGATCTCAGATCCTCCCCAATCCATGATCTGTTCTCCCCTTGTTAACTCCCCCAATCCACCTCCATCCAAATATCCAGCTTTCCCTCCTTGGAATTTCCTTCTGTATCCATCTTGTCCACCCCACACATCATGTTATCTACCCCATACACCCTCTCCCACCCATCTTCCCCCAAACACCCTTTGTTTGTCCAAGTCTCCCTCTACCTTGACCTTCTAATCTGCTGTTGGTGTTTCCCCCCTTTCTCGACTCTTCATTTTGCATCCTGTAATGTTCTGATCTGTTCAGTGTAATTGCTCTTTCATGAGCCTCAACTATGTATACCAAAAAAAAAAGTTGTTTCTCGATCACAAACTGACGTTTGTAGACAGAAGGACAGACAGACAGACAGACAGAAGTGAACCAATTGCTTAACCCCAATTTTCCCTTCGTATGCGCAATCCTGCCGTCTCACTATCTTCATCATCATCATCCATAAATTCTCCTTTGATATTTCTCATGGGGTCAACATTTGTTTTAACCTTTTCTTTACCCCTTATATTCAGTTTCCTGCAAAAGTATTCATCCCTACCAATAATGTCACATTTAAATGAATTATGAATGATGTAGAAATAATTTCTTCAGTTGAACTTTTTATTCATAAGTGAAGAGATCAAACTAAACACTGGTATGGTTGAAGAAGGTTAAATGTCAGGAGTAGCTACAAAAAACATGTACAAATCAAAATTCACTGGTTGAAAAAGTATTCAGCCCCTTCGGTCAGTACTTTGTGGAAACACCTTTTGCCGCAATGACTGCAATGAGTCTTTTTTCGGTCTCTACCAGCTTTGCACAGTGAGATGGTGAAATCTTTGCCCATTCTTCAAGTGAAAATTGCTCTAGTTCTGCCAAGTTTGATGGGGAACACCGATGGATCGCAATCTTCAAGTCTCGCCATAAATGTTCAATTGGGTTCAAGTGAGGACTTTGACTGGGCCACTCAAGAGCAATTATTTTATTCTTATTCAGCCACTCCAGTGTGGCTTTAGCTTTGCGCTTCGGATCATTATCCTGCTGAAATGTGAATCTCCGACACAGTTTCAGATACATAGCTGACACAAGCAGGTTTTCATCAAGGATTCTCTTGTACTTTGCACCGTCCATTGTCCCTTCTATCCTGACAAGCTTGCCAGTCCCTGATGATGATAAGCAACCCCATAACATTATCCTGCTATCACCATGCTTGACAGCATGGATGGTGTTGACTGGATGATGTGCAATGTTATGGTTGCGCCAGACGTAACGCTTTGAATTTCGACTAAAACGTTCAATTTTTGTCTCGTCTGCCCATAAAAAGTTTCTCCACATGCAGGCAGTGTCATTAAGATGCCTTTTTGCAAACTCCATAAGAGCTTTTAGATATGTCTTTTTTTCAGTAATGGCTTCATTCTTGACACCTGTCCAGAGAGGCCAGCTTTATGAAGGGAACGGAATATTTTTGATTGATGAACACCGACCCCCATCGTGAGCACAGAGCCTTGCAGATCTTTTAAAGTCATTGTTGGATTTACAGTGACACCCCAAACCAGTTTCCTGCTTGCTTGACTGCTAAGTTTGGATGGGTTACCTGATCTGAGTAGAGTACAGGTGGTATGATACATCTTCCACTTCTTAATAATGGATTTCACCATACTCAAAGGGATAATGGGTATCTTTGAAATCTTCTTATAACCCTCTCTCGAATGGTGCTTCTCCACTACTTTATCTCTGACTTCTTAAGAACGTTCTTTGGTTTTCATGTTTGCCTTGTTGGTTGTCCAAGTGAGTTGCACCTTAAAACTCTGGATATGTTGGGGAGCTTAATTTTTAAGTTAAACTGCTGATTACATACAGGTGAAACCTATTAGACTTATTTTGTTACCTTTCAAACAAATAATTTTCTCCTGAAGTGATTTAGGGTTGATTAGGCAAATGGTTTGAATACTTATGCAACTGAGAATCATCTGATTTTGTCTGTTCATCAAACTTATTCACATTTTATCCACACTTTTTTTTTTAGCTTCATCACTTTGGAGTAGTTTGTGAATGCTCTGTATATTAAGTTTGATTTGAAAGTATCATGAAACTAGATATTATTTCATAGAATACATACCCAGCACAGTCTTGAGAAGAACTTGGTGTGAGCCAACCCTTTCGTTTTTAAAGTTTTTTTTTTTTTTCATCATCCAATGTGGCTGCCAGACCACGTGACCGATGTCATTATCTTTATCAAACCATATTTCCCATTAGTAGTTGATCAATTGGTTAAATTTTACATTGATCGGTTAAGCAGTTTCTCCAACAAAGATTTTCAAAGATTTTTTCCCTATGATCCAATATGGCTGCCAGAGCACGTGACACATGATGGCCATTTTTATGAAAATCCTGTTCAAATTTCAAATCAATCAGATGAAAATTGAGGATTTCAGAAATTTTGCCTATGTAGACCTTTTGGCTTACGTTGATCTCAAAAAAAATAAAATTGGTGGTTGAATTCAGTGAGGTGATATGAAAATTCTGTTCAAATTTCAAGTCAATCAGATGAAAATTGACAACTTTAGAAATTCCGGCTAATGTTGACCATTTGGCCTATGTTGACCTCAAAAATAATTGATAGACGATTTCAATGATGAAATTTGAAGAGGATTTTCACATTTGCAGTCAATCGGATGAAAATTGACAATTTTAGAAATCCGGCCAAAGTTGACCTTTTGGCCTATTTTTACTTCAAAAATAGTTGGTGGTTGAATTACGTAACCTGATATGCAAATCCTGTTCAAATTTAAAGTCAATCAGATGAAGATGAAATACTTTTGAAAATTGGCCTATGTTAAGCTCAAAAGAGTGACCACTATATCACATGGTCATGTAACATTTGGTAAAGTTTCAATTTCCTCAGTTGAACGATTTTCGATGTACAATCTTAAGAAAATGCAGACACGTACAACGTACAATGTACATTCGACATTTGTACGTCCGCTTGCGATCACTTAACCCTGCTTTTCGCTTTGTCAGCGCTGGGTAATAAGCTAAGGTGGCATCAAAAAGTGAAAACTTTGGAGGGGGGTGAATACTTTTGCAGGCCACTGTACTGAAAGAATGTCTGGTGTTTTAAAAAAAATAATTTTGGCCTGCTGAGTTGTTTTCTTTACTAGTCTCTGTTTACTCATATACTGGTGTGAATCAGAATCGATTCCTGCTATTCTGTATTTGATTAATTTTGTACTTATTCATCAAGTACAAAAGCGACATGTGAGTATTTTGTAGTTATGCTTGTCCCTAAAACACTACTTACCTTCCTCGTAATCCACTCTGGTCTCTTTCTACCACTACCTTTACATGTCACAAGAATACACCTACTCTGCACCCTACACAATTTCTCCTTGAAGGTTGCACATTTCTCTGATGCAGACTGCTCACACGTTAGCGTTTCCCAATGTAGAGCACCTAACTCTCTTGTCGTATCTTCAAAGTTTGCCTTCCTGAAATCCAACAGCCTCACCATACTATCCGGAGCTACGCATCTCAATAACATACAGTAGTTGCACACATTATGACATGGTCACTTGTCCCCAGATATTCTGTTCTCCAACCTCCACCTCCTCTACCATATTGAGATCACTGCTTTAAAAGAAAAAAATCTAAGACCACATCTGCTCCCCTCCCTTTGACCTGATATTGATTTAATTTCATGTTGATGGCCCAGAATAACACCTCACTCACTTCAGTTGCTCTAGAGCAAGTGTGAAGCAATTGTACAAAATAAACGCTGCTTCAGAAACATTATGCGAAGAAGAGGAAGGTCTTGCATTTAGGATAAAATAACACTTGGGAATTTTTATTTATTTTTAAACCATGTACTACATCTCAAGATCTTTGTTAATGATCCAGCAATTACAGGAAACACAAGGTGAGATACAAAGCAAGGTCATTTGGGAAATATATCATAATTGCATAACGGTATTGAAAGCAAAGATTATCGAGATAAGTGCAAGACGATGAATGTGCGGGTTTCCAACCTCAGGGAAACAATCTTCTCTAGTGTGTGTTTGGCATTTATTGAAGGCCTTACAGGTATGGGGCAATGTAGGATTATGAAAAATTCCACTACAATTGCAGGTGTGATGATAATGTGCTGAGGAAGTGCCTCCATGATATGAAAATTGATTCCAGAATGATCACCACGATATGCAACGCTTGCTCGATTCTAATTCCACTTACGGTTTGCTTACATCTCCGGCTCTGATTGGGTTTAACCGTGGCGAGGAATCCAATCATTCATGAAAATAGCTGATTAAAAGCAAAGATTACTTTATCATCAGAGGCAGAAGGGTGAGGAGGTCCAATGCATACAAAGCCATGACCTCAGATTCTCAGAAGCGGTTGTCCTTCCCACCTTTACCGCTATTTCCCCTTCAGCCTGAACAGCGAAAGCAAACCTTGGTTTAGGCAAAACAAGAACGACAAACACGATCTGACTTATCGAGGCCTAGCTTCTCGGGCATGTTGCCGCTGCCCAAGAGCAATCAATCAGTAACACAAGAAGTGATGTGCCTTTCCGCCCTCCCAACCCCTCAACCCCCAACTCCTCACAAGGTACATGAATAATTCATAAGGCAATCCACCCCAAGCAATAAACCCAACACAGCTCCGTAGAGTAAACAGACTGCTCGGCAGATCGATTTGGTTATTGGCTCTTTAGCCTCGGGTTATTGCCTTATATCCCCCTGCCGGATCTTAATGCCAAGCTGTTTTTGTGTCCTAAAGACCTGCAGTAATTCAACGTGAATCAATGTAGCACTTTAAACCTAATCAGTTTGTCTTAATTATGCTTGCAGGGCACAGCAGCAAAATTGCATTAGGTTGGAGGCGGCACGGCTGACCCGGGTGAGGATAATTACAAAATGGCTGCCCACGATTCCACGATGCATCACGCGGTGATATAATTCCTGAAATTCCCTCATTGCGCCTGCAGGCCTGTTTGCATTGCGAACAGGATATTTCAGCTGGTTGCCAGAAAACAATTTCTTGGGATTCAGAACATCCTGTTTATTATGCCTTGTCCATTGTATTACCCGCAGTGATTCACAAGGCAGGCAGTGGGTCTGTCGCAATGGCAACCAGTGGAAGCGAGGCTTGGTAGTGCCAAACAGCTTCTCAGATAAGAGGATTGTTTTATGAGCATCCAAGGTGGACCAATCGCCAGTCGACCAAAGTAGCAAACCTTACAATATTCCCGGCATATAGACATTTCATCCCCTCATAGGATTCTCTGAGCGTACTCTTTTCTTCTCCGCGGAGACACTAAAGGATTGGTGAAGTCATGCAAATTGAGGAGGGATGTTCTGCACAGATATAGCCTTTGGGACAGAGGTTTCAGGGAGTGGGATTGGAGGCTGAATGGTGCAGTTTGTAAAAACATGCACCTGCGGAAATTGCCTTGTTAACAACTTTAGACCTTTCTAAGATGCCAGAGTGTGTGTGTTGTGTGTGTGTGTTGTGTGTGTGTGTGTGTGTGTGTGTGTGTGTGTGTGTGTGTGTGTGTGTGTGTATGTGTGTGTGTGTGTGTGCACGCGCGCATATCTGTTCCCTTAAAAGCAACCGAAAACGGATCTGTTGCTCATAAGGCTCTGAGATACCGAGGCCCATTTTCCATTTGCACAGATCTGGCATTTTCAAAAATGAATTTCATGAAATATATGGTCCCATTTTGGCTTCCATCTCCGCAGGCTATCGTTTGCTCACCGAGCAGAACGGCATTGTTTAAATTAATGTATGAGTGAGAGGGGAGATGGCTGAGTGTGTAATGGCCTTCACCACAAGTATATCTTGATGCTTACTGATGGTCCCCTGGAGGGAACATTTCAAATTGTTGGTAATAAAATTACACCCTATATTGGTTTATTACACCTGCCAGCCCTCCGCAACTTATTTCCCTAAAGGATCCTTAATTCTGACGCTTGTAACCTGTTCTAGTCCGCCTGCTGCTTGGAGTCACAGCGACATATTTAATGCCGGAAATGTGTCCTGAACAAAGCAAAACAATCATTTATTTGATTGTCTTGTATTTTCATGCGATAAACCATTTTGCTTTGTCATATGTTCGTGCAAAATCGTTACAAAACTGAGTCATTATAAATCGTGTATAGTCCTTGTATAACGCCGAGACCGCTTTAAGTAAGACCTTTGGCTCTTCGCACATGAAGGTTGTTTTGTAGATAGCACAAGGATATTTTCGTTATTCTTTGATCATATTTTCAAACGAAACATGTTTGCAGGTTAACCGGACGGTTTCAGTGCGACGGGATGGTGCAGACGTAACTACCACACTTACCTTTGACCTCTCTAATAGTATGGGTTCGATTCCTGACCTGACTGCAAACTGTCGGATTTGTGCTTCGCAGGCAGCGTGTTGCATCACGATGTCCACCGACTCTCAGACGGACGTTAAGCCGGCTCTCCTGCCTGTCCACATTAGCTGGTGGACGTTAAAGATCTCATGGTGCCTTTCGCAAGGAATAGGCAAGTTATTGCTGTCTAACAAATTACAAATTCCTGCCAGCTTCAGTCGAATGTCAAGCCTGGCCAGGCAGTTTGTGAAAGAAGGACCAAAAACATTCCACAGGCGACACCACAAGAAGATGGGAATAGTTTGAGCCGTGAAAGTGGTGTCTGCAGTAGATTCATTTTCATGTAATCATTTCCTCCATGTTTCCCTCTGGCTCTTTGTGTAAACTATGTCTGGAGTTATAAAACTTTCAAAAATGAATGGGAAACCATCATGGAAATTAAATTTGGTTGAGTCATCAGTAAGTTAGAGGCAAAACAGAGATATTGTTTTCTTGAATCCCTTTTCATTGCCACCTGAAACAGATTACCAAACGATGATAACGACGAGAAACACTCAAACAAATTTAAGTCTCTCATTTGGCTCAAGTACTAAACTATAATATCGTTACCCTCATAACAAAAGTGCCGAAGCTTCATCAACGAATAAAATGACTCAGAAACTTTTGTTATGAGGGTGACGACATGTTCCTTACTTATCAGGTTTTTCAGAGTAAATGTGGCTACCGATCATGTGCTGCCCTGGTTAGGCCCAAAAGTCTTTATTACCTATGCCACCATCTGTCAGTTTGTCGTCTGTCTGTGAATCTGATATTTCAAAAAGTTGTGGATATATATCTGTGGACATCTGATATCTCAGATGAAACTTGGTGGACAGATTGGGTGTGTGACAAAAGTGAATCGATTCGATTTTGGAGAAGATCTGAATCTGGATACAATAATTTTTTTCGATTCAAAAGTGATTTTCACCATTGAGACATGTGGCTAAAAACGATATATAGCATGATATCTCAAAAAGTTGTGGACGGGTTATCACAAAACTTGGTGGATGAGTTGGCTTGGTGACAAGAACAAGCCGATCCAATTCTGGTTCAGGTACGGATTCAGATCCAGCCTATTGGTGGGATACAAAATGTGAACTGTTCAGCCTGGCAGAGGTATGCACTCTACCGAGTGCCCGTTCTAATGCTTCCTGTTGAACAAGAAAGAGCGTTGAATAAACTATTCGGAATGAAAAGCAACTATAATCCTGATGGTTGTACTATTGTTGTCTTGTTTCCACGACAGATCAGGCTGGTCACTCCGTTTCCAGCACAGTTCATGATGACTGGTCAGTCTAAGAATTTTGTTCCAATACATAAACAGGAACAAAGAAGTCACGCCGCACTCTCTTTTAAACCAAGTCACCAGGTGCAGTAAAAATTTCTCATCATTTTCATGCATATTTCATGAATATATTTGTTGTACATGAATGCTATTGGAAACACTTCAGGAGGTAGAATATCTAAAAAGTGATGATCTGGTCCTAACGGAAAATTCTGTGCAGGACACACATCCAATTCAGGTACATTCATTTTGTGCACAGATGTGATGGAAATTTGACACGTATGTTCAAGATATGTCACTGCACTTCGCTGCTCACCCTTCGCCTCTCACTTAAGCTGGCTGGATAATTTAGAGGTGCGCACACTCACCTCTCAGCTGTCTGGCCTGGGTTTGAATCTCTGGCCAGCTACAAAATGAGGCAGGGCGATACATCAATGTGTGCGGCGTCCCTTGGATGGACATTAAACTGGGCGTCTCGTCTGCCGCCATTAGTTCGTGGATGTTTAAGATCCCACGGTGTCCTTCACAAAAGAGTAGGTGAGCTATCTCCGACAACCTGAACAAATTCCAAATTCCTGCTCCAAACTACATTGGGGAATATTATAACAGTGGCGCAGCCATGTGCGTCATAGAAGAGAAGACGTTCTCGCCCTTCAGCACTCAAGTCCCTTTTCGTCAACTTCGCTGAAGAGATGGCCCTTTGGTGCAAGAAAAAAAAAAAATCGAGGAGGACGCCATTGTGTTAAAACTGCTCAAAATGGCCACCGGTCGAACAATGCATGTTTGGTCCAACAGATCTGTTCAGTGTCGAGCACAAGTCCTGCTGGCTGTGGCTCGAGGCCGAGCGTCGAGCAGCCTCGCAGGCACAGCGATGAACCGGGACTTGTGAGCGTTCATTAGAATTCAGCCGCTGACAAGCTCAAATGTAGTTAAAGTAACACAGAGCAAGAGACGAGGAGAGTTCAAATCGGTGTGTAAACAGCGGCGGCAAAGGAGGACTATGGGAGGCGAGACTTTGAATCACCGCCACCGTGCGCTAATTACATTCATTATCACAGCCTACCTTTGGGGAAGGGGTTCATGGAAAGGTCACAGACACCTGCCATGCGGCGATACAAGCAATTAGCAACATCACGAGGCGGGAGCATTGAATTGTAAATGGGCCAAAGTGAAGAGAGAGAGAGTTTCCTCTTGTTTTGCATCTTGGGTGAATTTGTGGGCCTGTAATTGTGTGCTTGTTATGCTAATTCAACCCAGATGTGCCATTCAGCTGTTTGACAATGCCTCGCGATAAACGCGGCCTCTGTCTATGTGTAATGGCTCTGGAGGTAATTAACAGTGCAAATGCAGTACAAATACTGTCATTTTGCAAAAAAATATATCATTAATTATAATCGCTACTTCCAGACCATTGCTGTAAATACAAAAGTTATCTGCAACAGTAAAAAGGCTCGTCTGCTCTAATTACCCTAATAAGCTCTGATGTTTTTTTGTTTTTTTTAAGGAAAAATGAAAAAAAGAAGATCCTCTGCTCATCGTGCACTTGTTTTATTATTATTATTATTATTATTATTATTATTATTATTATTATTATTATTATTATTATTCCATAGTACATTAGTTAATGGTTGTGCAATGGCTTCGTTTGATTTCTCTTTCAAGCGACCCTCGTGAATTTGGGGCAATATGATTTCCACCTCGATTGGAAATTTTCCCTGCCTCCCCCTGACCTCCAAAGCGCTAAATGACTCGCCAAACTGAACGGTTTCCTCCAATCATGGAATTGGGCACTCTATTCCGTGGCCATAACTTTTCTGGCTTTTGATTGGAGGAAGCATTCAACACTCCCAGTCGATCCTATCAGCCTGTTCGGTGGAAATTGGGCCATAACATGTGACGTGGTGCATTTGAGTCATCTTAATTAGCTGGGGTTGTATTGGCTCGAGAGAGAGAGAGACTCTGACGAGCGAGCGAGGCCTTGCCATCTTGGATAATGGAAATTGCTTTGTAAACAACGAACACTTAGATATATAGGACAGAAAGCAAGAGGAAAAATGGGGGGGGGGGGGTGGGGGAGGGGAATCCCATTGCAGAAATTGGACACAAATGGTCACATGCAATATGTTTATATGTACATTTATACTCTTTGGAAATTCCTGTTGTTTTGTTGAAACTCTACAAAATTCCAATCACGATGAAGATGATGGCCACGAAGATTAATTTGTTTATTTAATTATATAAATTTTCCTCCCTTCTGCCCTGCAAAGGCCCAACGTCAGCATGATGCATCCTACAGAGCCTCATTTCACGTTGTTACCCCAGCGCGCAATATTAGCATCCGTTGAAGCAGATGGCCATCGCTCGTCATTTCACGGGATGATAGCCAAGCGGCAGAGGGGAAAACAACGGGAGGGATTTATGTAGATAGCAAGCAATCAACGCCTGCCTGCCAACCCCCGCGTCACAATGCCGCACTTGTCACAGCGCAATCTCCCATCAGCACTCTGCTGTGTAATTGAACTCGGGAATCTGCGAGGAGTGAAGCAACTTAATAGCATGCGCGGGCATGTTTGCGCTCGCCAAACAAAATTTATTGCTGGCAAGCTTAAGTGGATATATACTTGGGAGCAGGCTAGATGAGTCCATTGTTAATGTTCCTCCAGACAGGATGACGAAACGAAGGAATGGAATAAAGATGGAGAAAATTATTGAAATGGTATTACACCCCCTCATGCTCCATGTTTCTGCCACCTCGTATGCCACTTTTATACCTGCAGCCTGTGCCGAGCTCACACCTTGCTGTCGGTGTGCATACTCACCAAGTGTGCCGTGAGCGAGGCCGTGCCAGGTTGGGTGAGGCTCTAGCCCATCACGTTCACTGCTTCATCGTGTAAACTTTATGTTCCAGCTTCTGTATTGCAACGCCGTTTTGCTGTTCCATGGTATGCGGGATGTTAAAAAAATGTATACCCAACGAGATACTCATAATACTCCGACACGAATGTTTTCATTTTTCAACACACAAAAAATAAATATGTGCAGTCTATATACTGTGCTAGCAAACACCACCTATCACTTCACTGACGAAGATACTAAGAGGGGGGAGAGGGAGAGGGGAAGAAGGGGGAGGGAGAGGAGGTGGTGGAAGAGAGAGACAGAGGGAGAAGGGAGAAAGTCAGAGGGGAGATTGGAGATAGAGGAGGGGAAGGGGGAGAAAAAGGAGGGAGGGAATACTGAGGGGGGTGGGAGAGGAGGTAGTGAAAGAGAGAGACAGAGGGAGAAGGGAGAAAGTCAGAGGGGAGAATGGAGATAGAGGAGGGGAAGGGGGAAGAAAAAGGAGGGAGGGAATACTGAGGGGGGTGGCAAGGAGGGGTGGACGAGGGAGGGCAGAAGGAAAGAGAGGAGATGGGAGGAGTGAGGAGGGGTGGGGGATGGGAAGGCAGCGTGGGGAGGGGAAGGGAAGGCATCGTGAATGTAGGAGAAGGCAAGGCAGCATGAGGGGAGAGGAGAGAAAGGCAGCATGAGGGGAGACAAGGGGAAGGCAGTGCGAGTGAAGAGGAGGGGAAGGCAGTGTTAGGGGAGGGGAGGGATAGGCAGCATGAGGGGAGAGGAGGGGAAGACAGCATGAGGGGAAGGGAAGGCAGCACGAGTCCAAGGGAAGGCAGCATACTCGGGTACTGTCAATCATTGATTGCGAAAGCAAACATGTTGCTGTTGCAGTCTTTGGTTTCTTTGAATCCGCATTCTCAACCGTCACGATTAGGTACTGTCTCTGGTGTTAGGTTTTCAAATGTTTTCGTATTTCGGACGTATTACAGTGATGAGCATGGTCTATTGAACAAAGTGAGCATGCAACTTTCGGACTTTCTTCTTTGACCTTCGCAAAAAAGTTACAAATTGCACTTCTGGACCTTTTGAATGATGTGTTGTCAAAACTTTATCAGATGATGTATTGCCTACCCATCCATCAGCAAAGCAATCGGCATGCTTTACCAGCCAACTCGAAATGCCTTAAAATTTAAAAGGAACATGCACTTGGGGAATGTTGAATTTGCAAGTGATTTGCTTTTGCTGCTACACTGCAAACGGGATGCCTCAAGGGGAGTGTTCCTTTTCAATGAATACACTACCAGGCCATGTGTACGCAGAACATTCCCAACAGGGACGAAAAAAAATTCCCAAAAATAACGCTTCTTTCTATGAAGTATCCCTGGAAATATAGCGTGCTTTTGACAAGGTCTGGCACCCTGACCTGCTCAACAAACTCTCTTCCGATGGTAGTCAAGGCCATCTCCACTCATGGCTCGCAGATTTTCTCTCCCGTCACAGCCATCATGTGGCCCTCAATGGAGTTCTTTCATCCCCTCTTCGAGTCCAGGCTGGAGTTGCTCTGGGCAGGGTTCTGGGCCCTGTTCTTTTTCTGGTTTTCATCAATGATCTCTCCGACTCTCTGGAAAATCCTCTATATCTCTTTGCTAATGACTCCACCCTCTGCCGTACCATCTGTCATCCCTCAGACTGGCAAGCAGCAGCTTCTTCGCTCTCTGCAGATCTGGGTAAGATCACAAACTGGTCCAACACGTGGAACATGTCTTTCAATCCTTACAAATCTCACACTCACACTATGTCTTTCCGAAAGGACAGTTTGGAACCCCCCCCACCTACATTCTCAACAATCCTCTGTTAGAAGTTCTGTCTTTCAAGCTTCTGGGTCTCACTATCTGCCATGATCTTTCCTGGGAAAGTCACATTTCCAACCTGGTTTCCAAAGCCTGTCACCAACTGGGAATCCTCCATTGTGCAAAGTCCTTCCTCGGCCCACCAGAGCTCCCGGCCACATATAAAGCTTTCGTCCGCAGCCTGATGGAGTACTGCTCTCCCCGCTGGGATGGTGCTCTTGCCTCTCATCTTTCTCAGCTTCACGCAGTGGAAACCAAGGCATTTTGGATCATTGGTATCTCCCACGATGAGGCTGAGTCTTTGGGCCTCTCACTCTCTCACAGCAGGCAGTGCTGTGTATTTCTGCAGTATGCATTGTCGAGGCTCGTATGAGAGCTAACACACAACCCACAGCAAGGGGGGTATGAGACAAGAGGGGCAGGAGTGGGAGGGACAAAACAGTGGGGAACAGAGACAATAGGAGATCTGGGGAAGGGAGAGGGATGGGGCGGGGAACACGGGGTATACAAGATGGGCATTACAGGGACTTTCAGGAAGGAAAGCAGGGAATTTGAAGGAGATGGGTTTGGGGTGGATTAACAGGGGTAGAAAGGGTCGAGGATTTGGATGGGGTAAGATAAGAGGTGGTGGTGAATAACTGTTTCAAAGGCCTGGAGGGAAGAATGGGATTGAATAGCATGAGGGAGTTTATTCCAAAGGCTGGAAAAAAGAGGAATGAAAGAGTGAAGGTGAGTAGCGATTCGTGATTTTGGTAGTTTTACCAGAAGTGGGTTGTTGGCAGACCTTGAGCGCCCTGCAGAAATACCGTGGGGACAAATTGCAGACACAGCAGGGGGCGAGACTGGAGAGGAGAAGGTAGAAGAGAGAAAGACCACTGACCTATCTGTGGTGAGAGAGTGAGAGGCCCAAAGACTCAGCCTCATCACGGGATACGCCAATGATCTGAAATGCCTTGGTTTCCACAGTGTGAAGCTGAGAAAGGTGAGAGGCAGGAGCACCAGCCGAGTGGGAGAGCAGTACTCCATCAGGCTGCTGTCAAAAGCTTTGTCTGTGGTGAGGAACTCAGGTGGGCCGAGGAAGGACTTTGCGTGATTCCCAGTTGGCGACTGGCTTTGGAGGCCAGGGTGGAAATGTGGCTTTCCCAGGAAATATCATGGCAGATATTGAGACCCAGAAGCTTGAAAGAAAGGACTCTTCCAGAGAATTGTTGAGAAAGTGGATGGGGGAGTTGTTCCAAACGGTCCTTTCGGAAAGACATAGTGTGAGTGTGAGATTTGTCAGGATTGAAAGACATGTTCCACGTGTTGGACCAGTTTGTGATTTTACCCAGATCTGCAGAGAGCGAAGAAACTGCTGCTGGCCAGTCTGAGGGATGACAGATGGTACGACAGAGGGTGGAGTCATCAGCAAAGAGATAAAGAGGATTTTCCAGAGAGTCGGAGAGATCATTGATGAAAACCAGAAAAAGAACAGGGCCCAGAACACTGCCTTGAGGAACTCCAGCCTAGAATTGAAGAGGGGATGAAAGAACTCCATTTAGGGCTACATGTTGGCTGCAACAGGAGAGGAAGTTTGCACGCCATGAGTGGAGATGGCCTTGGATATCATAAGAAGAGAGTTTGGTGAGCAGGGCAGGGGCCAGACCATGTCAAAAGCACGTGATATGTCTGAGGATATGGCTCTGATTTCATTTTTGGGCATTGAGTACCTCCATCCATTGTTGGGAGAGCAGAAGCAGCATATCCAGGGTAGAGTGACCTGGTCTGAAACCAAATTGATGATTGGAAATCAATCCATTGGAGAAGAGGAAGGACTTAATGTCTGAAGCGATGATGGATTCCATCACGTTGCTGATGATCGCGAGAAAGCTGATTGGTCTGTAGCTGCAGGGATCTGTTTTTGCACCTTTTTGTGCAAGGCAATAATGTTTGCTGATTTTCAAGCAGATCGCAGATGACCTTGAGTAAATGAGAGGGTGAATAGAACAGCGAGAGGGTGAGCAAGAGCAGAAAAGCAGGTTTTTGGAAACATGGGCTGATGCCCTCTGGACCGGTTGAAGAATCTGAGTCGAGGTTTGACAGCAAGCTCTCCACCTTGTCAGGAGAAAAGGACACAGAGTCCAGGGACAGTTGGGTGTGACTGGGTAAGGTGGGTACAGAAAGCGATGGGTTTCGGACACAAGATTTCAATGCAAACACCGAGTTTCGGCATTCAGCCTTTTCATGTGCTGTATTAGCAGGGCGCTTATTTGAGGTAAATTCGGGGATGGAGGGGGAACATACACCAGAAATACATTTGATTGGGCACCACCAGAATTTGGAGGAGGGAGAGGTTTTAAAGTTCAGACTTGAGCTTAGAAAGGTGTTGTTTTCTGGCTCTCCTGAGGGGAGACACAAACTTGTTCTGAGCTTGATGGAAGGAACTGTGATTACGCTTATTTGGGATTGCTCTCCATGAGGAAAAGGCAAGTTGTTTCAGGACAACTGCCTTGCAACAAGCTTCAGTGAACCAAGAGTGGGAGGAATGGTAGGACAACTGAAGATGAGAGGGGATAAATCTGTGCATGAGGAAGAGCAAGTTTCTTTGAAAGAATTCCCAGGATGAGTTGATGTTGGAAAAAGTAGCAATGGGAGACCAGTCTAGAGGTTTGATGGTTGCTTGGAGACCCTGCCAGTTGGTTTGAGTGAAATGCCAGACTCGACGGCGGTGAGGTGGATCACTGATAACAGCCAGAGAGATGTCAACTTTGACAAGGACGAGGTCAGAAGAACCAGAGCAGAGAAAAACAGCAGATATTTTCAGGGGAATTTGTCAAAATCAGATCCCGAAAAGATAGAGTATCATAGGTTGAGATCTAGGTTAGGAAGTTGACTGATTGAGTCAGTCCGAATGAGTCTCAGAAGTCTTTTTCTGAAATGTCATGACAGGTGAGAGAGGTACCCACACCAAGCCAACTGGCATGATGACAATTGAAGTCACCACATATGAGGAACAGAGTTTGGATGAGAAGATAGAAGTTGGTCGATGTTTTTGCACAGTGAGGTGTAGATGGAGTCATCACTGTTTGGTGGAAAGTACAGTACATATATATATATATATATATATATATATATATATATATATATATATATATATATATATATATATATATATATATATATATATACACGAGGTGGGAATGAAGGGGAAGCCGTAGCCAGAGGGATTCCTGGGGGTGTGGGGGTGTGAGGACAATGCATGGAGAGTGAGGAATAGAGTCTTTGATGAAGAGAGCAACTCCACCGCCAGGACAAGGCTCAGGTCTGTCATTCCGGGGGAGGGAGTAACCAGGGAGAGATACTTGGGAGTCAGAGACGTCTTGAGGGAGGAAAGTTTCTGTAAAGCAAATTATGTCTGGTTTGTGAATGGCAACCTGTATGGAAAGATCTGTAAGGTTTGAGCGAAGGCCCTGGATATTTGAGGTCCACACTGTTAATGAAGAGGGAGGGGAGGAGGCATTGGGTGCAGGGGATGGGAGGGGAGGGGATGGTAGCACAAGGGAGGAGGGGGGCAGGAGAGGGGGCAGAAGGCAGTTGAGGATTTGAGGAGGTAGAGTGATGAGATAGATGGAGGAGAGAGGGCAGGGGAAGGAGGCAGCTTTGTGGATGTGAGGGGGGGCAACTTTGAGAAGGGTGAGTGAGGGGGGTGAATGGGGAGAGTTGAGGGAGAAAGGTGAGGGGGAAGTTTTTGAGACAGGTGAGAGGGAAGCTTGGAGGGAGAAGAGTGTGATGGTTGCTTCGAGAGGATGGGGTGAGAGGAATGAGTTGGCACTGAAGTTGGAAAAAATTGATGGTTGATGGAAAGCGAACATTCATGAAAAACTGGGTTTTTTTTTTTTAATCTGAATCAAATTTCAAAATTTTAACCTGTGGAATTGGCCTTAGCAGCAGTTCTGACAACCTAAAAAAAAAGTGTTCATTGGTCCAATTTAGACATTGTTCAAGAGATTCTAGACCTTATCGCCTGTGTGGAAATTAAATAAAGGCACGAACACTGGCGTCTCCAGGCGTTTACCGTATTTTCGGGTGTATAAAAAACACTTTTTTTTGGAAAAAAAAGGTAAAAGGTGGGGGTGCGGTTAATACGTTGGTATAGAAAAGAAAAATCAGTCTTAAAAACTATCAATGCTGAATTTCATTATTTTCTAAATGAACACTTTTGTCACAGTTAGAACTGCTCTGTAAAGCTCAATTCCACCATTTAAATTTTGAAAATCAGTTCTGGTTAAGAGTTTGTTCAACTTTTTATTAACCGTGTGCGGAAATTAATTATTTTTTTAAACCGAGACACCCGGAGCTTTGGTGCTTGGCATATATAAAGCCAGGGCCGGATTTAGGCACGGGCAAGCTGGGCAGTTGCCCAGGAGCCTCCACAACGAGGGGACCTTCCACATATTTCATGAAAAAAAAATTGAAAGGAAAAAAAATGTGTTTGTGAGTGCCTGAATGGTAGTTGGTAGTTCGTGGAACAGATATAAAATATTCATCTTATCTCATTCTCTATTTTATATAGAAGTCAGTTGACTTCTATGGGAGTATGGGACTTTGCACGTCTCTTTACTATTACGAGTACGTACCCGTGTGTGCGTACCCGTACATGCATGGCCGTATGTGCAAAATAATAAATAAAATAAACTTTCAAACCGCGTGCCAGAAACAAACACACAGGCCGTTCCTTCGCTCTCGCGTGCCTGTACGTGCGTGGCCGTACGTGCAAACCCCCCTCCCCCCAAAAAAAAACTTTCAAATAACCACAAAGGCTGTTCCTTCGCTCTCGTAAATGACGACTGGATTGGGGCATTGTGTTTATCTATAAATACGCATAAGAAATCGAGAAATTATTAGAATTCAGTAAGTCATTACTATCCGGAAGTGGTGCGTGCCCGTACTGAATGTTCACATGCATTCAACGAATTATTTTATCGCTTGCATTGAAGTAACAACTGCACTGTGATACTTACACACACAGAGTTAATTAAAATCCAAAGTAAAATCAAGTTTACCTCCCTGTCTTTGCTTGCCATGACATTTGCTATTGACCATTGCCACTCCTACACCACGGGAACTAAGGTGCCCTTTCCCCATCGGCCACACCAACACAGCAACGTGTCTTGTCATTGGTTTGGTAAATAAATGGCCATAACTAGGGAAGCACTTGTCCGATTAATATCAAACCTTGAAAAGGCATATCCTCAGGTCCCCAGCAATATACCTGGCAAGTTTCAATTAGATCGGACCAGTGGTTGTCGAGAAATAGCAGTCACACACACACACACACACACACACACACACACACACACACACACACACACACACACACACACACACACACACACACACACACACACACACACACACACACGGCAGGAATTATAGATAGAGTATCCTCGAATTCTTCAGGTTACATTTATGTTCCTTGTATTTTTAAGGTCACTTTAATAGTTAGCTTACGTTTGGTTAACCCGGCTTTAGCCGTTTGCACTTTGCTCTACAAAACTGTTGAGGTATATTCAGCTCACATCATGGTGAGAAATAGTGGACACGCATGCGCGTCACACGTGCTCACTTATATCTTATGTGAACAGATGTCTTATATGAGACTGAGATTAAAACTTTATGGATGACTGTAAATATGTCTTGTCACCTTTTTAGTATTCCAAGGTAGGGTGGGCCTCCACTACTGAAGGCTGTCCAGGGGCCTCCACTACTGAAGGCTGTCCAGGGGCCTCCACTACTAAAGGCTGCCCAGGGGCCTCCACTACTAAAGGCTGCCCAGGGGCCTCCACTACTAAAGGCTGCCCAGGGGCCTCCACTACTAAAGGCTGCCCAGGGGCCTCCACTACTAAAGGCTGCCCAGGGACCTCCACTACTGAAGGCTGCCCAGGGACCTCCACTACTGAAGGCTGCCCAGGGACCTCCACGACTGAAGGCTGCCCAGGGACCTCCACTACTGAAGGCTGCCCAGGGACCTCCACTACTGAAGGCTGCCCAGGGACCTCCACTACTGAAGGCTGTCCAGGGGCCTCAACTAGTGAAAGCCGTCCAGGGGCCTCCACTACTGACGGCTGTCCAGGGGCCTCCACTTCTGAAAGCTGCCCAGGGACCTCCACTACTGAAGGCTGTCCAGGGGCCTCAACTAGTGAAAGCCGTCCAGGGGCCTCCACTACTGAAGGCTGCCCAGGGGCCTCAACTACTGAAGGATGCCCAGGGGCCTCCACTTCTGAAAGCTGCCCAGGGACCTCCACTACTGAAGGCTGTCCAGGGGCCTCAACTAGTGAAAGCCGTCCAGGGGCCTTCACTACTGAAGGCTGTCCAGGGGCCACCACTACTGAAGGCTGCCCAGGGACCTCCACTACTGAAGGCTGTCCAGGGGCCTCCACTACTGAAGGCTGCCCAGGGGCCTCCACTACTGAAGGCTGCCCAGGGGCCTCCACTACTGAAGGCTGCCCAGGGGCCTCCACGACTGAAGGCTGCCCAGGGGCCTCTGAAATGAAAACGAGAGAAGAACCTTCAGAGTGTAGGCTTTATTCCATTTGATTGAAGCCGCTTCTACGGGCACATCAGGGGATACAGGTGCAGCAAGGAGTACATAAGCAGTAAGGTATACACGTGCAACTAATCACCGCAAAATAAATCAGTATAAGCCCGGAGTCCGATATACTCTCAATTCTCACCATTCAACGAGCACCAAGTGAATCGCCGCCGTAAACGACAATGCCCCTGGGACAATCCCCCTGACCGAGCGGAACCTTAGCTTTATCTATTCCGTGCTCGAGCCGTGCAACATGTGATCATACGTCACGACCTTCAATTCACCACATTTTCCCCGTCTTTAAAATGTAACTAGAGGCCCAACTAACGCACCATGATTACTTCAGCGCTACAGGAGTATACATTTCAAGCAACGCGAACTATCTAAACTACAGAAGCATACATGCCAAGCAGTGAGGATTATTTTGAGTTGTAGGAGCATGGTAATGAGCATCGATATATTATGTAACGAGCATATAGGAGCATGAGCATCGAGGATGCCGATAATCCCCTTTACAGATTGAGTCGGCGAAGGGGTATTATCCGTCGACCTCTCCGGGAGTAAATGGCGGTTTCACTTGAGGGAGGCTTCCGATCCTCTTGGTGAGCCTCGACTCGTGCCGGGGATGACTCCCCGATCGCTCTCGGGTGGAACGCGGCAGCTCCGTCGCCACCATTCTCGGGTGGAGTTCCTGGGGGGGGGGGGACACCTGGGGAGGGGATGTCAGAGGGAGGAGCGCCAGATGGTGGTGTACCTGCGGGAGGAGTACCTGAGGGAGCCAAATGGCGAACTGACACAGTGGTCTCCCTGCCATCTGGGAGCCTGACATGAGCATACTCTGGATTAGTATCGATGAGTTCGACCTCTTCCACCATTGGTTCATACTTGCTTTGTCGTACCGGGCGTTTCATGAACACTGTTCCGGGATGGGTTAGCCAGTTGGGCACCGAATGGCCGTCAACATAATGCCGCTGGTGAGTAAACATTCGTTCGTGAGGAGTTGCATTTGTGGACGTGCAGAGCAAAGAGCGTATGGAATTCAGAGCATTGAGAAGGGTAACCTCCCACTGCTCGGGCCCCAGTCCTCTCAATTTCAGCGCCAGAGTTACGGCTTTCCAAATAACTCCATTATATCGTTCCACCTGCCCATTACCCTGTGGGTTGTAACCCGTCGTTCGACTAGTTGCTATGCCGTGCTCTAATAGGAATTGTTTTAGCCCAGCCGACATGAAACACGGCCCTCTGTCTGAATGTATGTACGAAGGTTTCCCAAACATAGCGAAGAGGTCAGACAGACATTTCACGACAGTGCCCGAGGTCATATCCGAGCACGGAAATGCGAAAGGGAACCTTGAATATTCATCAACAACAGTGAATATGTATCTGTTGTCTGTCTCGGTCGGCAGGGGCCCTTTGAAGTCAATGTTTAGTCTCTCGAAGGGAGAAGTGGCCTTGATCAATCTGCCAGAAGCCGCGCCATAGAATCTGGGTTTTAGTTCAGCACAAACAGGGCATGAAGCATTCATTTGTTTAATATCTTCGATAGAATAGGGCAGGTTCTGTCTGCGTACGAAATGTGCCATTCTGGTTACCCCCGGGTGACACAGAGACACATGGAGGTCTTGCAAAGCCCGACTGATTGTCGCCGAACAGTAGACCCGAGAGAAGGTGTCTGCAGCAGGGTTTTCCCTCCCGGGCCGGTAAACTATGTCGTAACTATAGCAGGCTAGGTCTATCCGCCATCTCATAATTTTTTCATTCTTAATTTTCCCGTTATTTTTCCAATCAAACATGAATGCCACGGATCGTTGGTCCGTAACGAGCGTGAAATGGTTTCCCAGTAAATAGTGTCTCCATTTACGTAGGGCCTCGACAATGGCGTACGCTTCCTTCTCTATTGCCGAGTGTCTCTGCTCGCTTCCAGAGAGAGTTCTCGAGAAGAACGCGACGGGTCGCCCAGACTGATTAAGCGTAGCAGCTATCGCGTGATCAGAAGCATCTGTTTCCACCACGAAGGGCACCGAGCTATCGATCGATAATACCACGGAATTACTGATGTCATCTTTGAGGCTGTGGAAAGCTTTCACAACAGCGGCATCTGGTGGGAAGTTTTTGCAATGCACTAGGGGATGTATTTTCTCGGAGTATTGGGAAATCCATCTTGCATAGTAAGCGAACATGCCGATCACCCGGCGCATTGTCTGCAGGTCCTGAGGTGGGGGTAGCTCACGAAGTGGGCGCAATCGTTCAGGATCAGGCTTAATCGTGCCGTCGGCTATCGTGTAGCCGAGAAGGTCAATTGACCTTGCTGAGAATACGCATTTCTCGTAGTTGAGAGTCAGATTATATTTTCTAGCAATGCTCAAGAATCTGTCCAGATTCATATCATGTTCCCCCTGATCCCTACCGCACACTGTGACATTGTCCACGTAAACAAAAGTGTCTTTGAGGTTTTCATCGGAGATGATGTCGTCCATAACCCGTTGGAAGCAAGCTACTCCATTCGTGACACCGAACGGAATCCTCCTAAATTGGTAGAGGCGTCTACCTGCCTGGAATGCGGTGTAAGGTTTGTCTTCCTCTCGGATGGGAATTTGATGATAGGCGCTTCGCAAATCGATGGTGCTGAATATCTTATAATTGGCCACGCGTTCGACCATCTCGTCTATGCACGGCAAAGGGTAGGCATCGAGTTGGGTGAAACGATTGACCGTTTGGGAATAATCGACAACCATTCGTTTCTTATGATTCTGATTGGTGGTGACCAACACCTGTGCGCGCCATGGCGAATCGCTCGGTTCTATAATTCCTTCTTCCAGTAATCGCTTGGTCTCTGAAGTGATGAAGTTCATATCAGCAGTGGTATATCGCCACGATTTGATCGCTATCGGTTTACAGACCGGCGACAAGTTAGCAAACAGCTGGGGGGACGTTACCTCTGCGGTGGTCAAAGCATTTAAAATTAGACGAGGTTTGCTTCCTCCAAAGGGTATTTCGACGCTCGTGTGCTGCTTGAGGACATTATGACCCAGAATTACGTCTGCGCATAAATCACGAAGCACCAGTACCCTTACATCCCGATGCGTGTACCCTTTTACGTCCAATTCAACATTGCAGTACCCTCGTATGCGGGACTGTAGTGATGTGGCGGCCATGCATACCGTATTGTCTGTCGGGTGGATCTTCCATTTCCTGCCCTTCACTAGCAAGCTGTTGACGAAACTTTCAGAGCTACCGGTATCAATCAGAGCCTCAGCCATATGCCCGTTAATTCGTACGTTGATGATAGCCTTGGATAGATTCCCCGGTGAGGCTGCAGTTAGTTTCTTTTGTGAGTAGAGAGCCACAGAAGTGGGTTTATTTCTCCTTAGAGTAGATTTACATACCCTGGCATAATGCCCTTTCTTGTCACAATTCATGCATGTGGCATCTCTGGCAGAGCATTTGTGGCGGGGGTGTCTTTTGTACCCACAAAAGAAGCATTTACCAACCGGAGTAGTTGCTGAGGAGTTTGACGAGGTCTGGGTATCCGACTCCTCGGGTTTTTCTCCATCCCCTGTGTCAGGCTGTGTCTGTGTCTGTGGGGTTCCTTGAGTTTCCACCGTAGCGGCGTTCATTAGCAGCATCGGTGTCCCAAATGACTCAGATTGCTGCTGAGCCGTATCCATCGCTCGAGCCTGGTCGACTACCTTTTCAAGAGTGGGTTGCGCTTTCTCTAGTAAGCGTTGCCGTATGTGGGCTGATCTGAGTCCATGGATAAATGCCTCCCGGGTCGCTTCATTTCGGTGTTCCTCGGCGTTTACGGCCCAGAAGCTGCCGTCTTTTCCCAGCTGTTTCAGAGCTTGCAGGAACTGATCGATTGTCTCCCCGGCTGCTTGCTTGCGTGTGTTGAGAAGATGTCGTATGTATACCTCGTTCTTGCGCTTCACGTAGAGCGCCTGCAGCACGTCGATCGCTGCTTCATAGATGTCACACTCCGAGAAGAGCCTGTATACGCTGGGCGAGACATGATTCACAAGGGCGGCCAATTTGTCGGCTCCCTCTTCGATGATGGTCAGATAGTGTGAGAAGGAACGGAACCAATGCGACCATTTCATTTCTGAGTCAGTCGCGTTTGGGTCTGCGTCGAACCTCTCTGGTTTGTAGATCTTGTCCATCGTTGGTTGAGAGAGCCGAGAAAACCAAATGGAATAAATTGAAATGAAAACGAGAGAAGTACCTTCAGAGTGTAGGCTTTATTCCATTTGATTGAAGCCGCTTCTACAGGCACATCAGGGGATACAGGTGCAGCAAGGAGTACATAAGCAGTAAGGTATACACGCGCAACTAATCACCGCAAAATAAATCTGTATAAGCCCGGAGTCCGATATACTCTCAATTCTCACCATTCAACGAGCACCAAGTGAATCGCCGCCGTAAACGACAATGCCCCTGGGACAATCCCCCCGACCGAGCGGAACCTTAGCTTTATCTATTCCGTGCTCAAGCCGTGCAACATGTGATCACTCGTCACGACCTTCAATTCACCACAGCCTCCACTGCTGAAGGCTGCCCAGGGGCCTCCACTACTGATGGCTGCCCAGGGGCCTC
>NC_140971.1:48126329-48191329 GCF_056783735.1 Eptatretus burgeri | reverse complement strand
CACGCTCTCCATTATGGCATAGAATGGTATTTTCATACATATATACATATTGCACACGCACGAGCGCACACACACAAACAGGGTTTTGCCGAGCAGGCACGGAAGACGTTAGCCATTATAAAGCTTGCAGGGTGAGTGTGATAAATATCTGAGGATATGCTGAAGATTCAATAGGTCAGTGGGTTATTGCTGTGTCAGCAATGAGGTCTTTGGGTTTGAGTCCTGAGTTGTCAGTAAATAGACACCATGATTTTAAAAATATATATTTATTGAACATTTGAATAACATTTGATCCATTTTAATACATACACTAGTATTTGGGAGACTTGACATTTGCAGATTTCAATGCTTTTACTCTTTCAGGCATTGACCTAACAAGTTCCAAAATTTTCTCTTGTGGGATTTCTGCCCAGGCTTCATGCAAAAGGTTGAGCAATTCTCCCTGTGATGTTGGTTTCCTGGACTTTTTCCGCACAGCTCGATCCAATATGGCCGAGAGGTATTCAATGGGATTCATATCAGGAGAGTGATGTGGCCGTGGAAGTTGCTTGATCCCATTTCTGTCCTGCCATTCTTTGGTCTTTTTTTGCAGTGTGGCATGGAGTTCCATCTTCCATGAACAGAGTGTTGTTTTTGACCACCTGAGCAGTGGAGAAGACGGGGAGAAGTCCATTCTCAAGGAAATAAATGCATATCGTAGAGTTGATGTTGCCAACACACTCCACAAACTCTGACCGACCAGCGCTCCAGATTTCTCCCCACACCATCACTGAAAAACCACCGTGTTTGACAGTTGGCGGCAATCGGTTCAAGGAAAACTCTTGACTGGGAAATCCCCAGACCCATACACGTCCACCGTCAGAAAATTGAGCACATTGAGACTCATCTGAAAAAAAATTACAGTTTGCCAAAACCCCAAGGTTCTGTTGGCCATCACGTCAGCTCACTTCTTTCTCCTTTGAATGTTGGCTGGTCTAGGAAGAGGTTTTCTCATAGCTTCTCTCCCATAGTAGCCCAGTTGATGAAGGTACCAAACAGCAGTTCTTGAGCTAACTTGGACCTCCTCTGCAACATCTGCTGCCTTGAAACAGGGAGTTTTCTCAATGGGCAGCCTGACAGCTCAAAGACACCTTTCTGAGGGCTCAGGTCGACCAGAACGGGAAGCTCTGGATTCCTTGCCTTCTCTGGTGAATTGCACAATCACCTGATTGACGGCAGAAAGCAGAATGCCAGGTACTGAACTATCTGATGCTGGCTGAATCCACCTTCCGATTGGCCAACAATTCGTCCTCTGAAAATCACAAAGGTCGTGTGTTCCCTGGATTTGAGGCATAATTAATTGTCGTAGAAGTCCGATAGATTATATATATAAATATATATATATATATATATATATATATATATATATATATGTATATGTATATATAAAGACCTATCTACATCTCTCACTGATGAATGGAGGGAATAGCCAATCAGCTCTCACCAAATCAACTAAACCCAGGTGGCTAGGATTATATAAATAATTGACCCCTCCCACACTCCTCTTGCCAAAGAAGCTGCATAAAGTAACCCAACATGAGTGCAAGGGTGCATGAGTCCAAGGAAGTGCATGAGTGAAAATTGGGTGTTTGGGTTCATTAAAGCGTCCCTTTTGAAAATAATTAATGACCTTATTTAATTATATCCTTCATCAGGCGATGCTCGTCCACCTCGCTCTCTGGGGTCTTAAGGTGTTTCCTTGATAACTTCGCTGTCGTCTGAAGCTGTCATGTTTTCTGACCTGCTCAACCATGTCTTGACTTGGAACAGGCCACAACTATTTCCAAATGATAAAGTTTATTTTTCACTTTCCTCACTCATATCGAATGCCTGTTCATCATCACGATGAATCGTTGTGCACATCGCTTTTGTAAGTACGAGAAGACCTCTTCTTGGTTCCTTTATAAAGCTTCTTCAGATAGAGGAGTGTGGGAAGGGTCAATTACTTATATAATCCCAGCCACCTGGGTTTAGTTGATTAGTTGAGAGCTGTTTGGCCATTCCCTACATTCACAGGTGAGAGATGTGTGGGTCTTTCTTAATTTATATGTTGACTGCTTTTGATGTTTGCACATGGTACATGCTTTGCATCCTCGTTGGTATGCATTGCTGTCTAGGCTATCGCTGATGATTCACCAACAAGTGATGAAACCGGTCCGGTAGCTGAGTGGATGTATAGCATTGGGATTCTCATGTGTGTACTATGTGTGAACATCTTTATAGTTGTTGAGGAACTCTGAGAAGGGTTTGAAACAGCATAGCGCTTACCTTGTGTAGGTCCTCTTGGGTTGCTTTATGCATCTTCTTATCTTCTTCAGCTAAAGGAGTGTGGGAGGGGTCAAATAAATATATATATATATATATATATATATATATATATATATATATATATATATATATATATACATACATATATATATATATATATGTACATACATATATATATATATATATATATATATATATATATATATATATATATATATATATATATATATATATATATATGTACATACATATATATATATATATATATATATATATATATATATATGTACATACATATATATATATATATATATATATATATATATATATATGTACATACATATATATATATATGTACATACATATATATATATATATATATGTACATACATACATATATATATATATATATATATATATATATATATATATGTACATACATATGTACATACATATATATATATATATATATATATATATATATATATATATATATATATGTACATACATATGTACATACATATATATATATATATATGTACATACATATGTACATACATATATATATATATATATATATATATATATATATATATACATATATATACATATACAGTAGACTAGGCGTAAGTCGTCACCATTGGGACCGAGAAAAATGTGACGACTTCCGCATATGCGAACATTCATGATGACTGTGGGGTGAAGGATGAAGTCGCGCATGGCTTGGACACGTATGTGTGAGCCGGCTATTGTACCAAAAGGAAAACACAATCCTCGGGGCATAGGTGGGGGTTCATTGGTGAGTTGGAAAGTGATCAAGCAAAGATGGAATTCATGAATCAGTTTATCAAAAGTAAAGATAATGAACAACTGTAAGACAACAACTTCGCCTGCTTATCACCATAATGGGATTGACCAACGAACCCCAGAGACTTTTCTGGCAGCATCTGCCAGAAAAGCCCAGTCTCATCGGCATTGTACACGTCCCGAGGCTGATACCTTTCCAAGATGTCTTTCAATTTGCCATCCTTCCAGTCGTGCACCACTGCCGAATCCACGCTGCCTGATTCGCCGCACTTCTTGACCTTGCCGATTCCCCACCTCACTTTGAATCTGTCTATCCAGTGCATCGGCAAGGTCTCGGCATCATCATGCCCGAGGTCCGCAGCGAATTTACGTGCCTTCAGCAACAACATTTCACCGTCCAACCGAATATTTGGCCGAAACCAGATGATGAGCGCGTCATCGACATCTTCAAAGGACACACATTTCACGCGTTTCACACTTGCCACCGGCCTCGCGATCTTCTCCACTTGTCCAAACATCATGCCCTTATTCTTCAAGATATCGTTCAATGTCTGCCATTTGATATCGAACTTCTCAGCTATGGCTGTTTTCTTCATCCTTGGGTTTGCCTCGCAAAACTGGATAATGTCGTATTTTTCTTGGTAGGTTTTAGTTGAAAGCTTACGCTTAGTCGCCATTGTCCTGCCTGCAGTGCGATCAACGTGTGTACGCAGTTATAAATAGCCTATCACTGGCGGTGTAAACCAATGAGCGAGCATCATGATTCCATGAAATCGGGATTCTCACGAGGCAGCAGTTCTGTATGACGAGTTAGGAGTGGTAATTTACTTGAGTTTCCATTACGTGGGAATGGACAACATCTGACGACTTAGATGAAGTGATGACTTAGAGATGACGACTTACAGAGGGATGACCCTTTATTCATAGGGACTTAATATGAGATAAATTCGGGACTTTTTGACGCTGTCGACTTAGGCAAAGTGACGAGTTACACGCTGCCGACTTACGCCTAGTCTACTGTATGTATATATATATATATATATATATATATATATATATATATATATATATATATATATATATATATATATATATATATATATATATATATATATATATATATATATATATATATATATATATATATATATATATATATATATATACATGCATACATGTGTACATATATACACAAAGATTACATGGTCCATCCATCCATTGGGACCATACTTTTACAGAGTGTTGGTGCTGCCTTAGCAGTCTCTTGGCTATTGGGCACAATCCTGGACAGGTCACCACTGACACAGATTACATGGTCAACTTCATTTAAACATCAAATGGAGCCACTTCATTAAAGCCGCCGCATCAAACAGCGCCACCAACCAGAGGTGGCTCTGTTTGATGTTTAACTGATGTTAACCATGTCATCTTTGTTTGTTTGACAGAGTAGCCATGCCAAGGCCTCTGGGATGGAGGTGATGCTTTGTTGTAGGTCTATGTCCAATGGGGATCAGGGGAGTGCTCGTCACACTCCACAAGTTTCAATGTATATTGTTGCGGACCCGGGGTCAGCGGTGAAAAGACCACGAGGGGTAAGTTACCTCGGGTTCCCACGAGACACTTCAGAATTGCAGGCTGTTGCACATGGATAACCTTGTAACACGGTGGGTCGCTTAATCGACCAGAACGCCAATAACTCGACCACGTGGCTTAGGATCCTCGGTCTAAAGAATACCATTTACCCAAATGTCACATGACCTAATTACTGGGGGGAACGCCCTCGATAGGCCTTGTTCAAACCGGATCACCTTACCAGATCAGATGCAGCCGAGCTTAACTGCCAAGAATGTACAGGCTAAAAAAACAGATCGTTGGGGAATATTGTCCTGGCTAAGCTAGGAGATGAACCATGCTGAACCAATGAAGGAAAAGACAGAAACAAGCTGGGAACATTTCTATACAAGCATTTATTTACAATCAAGTGAGGAAAGGTATGTGACAGTGAATTGGGTTTATTTGTATGTACAGCAGGGATAGCAAGGAATTTGTGGGTTGCGGCAAAAGGGCAAGCAATTTACAAAAGCAGACATAGAGCAGACTTATCTCGTTAGAACTTCTACAATTTTAACTTATGCTATGAGAGGTGCCATCACTCACACACACACACACACACACACACACACACACACACACACACACACACACACACACACACACACAAACACACACCCGAGGAAGATTAGATAGCCAGAAAGAAAGAGAGCAGATGAGGACAAACAGCCTTGCAATACCTGGCGCGGTCGGCTGACCAACGCAACCCAGTATGCTTTGGGAGAGGAAGGAGGGAGAAATACTGGTGTCTACGGTGTGGGAGTGGGAGGTGTGGTGTAGTGCAATCTGGGTGGGGGGGTGCGGTGTCATGCTAGAGGAAAATGGGATTACGAGTCAGTAATGATGCTGTTTTGTGTGTCCAAAGGGGACGAGATCGAGAGGTGAAAAGAGAGAGAGTAGAGAAGATGTGTGAAGCAAAAGATCCCTAATCTAGTCATGTTTCGGTCTGCTAGTGTAGCGTGTACCTCCGTGGGACACTCAGCTTGAGCGTTCCTACCTCGAGAGTTGGCGTGTTATTTCCGGCTTAGTCAATTTGCCGGGGCTCGTGGCAACATGCGCTCCGCACTGCTCCTCTGGGATAAGCACGTCACACACACACACACACACACACACACACACACACACACACACACACACACACACACACACACACACACACACACACACACACACACACAATTGCATGATCAAGAAATTTATTTTCACACTAATTCTAAACAATACGATATTCCAAAAATAAAAAAAACTTGCTATGTTCATGGACTACTGCCTTAGTCTAGAAGCCAAAATCTGTAGCTAGCCTAGAAAATAGGTTCGCTGCTGATTTCATGTTAGAATGGTGCAACTGGTGTTTTTGAAGAGTCTAGGCATGACCAAGTCTAGTTCCACTTGTTGCCACGTCTACATCTGAATATTATGGCCGCCATGACAGTAATCAAAATGGCCGCCATCAGATTTAGTCTTTTTCTTACTGCAAATTGTACGAGCCAGAAATTTGTCATGATTGTGAAATACTATGTAATCTGACACGAGGAACACTATTTTGTGCTTTATTTTTGTACTGGATCACAACTTTTCACATAATTGACAACTTAAAGACAAAATTGAAAATGCACATGTTGTTGTTCATCTTTCAGCTGCTCCCGTTAGGGGTCGCCACAGCGGATCATCCGTTATGATCCGCATACTGATTTGGCACAGGTTTTACGCCGGATGCCCTTCCTGACGCAACCCTGGTCGCCTCTTACGACACAGGGATCAGGATTTGGGTTTCGCCATGATTCCGGGTTGCTCTACACCCTGCCCAGTGCAGAGCCCCCGTCCTCAAGCGATCCTCCAACCCAAGCCTCCGAGTAGCCGGATTACAGGCGCACGCCACTACGCCCGGTAAAATTGAAAATGCACATACGAGCAGCAAATGTGAAAAAGAAAATGTTTAGCACTATTGATGGAGATGGGTTTACAGTCAGTCAAAGGTTATTTCAACAGCTGTCAGATTCTTTCTAACACAAAATTACGTTGCTTTGCAGAAGAGAAAAGTGTTGTGAGAACACCCAAGTACAATTTTCAGAGCTATTGATCGGCTTGTACACTGAACGGGTTCCTACAAAGGGCTTTGCATCCACATGCTTTCGTGCAAGGCAGTCCATTCCGTGTACATTTGCACCGTCGAGTTGAGCATGACCCACGGCATTTGCATGTCGTCAGTTCTACACAGTAAGCAGTAATAGGCTGTGCAGTCATGAGTCGCGGCTGAAATGTCTCAAGGTTGCCATCTTTGACGACCTGTTCCCACAGTTCTCAGGTGCAGGTAGATGTGGTTCAGATTCCAAGGCTCTTCTCCACACAAAAGTCTGGTAGTGCGCTCGCTTGATGTGTAGAATCAGAGCATCGCGAGTTGGAGGCAGATTCTCAATAGCTTTGGTCAGACTGAGAAACAGATCACATCTTACTCGCTGAATTGAGTTATCTTGGCCATGAGGGTCATAAAGCCTGCAGACAAATGACTCAGCATCTGCAATCACACTCTCATCAGGAATTTCCTCTTTGCCTAGGTTATTCAACAGGTGGGAGTTGTTTTGAAAGACAGCCCATGCAGAGCGCTTCGCAATTCCAGCAAACTGGCTTGTGCTGTCTGAACCTGTCACTGCATGAAATGCCAGAAGTGACTCCCTCTGCGAATCTGGGATATTGATGGAGTCAATGGGAATGTAGTGTTGCTTTTTGGGTGTCCCTGCATTCATCCAGAGAAAAGGACTGAGATGCGGCTGATAGGCAACAAGGAGAATGAGGACATCAGTGTCCTGAAGCCACATGAATAATGTCTTGGCAGATGCTCAGAACTTTGTTCTTGGTATCTGTCTCATCCGCTTCTTCATTGTCCATCTTGTCAGTGCTGTCACCACCACAAAGAAGCTTTACAAGCATGTACAGGGTTTCAGGTAAAATTCGCTCTGCATTTTCTGTGTTCAGTCCACCGATAATGCTATGCCCTGGAGAGTGTTTTACGTCACTGTAAATCTTTATGCCCACTCTGAAGATCCAGCTAAGGATTTCGTTCTCATGATGAGGCAGACTGCACTGGGCCAATTCATCTTCTTCAGAACTTTCACCTTCTTCAGATAAATCATTCACGGCGGTTCTCATGGCAAACTTTGTCACAGTTGAGGATGCAACTATGAGGGGTTTTGTGACATCCAATGGCTGCACGAATGTCACCTTGTCACTACCAAAGTGAACCTCCACTTTCTGCTTGAAATTGTAGCTTTTGTAGGCTCCAGCCTCAATTCCAAAATCATTCAATAACAGCATGCTGTAGTGTTCCCAGATGTTTTTCAGGGTAAACACATGTCCCTTCTGCAGCTCTTTCTCAAGTTGGTTCATCACATTTCTGAAACAGATGCTTTCAGGAGACTGGTTTTTCTCTCCACTCTCCTTTTTATACTTTCTGCGAAAAGAAACATAACACTTGAGGTGATATTTACCTTCAGCTGCCATCAAGTCTGAAACACCTGCAAACCTGTGACGCATGGTGGGGTCAAATTGGGCCAAACTAAGCATCCTGGATGATGTGTGATCAAATTCAACATTTGTCAGGACACCAGCTTTTCCAGGAATGTCAGTCTGGCAGAAAGCGCATTTTGACCAATCCATAGCGCTGTGCGCGGATCTTAGTGACTTTGGGACATGGTATTTCTCTGAGGAACCTGATGTTGTGGGTATCTCTTCTGCGTAAGTCACAGATTGTGGCTGAATCCTTGACTTCAGTCTGTCTATTTTTTGTGCGTGAGTAAAGTCACTATAGCAGAATTTGTGCCATTGAATCTTTTCGACGTGCTCCGGTACAGAATATTTTCTGATTCTTGAGAATGAGTCAACATATTTAGCGTCATTATATTTCTCTCTTTCTTTGCAACATTCAGCTACAGTTTTCACACCAACGATTGTAGTCTTTTGAAGTGGCGTTGACTTGCTAGTTTTTGAACTGTCCTGGCAAATAAAGCATTTATTCCAGTCTACATGCTCTTCTTCTTCTCGATCCCTTGAACCCCCTGTGAGAAATCTTGCGGCTTTCATTTTTCAGTTAGTCCTGGGTAACAGAAAAACACACAGTTATGTAGTTTAGGTTCATTTTATAGCAAAGTTGTAAAATTCATTGATTGTGGTTTGTATAATCAGACATTCTAATTCGAGCCTGAACATTTCTTTAAAAATAATATAGTGAAAAACAAGTCATATTATTTTTAGAAAATGGATGGAGCAATGTTTTTTTCTATACTCCCATCAGCTCAGGCATGCTCAAAAAAAAAATCGACCCTAATTTTGTAATTTCATGTCAATTTGCGGCTGAAATATGACGAAAAGTGTATTTAATGGCGACCATTTTGTAAACTGTCATGGCGGCCATACTATCCATATCCAGAGTTGGCAACAAGTTGATTCACGTTTCTGTGTGTCTGGACAGTCAATTTACACCTGTTGCACTATTCTAACACGGAATCAGCAGGGTCGTACACTATTCTGCATTGGGCCTCCTGACTACCTCTCCTGCATAGAAATTTTGAATACCCCTTTATATGTGTGTGTGTGTGTTTTTTTTCACTGTGGGACATGGCTGTGCACATGCAGAGTAGTTCCGGCTCTTCCTGATGATGTCACATTAAGTACTCAATCACGGTATGGTTTGCAAGTGGAGACGAGGCTATATTTACCATACCCTGCTTCCCAGGCTTAAATCAGGCTCGAGCAATATGCTCATCCACACACCCCCATTCTGCAGAGCTGGTGCACACCACCGGTATAAAACAAATGCTTGAACTGTCAGACCTTCCTATAATGACTTCTGAACCTTTCCTTCAAAAATCTGCAACATTTTATGAAGAGATCATGAATGCCTTATTAGTCTTTACAGCACGATTCCAGACATTTCCTCTCCTTTATATTTGGTATTGTTCATGAGATCTCGAGCAACATATGTCAGCTGTTCCATCCCCTGTGTATACGCAACTCACATTTCATCCTTTTTGCTCTCTCCACATCCATGTCCTGTTACAGATAGCTGTCCACCCATCCCACCAAAGATATCACACTGATAATCCATCCCTTCATTGCCTGTTACATGTGAATCCATACAACCATATTGGAAATGATCTCCTCCTCTTCCATTTCCACATGCTCCTCTCTCCCTCACCCACCAAGGCTGATCACCAGTTCTCTTGCCAAGCACCTATCCCACAATGCACACAAAGCACGTCCTTCTCGGCCTGCCATGTAATCAGTGTCAAGACCACGCTCTGCGCCAACAGGCTGGTCGCTCTGCGCTTAGCTCCAGCAATGAGCTGGCCGTCAGGCCAAGCAATGGAGTAAACATGCCTTCTCGCTTCACCGCCCAACACGGAGAATTGCTCTCTCGTGTCAGACCCAACTTTCTCCGCTCGACACATTGGATAATAGGTTGAACAGATTTTTTTTTCTCTCTCTCTCTCTCTCTCTCTCTCCATCCCTGCATCATGATGCTCCCACAAAAGTGATCTATTTTGATAATTTGTTCAGACCAGTCACCGGAGTAGGTATGTACAACACGTGCAAGTATTCCTTTTTGGGTGGCAGTGAATGAGATAATCAAGATAGCCTTACTTGTCTACTTCCAATGAATCTAATTTCATTGTATTTGACCACACATGTTCAACACGGTAACCATTCAATATAAAACAACACGTCCATGGCCTAGCTTGTATTACGCTGGTTTAGCAACCACTTTAATTTGCTGAATCATCTTTAATGTTGAAACCGAGTTACAATTCAAATCCAAATTCTTACCATATAAGGCTCATTGTAAAGTGAATTTCAGTAAAAAAAAAAAAAATGCCTTCGAACACTGAAACAATCGAATAATTGAGACTCTGCATTAAAAGGCAGATGTTTAAACAAGTACCAAATCTTGTTAGGGTACTTAAACCCCTGAATATTCTGATTTTTTTTCCACCTGTGCATGCTCTAGAAATTATGAAGTTGACTCGTAAAATCCACAAATTACTTCATTTGTGGAATTCGAGGATTGCTGATCACTCAAAGCAACTTTTGCTGGAACGAAACAGGTGCCTCATACATATTATACAAGCACGTACCAGCAACCTCACTATAACCATCTCCTTATTGGTCTAAATTCCATTGAAATGCATACGGGATTGTAAATGGGGATGGGGAGGGGGGAATGAGGGGAAGGGGTAGAAAGGGAAACAAAACAGGAAAAAGAAATGAGGGAAAGTTTGCCAACGCTTTTCATTTATACTGCAGTTGTCATGTCTCTACATCAGCTCAGGCTTTTTGCACACTTTGAAATGATAATAGCATCTGCAAAACGAGCAGTTAAAAGAAACGTTAGTTTCCAGCTGCCTGTCATCTGAGCCCTGATGGCTGCTTTCATGTTATTTTTGTGAATAATGCAAGGAAGTGACAGCACTGCATGAGCTGCAGTGAATACGCTGCCCTGAAGGAGTAAATTATTAAAAGGTATGTGTGGGTGAGGGAGGGGGGGTGTCATTTCTTGAAGTGAGACTGGTTAATCAATTGATATATGATGGCAGACCCATCATAAGCAGCATATTACAGTATTGCGGTAGGTTACTACAGTCTCTTGGTGCACTGAGAGTTCCTCAAGGCCCACCATTAAGATGGCGCCCAGCATTAGCCCCACAGCTATTTCGAGAAAGAAGTTCCAATTTATCCAAGACCTCAGATTTTACTCACCTCCTCTTCATTGAAAGACACTGTGGGATGTTTAATGTCCACCGGAAATCAATACGAGCAGATGAACTCCTCGAATGTCACATCCGGGGGACGGTGGACCTTTTGACGTAACATCAATTCTGCAAAACACCGATCAGACAGTTTATAATCGGGTTGGGATGCAAACCCACACTGGAAATCTCTAAGACATCTTATCAGACTGAAATGAGAGTCGCCACATCATGCATTGTGCTGTACTTGTATAATGTAGGCCAACGGAAGGTGTACAACGCAGGAAGAAGAATAACCAGGACATATGTTAAGAAGCATTCCAAGTCGCACCAAAATGCTCCCCCGTGACGTGTGTAAAGTGCTAGGGATAAAAGCGTCGTGAGCAGACACTTATAACCCCCCAAAGTATATCTAAGACATGTCAAGATTTTCAGCACACCCGGATGATACTTGCGAAAAATTACAAGAAATTGTCACAATTAGTGGGAAAAGAAACACAGCGGGGTGAGGAAGAGAATGAAGGAAGATGAGTGAGAGACCCAAATATCATCGGAAAGTCTAAGATAAAGAGCCCTCTTAGTTGACGTTATGTTGGAGCCTCAGCCAAAAAATTATTTCATAAAGCAAGGTCATGTTTACCTGTGTTGAGCATGAACCATACTAACAACTTAATTGTATGTAAGTCACAATTAAAAACACTTTTATCACCTACCCATTATCCATCCTGACATATTTGTAACCAACAACAATGTCATCTTGATATGGCGATACTCTCCAACACCCCTCTCTAACCCCTCCAAGATCACGCTTACATCTAGTTTGCCATTTTTGGTTAACAGGTCTCTTTAACCAAATTGGCAAACCCTGAAGGCCAGCTAATGTGCAGATCAAGTTTTCTTTAGCAATGTGCTGTAAAATGTTTCCACAAGGAAATGATCTAAAGACAAATTTTTCAGCATGCTGTTTCTAATACTGTCTCAACCAATTCCTCATGGGTAGAAAAATCAATACACGAAGGCTCTTTGGGGGCTTTGTGTTTGCCAGATCAGGCCTCCCGCATTCCTAGCAAAAGACATAAATAATCTACCACTTCAGTCTCTGTACAAGCATTCCTCAGGGACAACAATTCATGCGTTTTTGAATAAACTACAGGTTACAAACAAATTCTCGCGAGTCCAACGGGAGAAAAGTAAGGTAGAAAAAGCACCCCGTTAGCATGGAGGTATCCGAGTTTCCAAAAGCTCAATGTCCTCCATCATTTTCCCACAAAATCGGATTAGTGTCCTCATGGCCGCCTTATAGGAATTCGCTCTCCTTTCTCTGTCTTTGCCCGAGACCGGTCGCAAGCCCGTTGCTAGTGCCCCCGTAGTTGCCGACGTCAAAGGTACGGCATGTTTTGGTTAATTGCCAGTGGGACAACTTGCTTGCACCGAAGCATAAGAGTGGTGGGAGGGAAAGATGGAAGGAGGCATTTGCAGCAGTAGGGGGTGCGCGAGTGGGGGCCTGCTTCATGAGCGTGAAGGTTCATGATGGCTGTTCAATGAAGTGTGCCTTAGTTTCATCGCTTGTTCGACGTGACCAGAATTGCAAAAATAAGCTTCTTTTTTTCTTTATTTATTTGATGGATTTCTCAAATCTCTTTTCCATGATTGTGTTTTGCATTATTGTTATTAAGGTGTATAAAATACAGACATTCCATACAGTTACAATTATTATGTTGGAGTTGAATGCAGCATTTTAAGGTGAAGTAATTATTTCAATTTCGCTGCAATCATGGTTTAATTTAGAGTACCAATTCCAAGTGCAGACGGAATATAAAGTGTTCTTGTATTTTCAAAAAAGTGCAAACGTATTTTAAAAAGTGTAACGCATAGTGACAGTAATACACTTTGTGTACATAATAATAACTGTGTAAGTAATAATAATTTCCTTAATTGCATATCTGATAAGATTTAGTTTCCCAGTGTGAAAACACAAAACCATGATCATCTATCCACTCTTTTTTCTTTCTTTGTAATTAGAGTGATATTTTTTCTTTTGCAGAAAACGAGGTAAAACCTCTCGCAGTAAAGTGCTTACAATAGCATTTTTTTTTTCTTTAAGAACTTATTTCCCGAAAAATTTCTCCAAGGGCAAGGCTTGCACAATTCTCCCCCGAGGCTTATTTTTGGTGAAAAAGGGCCTCTCATGCTGTAGCCTTTCCCCCAGTTCTATGAGCAATCCCCTACACGGTCACCGGCCTCCCGCCAATGTTTCCCTGGCCAGCTGTGTCGCTGAGTAGGGGGTAGAAGGAGGAGAAGGGGGGTTAGAAGGGACAAAATCTGGGCATTGTGGTTCACGTGACCCTCACAATGGCCTCCTATGTGATGAAACGCTTGGTCACATCACTGGAGCGGGACCACGGTACCCCGCGAGATGCACATAAATCTCACCGCAGGCTCCTCGCCATTAATGGAGGCTTGAGTGACAAGTGCTAAATTGCCGCTCATCAGCACACCACAGACCTTGGGCTTCTGAGGCAGTGGCGACGCTCTGGTCTAATGATCTCCACGACGGGAGGCAGCGACAGCCGAGAGGCGTGGGAGGGGGGTGGCACCACAAAGCGGCTGCAAATGCTGCCTAATCAAACCGATGCCATCAGGCTCCCAGCATGACAACCACACACTTACGCCAAAGTGCTGACCCCACTGGAAAACTTCAGTAAGTAGCCCCAAAGCTCATTAAGGCAGAGATCATGTGGACTTTTGTGGGCTTCAAAGTCAAGAACCAGAGAAAGAAACAAGTTGTGGAAGAATACCGGAAAGAGTACAACGAGAAATTAAAATCCGAGACATATAAAAAGTTTCAATCAAAACAGAAGCTAGATTTGTCATTAAAGTACTGTATAAGACCTTAGAGGAAATTATGGGTTCGAGAAAAGTGTCCGCACGTTCATCCAAGCAATCACATGATCAAAGGTCCATGAATTAGTGTTAACAAATATATTTTTTCTCAGTCCTTTTACAAAATGTTACACACTAATGAAAGGTTTCATTTATATTAACGTCAACATTCACGTCCAGTACTTACATGTGTGGTTGTGCATTTTGGTTATTATTTTGGTTTAGTTGGTTATTATTGTTTGTTTGTTCACACAGGAACTTGTGTCTTTGAACATTTACTGTACTTTCATCATTATCAACAAACAAGCTTTCATTCCTGTCTTCTTAACTTCACAGACAATAGTAGAGTCACAAATTCATAATAAAAAGATCGATTTAAAGGTACTGTTTTTCTGTTGATGTTAAAACTGTGCGCAGACTGCAAAAAGTTTGGAAGGTTTTCTTCAAAGCTTTAAATTAAACAAGTAGAAAGCATCTGAAAATGCAAAGCCCATCCGTATCCGCTTTGTACTCGAACCAAACTTGATGAAAACGACAGTTTAAAAACAAATTGTACATTTTATTCATTTGTGTTCTCCACAATATCATAATAAAGGTTTGTTGAACATTTGATGACAAAAGCTCAATTGTAAAAATGTTTCAGCCTGGACATACACACTGCATCTCAATCAATGGTAAACAAGGATTTCGATTAAAATATTTATGGCTAGTCTACCACTTCTCGAATGATGCCATCCTCACAATCCCCTAATCCCCATTGGGAGAAGAATGAGATGTGCCAAGTTTCAAATTTTTCCGATCAACGGTTTCAGAGATATAATGTTTAATTTTTTTTGCGTTTAATCCAAGATGGCTGCCATACCACATGACCTTTGTCATAATTACCATTAAAATATTCTCCATGGGGGATTGCTCCTACCCTGAAAAATTGTGTCAATCAGACAAGTGGTTGCTGAGAAGAAGAAAAAAAAAACATGTTAAAAAAATAAGCAAAAAAATCCAAAAAAGGGTCAGAGAATACCAATAATAATTATTATTATTTTATCAAAATTATTAATTTGTCTTCTCCATATTCTCCATAAAGCTTTGTTGAAAATTTGATGACAAAAATTCAAATGGTAAAAAAGTTAGGGCACAGACATGCAGAAGTGATTGTAAACCCCCATCTTCTACTGTGTGGGGGGTGGGCTAACAACAATAATTGTCATACTGATAAATGTTACAAGAATGGACATAATAAGTACAACTACAAGCAGCTGAGAACGTCAGATTTTTTTTTTAAACCATCAGGTGGTGTGTTTTAATTTATTTATTATTTCAAAGACTTACTCCTATCAAGTTACACATATGCCAATAAAATAAACTTAACATCTCTTCATTGCGATTCTAAAAACACCCGAGTACAATTAGAGTGTCCACTCTGAGTGTAAGAGGTCAGTAGTTCGAACCCTGGACGAGGTATACCAAAGACTTTAAAAATGTACGTGCTGCTTCCTTGCTTGATGCTCAGCATTACAAAAACGAGAGAGCACAGAAAAACAACCAGAGGTAGGTAATAATAGCACAGGTTTTGATCAGCCTCATTTCCTCCTGCGTTGGAATTCCTTGTTTGGGAATATATCTACATAATAATACACTTCCCAGTCTGTCTGTCTGTCTGTCTGTCTGTCTGTCTGTCTGTGTATCCCTCCATCACATATCGCGAGATGACGGAATCGCACAAGATTGCAAATCTTTATATGACACGTGACTCCAAACTGTGAGTTGTGAGAGTGCGGGAACCATGACCCACACAGCCCTCGCTGCACATCCTGGGAGTGAAAAGCCCTGCCTACCACGCAGAATCATTATCTCTCACTTCACCACCCACATCTGGAGCCATTGAATGCAGTCGGGAGTAATGATGTTGTAAAACCAAATTCCGTGACGTCACCGTCATGATGCAGAGCTGTGTCAGCAGCACCCAGAAGAGAGCATTCCACAGAACAAATTACGATGTAAATGTCATGATATATGTCAGATACTGTCACAAACGAATGAAAATGCAGTGACATCACAGCATTCGGCTGAGATCGGACAACGGGTTTTACAATACTGTGTGTATGTATGTATATATAGGGTGTCCCAAAAAATATACAACTTTTAAAATGCTTCGTTTGATCCTCAAAAAGCAGTAATTTTGTCACTAATGCTACATTTCTTGTTGCAGAGATCATGAAGTTTATTTTGATACCAAGCAAGCGCCAGAAAAATGCTAAGACCGTACAACAACGGACGAAAAATTGTTGGACTTTGGCACCAGACGAAAAGTGTCATATAGGTGCAACGTCTTTACTCGAGACATTTCGGTATCCACTTGAGCCATGCACCAAACTTTCGGACAAAAAAGTACACCATCGCAAAGTTTACCAATCTGGGAACCATCTGTGACCTTCACAAGGTTCACAGTGGTTGGAAGAGGACAGGTCGTAGTGAAGAAAATGTGGAAATGGTGAGACAGGCGGTCGTTCAGAGTCCAAAAAAATCGATTCGACGACTTTCTGCCGAGACAAACATTCATAAGAGCACCGTTCAGAGGATCCTTCACCAAGACATTCATGCCTTTACATACAAAATTCAAACGGAAACGGTGCTTACTGATCAACAGAAATGCAAACGACTAGACTTTTCAAATTGGTTCTCAGGAAAGTTGGAGGAAGATGCAGACTTCCTCAAAAAAAAACTTCACATGACGGACGAATGCCACGCTCACTTGTCCGGGGAGGTAAACAAGCAAAACTTTCGGTACTGGGGAACTGAAAATCCTGGTAATGCATCAACTGAACTGGTGCCTTGATCTGTTCTCAAAGTCACCATGTGGGTGGCGGTTGGTTGGTTTGGGATAATTGGTCCATATTTCTTTGAAGATGACCAGGGACGCACTTGCACGGTAAACCAGAGGAACTATCGCAAAATGATTCAGGAATTCTATCTGCCTGAGCTATGTACTCAGGCCCGTAGGAGAAACAACCTGATCCAGATGAGAACCCAGTGGTTCCAGCAGGATGGGGCACCACCCCATACAGCCAGGGAAACAAGGCGTTTTCTCAACCAACATTTTTAGGGCTGCTTTATCTCCCTCTACGAAGACGTCGAGTGGACACCGTGTTCCCCTAACCTTACTCCTCCAGACTTCTTGTGGGGGTATCTCAAGAACAGGATCTATGGAAACCCTAGGCCTCAGACTCTTGATCAGCTGAAGGAAAAGATCCACTGAGAAATCCAGAACATTCCTCAGGAAACGTTTCCCAAAGTGATGGAGAACATGACAACGCGTTTGCAGGCAGTGATCGGACAACGTTGAGCCGACGTCGAACATGTGGTCGAAAAGAAAACGACGATTCTATACCAAAATTTAAATTTTGGTGGCAATTTTGACATTGGTACAATAAACTTCAACCTTTCTATCCAGCCATATATCTTTTTTAAAAATATATGTTACGACCATCCTCTTTGCGGATGAAAAGTTGTATTTTTTTTGGGACACCCTGTATGTATGTATGTATGTATGTATGTATGTATGTATGTATGTATGTATATATATATATATATATATATATATATATATATGTATGTATGTATGTATGTATGTATGTATGTATGTATGTATGTATGTATGTATGTATATATATATATATATATATATATATATATATGTATATATATATATATATATATATATATATATATATATATATATATATACACACACACACACACACACACACACACACACACACACACACACACACACACACACACACACACACACACACACACACACACACCATGAAGAAGAAAATTAATATAGGGTAATTTATTAACACAATTTGATGACTCACAATTGCTTCAGATCACAAGATTGTGAATTGGACGTTGTTTTGACTGTTATTTCACACCTGGCACCATTTTAATGAGGTAAAGAAAAAAATAATATGTAATGATGTAAGAATGGCTTCTTGCTTTAAATAACGAGAAGAAAGATGGAGGGGAGGGCAGAGAATTGGAAGAGGGGAGTTGAGGCTTTGGGGAGAGGGGGGATTGACGACATGAAGTCTGAGTGGGTTGAGGACCTAGTTTGGAGGGGGCTTTTAAAGACAGGGTGGGGATGGGTTTGAAGTTTTGGAGGGGAGTGCTTGAACATTTGGGATGGGTGGGGGTGGGGGTGGGGGTGTTGAGGACTTGGGTGAAGGGGTTCATATAATGAAGCAACATGTTTTGGGAGCACATCTCTCGGCAATATTAAATTTCCCTGATATATTTAACTCTTCTTTGCATTTATATTGTTGAAGTAACATTTTACATTATGCGGAATTTCCGCGGGTACTTACTAGTGTGGTAATCCTCGAGCGTTTAAACTTTGCCTTTATTATAGGACAGTCTGAGACAAAGAAGCAGCATTGTGTGTTGCAGAAATAGATGGGAAAAAGCAAAAGCAAAAAGTTATGTTCAAAAAGAAACTGGTCAAAAGACTCAATGGACAGATAAATACAGCTTTTACAGAATAAACAGTAAAATAGGAGAACAATATGAATTTGTAGAAGATGAAGGATTAAAAAATGGATGGATCGGTGGATGTGTGGAATATTGCTGAGAGAGGAAGACAAATGATGAATTACGGAAGACGATGGGAATAGAGCTTGTGATGGATGTTGTGAAGAGAAACAGGTCGAGATGGTTGGGTCATGTGTTGAGGAATGATGAAAGTGACTCGGTAAGAAGAGTGATGGAAATGAATGTAGAAGGAATTAGAGGACGGGTAAGACCGAGAAAGACTTGGCGAAAGTTGGTGGAAGAAGAAATGCGAGTAAGGGGGTTAACAAGGGGAGATGCAGAAAATATGGCAAAGTGGAGAAGATTGTCATGGGTCCCGTAAGGTTAACCCCCACTCTCGCAGGGAAAATGGCTTTAAAAATGCCTGTTGTTGTTGAAGTATAAAGAAATCTTCAGAAAAATGAGGACATTTTTTATTATTATTCTTTCCTGTACTTCTTCTTTTTGGGGTCCAGAATGATGTGACATCATGAACTGCAACTCCTGTGATTGAAACTCCATGTTTCATCATAAAACTGGTGAAATTAAAGACCACAAAAGTCCCAAAAATCAAAAATAAAAGTTCCTCCAACAATCATATTTAAAGCACAAAGTGTTTTTGAGCAAGTCACTTTTTAAAATACCTTCATCAGTAAATGAATTGTAATGGTTTTACATAGCTGTTTATTCGACACAGTTACTCTTCCGAAGAATCCTTCTCATGAGATCTGATGATGTCATTTTTCTATAAGGTCTCAGGAGAAATTATGACATTTTGACAAGGGTATTTTCCTTTTCATCGAATATATTTATCCCTGTTGGGGTGAAGGTCGTGATTGGGATGGAAATTGGGGGTTGGGAGGAGGAGGTTAAGCATTACATAAACTTGATTTAGGCAAGACAAATAAGCAAACTTGACGACAAAAAACATCCAAGGATATTTACCCAAGATAAAAAGAAGGGAAGATAAAAGTAAACAGGTGGCAAAAGTGAAGGTTGAAGAAAGTATCATATAAATGGGTATTAGGAAGAGAGTTCCACAAGTGAAGAGAAGGGGGGGTGAATGGAGTTAACTATCACGTTTAGATTTGGGGTGAGTAAAAAAGAAAGGGTTTCTGGTGACCTGGGAGGGGGCAAGGTTGGTCAGGAGAGGTGAAAGGGCAGGAGAAGTTGTAGCTAAAGCACATACCGCAAAACCTTGAATCTGTCTTCAGTGAGCTGAAGCATATACTGACACTCAGTCTCCTGTTGCAACATACCAATGACATAAAAGGGCTTTACACTTGACAGCCTAAATGAGGGAAAGATTGGAAACAGCAGAACCAGTATACATGAGGGAGCAATATTCCGCAACACATTGAATGAAAGTCTTGTAAACCATTATAAGATGACGAAAGCAAAATAAAAATTTGAACCTGCAGAGAATTCCGAGGCTGTAACCAGCTTTGGAGGCCAGCATGGAAATGTGATGTGGACTTGACAGCCGGGATTCAAATCTCGGCCCAACTATAAACTGTCATTCTCGTGTCTCGCAGACAGGGCGAGGCCCATCAATGTGTGTGTCATCCATTGAATGGATGTTAAACCTGGTGTCCCATCTGCCATCATTAGTTGGTGGATGTTAAGAATTCCATGATGTTCTTTATAAAGAGTAGGCAAGCTATCGTCGGCACCTTCCCAAATTCCAATTTCCTACTCCAACCTACAGGAAGCACTGCATCAGTGGCACAGCTGCACTCCCAGCAATGACACAACCAGCAGCAACAGGCTGCATATGAAATGAAAAAGGTTTTAGGTGAGAGTGAGGCCAAGAAGCTCCACATACCATACCTCTGCCAAAGGCTGACCACAAAAACATATTGTGAGATTTGCCAGCCAGTCCTTCTGGAAGTGAAAGATTGGGTCTTTTTCTCATTAAAAGTTTAATTCCAGGTGAGTGACCAGTTGCTTCTTTTCTTGAGATCAGCCAGATGGGACACTGTCACAACCTATCTGGTTAATCTGTATGGCCTGGCCAATCTGAGGGAGCCTCGTGAGTGGAGGAGGCCAATGGGCCGACCATGTGCCTCGTGGTTGCAGCAGGTTGATCAGCATTTCAAGGAGATGGGGATGGGCCAGGCATCTGCCTGGGGGATTGCCAGACAGAGGCCCCTGGAGTACCGGCGGAAAGTGGACGCAGCGATGCGCTGCTCCGATGCATGCTTCAATACCTGACCTGACCTGACCTATCTGGTGGAGGGGTGATGAACTATCATCTACAGATTGGAGTCATTTTTCCAGGCGTCAATGGATTGCTCAGTGATGAAGAGTGATTATATTGATATCTGTTAAGAAAAGGATCGGTCTGAGAACGCTACCTTGAAAGATACTGCCATCTCAAAGCAAAGTAGAAAAGAAAAGTCCATTCAAAGCAATCCACCACTTGCGATGTTTGTGCAATCATCTTTACATATACAAGATTACAATATGAACACTTTTTCTCTGTTTTATCAGTTTATTTGTTTTACAAGTTGGTGTTGCATTCTCCTTTACACTTGCTTTTTCCTCTTTACCGTACAAATTAAATTAAAAAATAAAATCTCCTTGTTCATTTTGTACGCACTGCGACCATAGTGTGTGTGGTGATAGACGATGCGGTGCAGGTTCGGTTAGTGGGGCAACTTAGCATAACAATTGTGCATTTTGTGAGGAAAGCACCAAATTTGGCACACGAGTAGCCTATCATATTATGAACAGATTTGGATATTGGGCCATCTCAAAATTTTTGATGGCAGTGGAAAATGGCTGCCACAGCCATCAGCGGCTGAATTTGAGATGGCCCAACATCCAAATCTGTTCATAATATGATAGGCTACTAGTGTGCCAAATTTGGTGCTTTCCTCATAAAATTCACAATTGTTATGCTATATTTAGCTAAGTTGCCACACTCGGTGGGAAGTTTTACCTTTTCCTTTGCTTACATATCCTTTCATGGATGTGGTGAGGAAGGGAACATGGAGTCTCTCGTCAGGCTTCGTGGGTAGACACATGCACAGTGATCCATGCAAACTCTGTACTTCGTATTCCCACCAGATCTAAACTTGCCATCTGCACGGACTTATGAAAAAGCACGTGAGCATTGCCAAAATTAAAGGGACAAAGGAGATTAAAGAAAAGTAAAAGACACTTTTATAACCCGAATGGTGCCATGTATTGAAAAAAAGATCAACCAAAGTGAAAAAAATACCCCAAAAGCACCCTCACCAAGACATAAACGAAAATACACTTCAATTCGATAGGAATAGGCAGATTTTTACACGCAGCCCATTTATTTTGACACATAATTTCCTTGAAAGTCGGATCATGGACTAGTTTAAGCAATAATTAGCGATGTGGATAAGTGTGAGCAAACTGAGCTTGACAATGACTTATGAGGCCTTTGAGTCCCTAGAGTACTCGTACTTTACAAAACAAATGTAAGACGTCCACCCCTAATATGACAAGTCAAATAGTTGCCTTTTAAAGATCTTTAAAACAATTTTGGGATTGTTTGGCAAAATATATTATGAGACCTACATAGCAAAATTCATTGTGCATTAATAAATTGAAATATCAAGTTCTCTCAGAGGCCAAAAGCCAAGCAAGTGTGCAAATTAGATTGATGATCTGATGTGATGTGATTTGTAGACTATAAAGCTGTGGAAGTGCCACATTTAGAGGAAATGCGATGAAAAAAAAATCAAATCTCAAAACAGATGCAACTAGAACGACACTTGATAGAGCGCATACCTCCGCCAGGCTGAACAGTGTACATTTTGTATTCCACTTATAGGCTGGATCTGCATCAGGACCTGAAACAAGATTTAATCGGCTTGTTCTTGCCGCTTACCCAATTCATCCACAAAGCTTTGTCGTGGGGCAACTTAGCATAACAATTGTGCATTTTGTGACGAAAGCACTAAATTTGGCACACGAGTAGCCTATCATATTATGAACAGATTTGGATAATGGGCCATCTCAAATTCAGCTGCTGATGGCTGTGGCAGCCATTTTCCACTACCATCAAAAATTTTGAAATGGCCCAATATCGAAATCTGTTCATGATATGATAGGCTACTAGTGTGCCAAATTTGGTGCTTTCGTCACAAAATGCACAATTGTTATGCTATATGCTAAGTTATGTTATGCTAAGTTGCCCCACTATTGTCCGAATCCGTCCATAACGTTTTTTTCAATATCACGCTGCTCTTCCAATCACCGAATGCCTACGCGCTTCCCATTCCAACAGCATCATCATTATCCTGAACTAATCCTTGTGGTTTATATTTACGGTAGGGTACATAATATTTTTTACCCTCACTCACCTCACTGTTTTGTTAAAAAAAATCTGTCTGTTTTGTAATTAATTTAAATGAAAATAAGTCTTACGGTTTTGTTTATTACCTCCTCCACCAAAGGTGGAAGGGGGTTATGTTTTCACCCGTCTGTCTGTTTGTTTGTGTGCAGGAAATCTCAAATAGTTGTGGACGGATTCGAACGAAACTCGGTGGACAAGTTGGATACTTGACAAGGACAAAGTGATTTCATTTTGGAGAAGATCCGAATCCGGATCCAGATTCGAGAATTATTTAATTTTTTTAAGCAATTCTTCACCGTGGATGAAGAATACACACACACACACACACACACACACACAGACACACACAGACACACACAGACACACACAGACACACACACACACACACACACACACACACACACACACACACACAGACACACACAGACACACACACACACACACACACACACACACACACACACACACACACACACACACACACAGTGGATGTCAGGGATGTTACTTTATTGTCAGGTCAGGCCAGATTAGATCCGTGACTTGCTACAGGTACCATGTAAACCTGTTCCATGGTCGGGTTGGCGGCGACTAAACCGTCAACCCCCCCCCCCCCTCCAGGTCTCCTGGTGAGGAGGGTGTATGGATATTGACACCCAGAAGGATTAAAAACAAAACTTGTCAAAGGGTGGAGGAGCTCCTTATGAGCCAACAGCCATCCGTATCTCGTGCCCAACTGTGTCTGCAGATGTCCTCCTGCAGTTGGGTTACTTTGTTTTTTCGGAGGTTGGTGGCAGGATTTGCACTCCAGCCACCGTAAAATGCTTCATTCCGCAAAACCCGCAAACCCAAAAAAAACTGAAAACCTACTCTGTGGGAGTACTTCCTGTGCTGTTGCCCTGCTGCCCTTCGCAGGGCAGCTCACCGGATGACGGGATTGGGGCAAAGCCTTCGGGACCCCCATTCCTTGATGATAGGAGGAAAGCACAGGGTAAACTTCCTGGGTCAGAATCACTTACCTCATTGTACTGCAGGTGTGTAGTGGAGTGATGCTGAGGTGTCGTCCACCAGACGGCGGTCTCCTTCGGTTAACCTGAGGCAATCCCTTTGGGTGAGTACCTGAAATGTCATATACCAAAGAAAGGATAATCACCTGTCTCTGTTATCATCTGAGCTCAAGTATTGAACATCAGTATTGCAGCACTCTCTGAGGTTCGGAGACCGGATTGTGGGGAGATCATGGCGGGTGGTTACACCTACAGTTTTTCTGGTCACCCTGATGGTTACCATACTCAAGGAGTTGCTGTAGCTGTGTCCATCCAAAAAGCTGACCCCCAATGATAATTGAGGTAACACCAATCAACGAGTGTATTGTGAGACAAAGTATTCATCACTCCTTGGGTGTCATTTCCCTTGTCTCTGTTTATGCTCCGGCAGAGGCGAGTGATCTCACCGTGAAGGACACATTCTATTCCACACTCAAGTCTGTGGTTGATCAGTGCCCCAGGCGAGATACTCTCCTAGTCTTGGGGGATTTAACTACATCGACTGGAACTGATAGTGATGGTTATGAGACATGTGTTGGTCCCCATGGGTCTGGAACTGTGAACCAGAATAGCACTAAGTTCCTTGACTTTGCAAGAAGTCATGGACATAGGGTGGCCGGTTCATGGTTTCAGCACCCACAAGCTCATCGCTGGACTTGGTATTCCAACGCTGATGGTGTGGCAAAGGAGATTGACCATGTACTTGTTGATGGTCAATGGAGGATGATCCAGAACTGCAGGATCTACCGGAGTGCTCAGTTCCACGATAGTGACCAACAGCTTGTTGTAGTAACTTTGAAGTTTCAGCTTAAATCCGGGAGAATGGTACCATCCCAGCCTAGGCTGGATGTTGACAAGCTCAAGGATGAGAGGACAGCTGAGGAGTTTGCGAACAGGCTGAGTGGGGATGTGGTGGATCTGGGTGCTTTGAGGAATCCTGAAGAGTTGTGGAGTGCCTTCAACACCACCATCCTTGATCTTGTCAGTGGATGTCTTGGAACTCACCATAGGGCAACGAAGAATTATGTCCCTCAAGGGACACTGGATACATTGACCAGAGTCACAGGGCCAGGCTGAATGGCAGAGTTGAGCTGTTCAGGGAGTTGAGGCATAAAACTGTACGTGTGCTGAGAGTGGACAAGGAGGTCTATGTGCGAGGAATCTGTGAGGGGGTAGAGCATCACCTGTGGACAGGTGATTCTCGTCCCACTTGCAGGGGAATTCATGCATTGCATTCCCCCAAGCCTGTCCCTCAGTGTACTGCAGTTAGAGGAGAGGGCGGTAGGCTCTTGACAGGAGTCTGAAGTGAAGGCCCGCTGGGCCGGTCACTTTGAGCAGCTGTGCCAGGCTGATCCAACAGCTGTTGAGTTGGATGTCAGGGGTGTTACAATCCCTATTGCTGACTCTCCATTCAACTGTGGTCCACCTTCGTTTGTGGAAACACAGTCTGCAGTGAACCAGTTGAAATGGGGGTGAAGCTCCTGGGATATGTGGCATCCATGCTGATCTTCTCAAGGCTGGTGAAAATGCTGTACTCATGCCATTGCATGCAGTTCTGTGCTCTGCCTGGAACACAGGTTTAATCCCAACTGACTGGAAGAGTGGCCTTGTTGTCCCTCTCTGGAAAGGGAAGGGTGATCGCCAGGACTGCAACAACTACCGAGGGGTGACGCTGCTCTCAGTTCTAGGCAAGGTCTTTGCTTGGATAATTCTTGAAAGGGTTCACCCCCATCTGCTTGAGCACCAGCGTCCAGAGCAGTCAGGCTGTACACCAATGAGGTCAATGATTGGCCATATCCTTGCTCTTCGGGTCCTCACTGAATACAGACGAGAGTTTAGGCAGGGTCTGCTTGCCGCCTATGTTGATCTCTGAAAAGCGTTCAAGTCAGTGAATCGGGTTACCCTCTGGAGAATTCTGGATCTTCGTGGGGTGCCACCAAGACTGATCAATCTGATGTCTGAACTATACTCTGGTGCTGAGAGTGCTGAGATGTGGTGATACCATCTCTGACTTATTTCCAGTTCTTACTGGAGACCATTTTGACCCATTTAGATATTTTCAGACCTTTTGACCTTTCAACATTTTGACCTTCACAACTTATCACACCTTTGGCCTTTACACATTTACAACTAGACCATTTTGACCTTTCATTTGCAGTCAATGACCTTTGATTTAGTCCATCTTTTCATTTATTTACAACACAAATCAAGCTTGGTGAGGTTCTGCAATCTCTGATTTATCTTTCTTGTTTGTGTGCTTGTATATTATTCTTTCATGGCCAAACTGTACTCTCCTTGATGCGCCACATTTTAGGTATAGGTACTTCACAATCTGAGCAAGGTTTTGAGCAACCTCATGTTTGTCTTGACGTCCGTTTTAGGACACCAAGGGCCGCTATAAAGTGTATATTGGGATGCGGTGTCAGGCAGCGGCACTGCCGCCGGCCTGCTGTCAAAGGATAACCACCATGAGGCCAATAACTCCATAGCTTTTCAATGTCCAATACCTCCTGAAACCAGTGGTGGGAAAATTTCACCCTGTTGGGCAGCACCGGGTACCGGTTTGTTTGAAGGACTGTTCCAGGGTTCATTCCAAGTGCCCATTTTTGAACAGAACACTGGATTTCAAGTTTCCATGTAAAGTAATTTCCTCATGCAATAATCATTGAGCATGTGCAACTCGTGCACCCTTAGGTTTTGCAGGAGACAGGAGGAATTCTGAGCGAATTGGAAAGTCTTTCCAGGACACCACTTGTGGAATGTCCAAAAAACCAAACTGATCACAATCTTTGGCAATTCATTACAATGCCACGTCTGTCAGAAAATGAGAGGAACCTAATTATTTGAAGCCTTCAAGGAGGGGTTTCCGTTATCCATGTTGCAAAGCTCTTTAACATGAGGAGAGGAACTGCTTATCACCTGAAAAGACGCTATCAAGCCATTGCATCAACACTTATTCCAACAATTGGATGTCCCAGGATTACAACTCAAGCTCAGAACCAATACATTCTCATGACCAATCGATGTATTTGGTTCCAAACTGCTCAGAGTACTACAATCACTCTTCCTGGACCTGGACCTCAGAAGGAAAGTGTAAACACCGTCTTTAGGCGTCTCCGTGATGTAGACGTCCATGCTCAGCATCCCATTTAGTGTCCAAAGATTTGTACAGCGACACATCCAAGCATGCTTGCAGTGGTCAAATCAGGATGTCTGATGGACACTGATGAAGTGCACAAGAGATATGTTCAGTAAGGAATCCAGGTTACTGTTTGAAATTCATGATGGTCATGCATGGGTCTACAGAAGATGCAATTAGCGATATGCCTTGGTATGTGTGTACAAAGCTGCAAATTTTAGAGGTGGAAGTGTCATGATGTGGGGTGTTATTACTGAAACTTTTCGCACTAACTTGATCTATATCCATGGGAATGAGACAGCAGATCGATACATTAATGTGATCTTCCAGCAACATGTGTTGCCTACCCTTAAACAACATGGTCCACAAATCATCTTTAGGCACGATAATGCTCCTGGTCACAGGGCTATTCAAATAAATAACGTTCTTGCCAATGCCAACGTTAATGTCATGACACCCCAGCTGCCATCTCGCCAGATTTACATCAAATTTAGCATTTCTGGAATATCATTGATCGCCACGTTCAAACCTTGCCAAGAGAGTCACAGACCTTTGATGAGCTGGAACATGAAATGATTCGAGCATGGAATGCTATTCCCCGGGATCAGATTTGAGTTCCCATATGGTGAATGCGACAACAGTCCAATGCAGTGATTGATGCCAGAGTTAGATGTGCCCTGTATTGAGTTTGTTATTTCCACATTGGATCAGCCTGGAAAGGGGAGAAAACAGAATAACCTGGAAAGGAAAGGATTGGATTGGGGAGGGTTAATGATGTTGGAAAATACCATGAGTATGGATGGGGGATGATCTGAGGAGGAAGATATGAGCAGTCATATCCAATAGGAATGAAATTGAAGACACTGAGGAATTCAATTCCAGTCTGCCTGGATTAAATACATATACAAAAAAGGTTAAACAGTGAGTAGACTGGATTACAAGATCATCAAAGTTTGCACAACTGGGTAGATGAAATCATTGAGTGACAGCATGTATGAAGTTTGTACACCTGTTTGATGTACAGTGTGCACAAGTTCTCAATTACATAAATTAGAAACATTAGAGGCCATTGTTTGAGGAATTGCATGTCAAAGGCAAACAGACGAGTTTGACATGGCACGCAAAAGACCTTTTGTTTACAGTGTCTATGGCTCATGTTGGAGCTTGTACATATATCACTTTTTTAATCCTAAGTTAGTGGCACAAGAGTCATTCAAACGATACTACAAATAGGGTATTTGGTGGCATCAAAGAAGAGTGGTTGTTTGCTCATTGTATACTTACATGTGTGCTTGATATATTCCATTAATTTCCTTAATCTTACATTGTTGCTTCAAAGTCTAATCCAGAATTTAGTTATCTAGTTTTGTCAAATCGTGCTCAACTTCTGGTGACATTCCTGATCAGATTTCTCCAAACATCCCTCTCCTGTACTTCACAAAGCTCTGGCAGAGATAGCTTGGTTGCCGCCTCTACTCCATCCATCCAGCACGTGCAAGGTCTTCCTCTTCTCCTCCTTCCCTCATCCATACCCAGAATGGTTGACTTCTCCAGAGTTTCGTTTTCTAGATGTCCAAAGTATGACAGTTTCTGTTTTAGCATCAGCGCTTCTAAATGTACATGGAGGTCGAATTTCTTCAAGCTACGTCATATCATTAAATTCAGGAAGCCAGAATTGAACTACGTCATATAATTACAAATCTTAAGTAACAGAATGAAGCAACAAAGAATCGTCAATTTTTTTTTTAAAGAATATCCTCACTCCAAAGAAATCCATGAATGCAAGGTGACCAAGTAGGCAAAGGTGTCGATTCACATTCTTTGATAGCCAAGTAGGCGGCTGACTTGAAGCATCGATGCAAATCCCTTGAAGACCCATGGTCTGGCCGCCTGCAGGAAATGACAAAAGCGACTGAGATGTGACTGAAGGAGGAAATCATAAAACTTGGACTTCACTAGCATTAGACAAATTGAAGGACAAATGGAACAAGTACATTTAATTGAGACATGGGAAATTTTATTGGAAACTAAGTATTGGACTATTCTATTATATTTTCAGGACTAGTTGAATGCTCCATGTGCTTAATAAATAACATTTTGAATTAGAACACAACACGGATGAAAAAAATCACAAACTTCGCATTTCAGTGAGACTAAATTTACATCGACTTCTCTTGTACATCATGTTTAAAGATTATTTTCGCAGAACAAAGTTCACAAAATCACACATGTGACGGTCACTTTGTGTGCCTCAAAGAAGTCAATTTTACAGTGTCTGCCCAATAAATTAATAACTCCACAGGAGTTCATTGACTACATGTGTAAGAATTATTAACTCAAGTCTCACTCAAAAATGAGAATTGAAGTTCATCATACATGAACATCATTGACCGAATAGCTCACTTTGCATTTTTGAGAGGAAATGACAAAACAGAGACCCAGCTCAGAAACAACTGGGATAAAAGTTTCTGGACTGAATTTAAACATTTCATCACCAACGCCACTAGATCGATGCATCTCGATACTAAAGATGCATCTGTATCAACACTGATGTACTGCATCTCATATATGAACAGCAAAAGACAGTGCCCAGAGAGGTGGTGGTGATGCAACAACAATAATCGAGCAAACCCATAACATGTTGTATCCTCCATCGTTCTCACAACCATGGTAGAAATATTTCTACATTTTCAAATCCTTCTATTACTACTGTGTCATGACAACATTGCAGCACACTGGCTCATGTCAGTCACTGAATTGAGTTTCTATGATTTATTTACATCCAGACTGATTTAAATGCAAGTGCTCTGTCCTATATGCAATCGAAGGATGAGGGAAACTTATTTGTTTGCATCAAAGACCCCTGACCTGGAACCATTCCATCCATGAATTGCTGTTTTGTTTTTTGTTTTTTAACATGATTAAATAATAAATCCCATGCAAAACATCATCTGAGCAGTCCTATAATTAACTTGGTAACATCAATACGAGAATGAAATATTCGACAAAAAAGTTAAACAATTGAAATTCAAAAATATACACACTTACCTGAGGCATTAAAATTGTTTGGGGGAGTTAAGCAAGTTCTTAATGCTCAATAATCATTGGAGTTTACGAGGGGACAATGATATCCACCGCATACAAATGACAGGAAATGATCGTGCATCGCCGAAAGTGTTACAAGCACAGAAATTGCATCGTCCTCATCATATAATACACTACATATTGGGTGACAAGCCACTTCTTCCCTTTTTACAAGTCACCAATAATGTTTAAAAAAAAACATGAAAAACAGAACATGTTGACATGGAATCCCCAAAAAAACAGCTTAACAGGGTAGAAATATCTCTGTTTAAATTGATTTGCTAAACTATGTTGGCAGACTCAACGGAGATGCAGATCAATCTGTAATGGGGAATAGTGTCCATTGGAGGGGTGTGGGGTGGGCGGGGGGGGGGGAGAGTTGAACATACGAGAACACACAATCGAGCCACCTGGGTGTACGGACAGCAATTGTCTCCATGCAATACGTTTCAATATTTCATTCTATTGATCGAAATATTTTTAGGATGAACAAAAAAAGTAATTCACACATCAACTTACTTTTTTCTGTTTATTGATTAATATCATTTTTATTTTTGAGATTCAGGACAAAGATCTCGTCTAACACTTGGAATTTGTCTTTCAACTCCAGCATAAATCCCACACATCTCATTTGTCTCTCTGAAAGGACTATCTGGCAAATCCTCACATATGCTGCCTTAGCAAATCTCAATTAAAGAAGTCCAGTCCCTCAAACATTTGGGTGTCACCATCAGCCAAGATCTCTGTCAGTAAACCACATATCTGAGTTGGCTTTCTCAATCATGCCAAGTAGTTCCTTGGCCAATCCAAAGTTCTATCATTCTACGATGCTTTCAGCTATAGCTTGATGCAGGACTCTTTGTCCCCTTTAGGCTGGCACCCCAGCTTCACATTCTTCATGCGTTGATGCAGTGGACTCCAAGGCCCTCCAAATAAATAGAATTTCCCACCATAAAGCTGAGTCTCTGGGCCTATCACTTTCACATCACAGACAGCTTGGTGGTCTCTTTATCTTCTCCCACCTCCTTTCTGGTCTTGCACATCCTGCTCTTTATGTACCTGTCCCACCCCCACCCCCAGGTTTTTCTAAGGTGCACACAATCTGGCAGTAACTCCTGGTGAAACTACCAAAATCCAGGCTCAGTTGCCACTTCGACTTATTTATTCCTCTTTTCTCATGCTGGTGAAATTAACTTCCCCAGTCTGCTCAAACTCATTATTCCATCCATGACTTCAAGATATCTGCTCCCTTCTTCGTCAGGTCATCCCTCATTGACCCTCCCCAAATCCACCCCCTTCTTTTCCAGGTTGCTGTGCTTTCTCACGTCTCCCTACACCCACCTTTCCATTTATTTGTTCCCTTGTTCTTTCATTCCATTTTCCCCTTTCTGTTCTTTCAGCCCCTTACATGTTGCAACTGAGCTAGTATCGAGCTTCTTCACTGCCTGTATCCCACACCCCACCAACTTACTCTCATTTTTTCCCCTTTCACATTCTTCCTCCAAGTGTTCCTCCATTGTATCCCTCTATCCTCTTGTTGATGTGTTTCCCTGCCTTTCCACTGTGTTCTGTTTCATTCTCTTCCATCTCCTAGCTCTTCCACAAGCCCTGACTTTGTATACAAAACAACACAAACCAGAAAGCATCTCAAAAGGCAAAGCCCGTTCACATCTGCTTTGTACTCAAAATTGTTGATGTAAAATTTGATGATGTAAATTGAAAAAAATAAAATAAAACATAAAAATGTAAAATTTATTAATCAGCATTCTCTCCATATCCTCATAATAAAGGTTCATTGAAAATTTGATGACAAAAGCTCAAATGGTAAATTAAATGCGGAAGTGATTACAAAACTGGGCCGTCTCATGCTGCGTAGCGGATGAGCTAAAATGGCCTATTTGAACTTATTGTGACTTTGTCATTTTACATTTTGACCCAATTATTAATTAGTCTTCTCCATAGTCTCATAATAAAGGGTTGTTGAAAATTTCAAGGCAAAGTTCAAATGGTTAAAAAATAAAAAAATTAAGTTATGACTTAAAAACACACACACACACACACACACACACACACACACACACACACACACACACACACACACACACACACACACACACACACACACACACACACACACACACGCACACACACACACACACACACACACTGTAAAGTCCTGCCCCCCACTAATTATTATTCACTTTGCAGTTTTCATTATCCTTTTACAATAATTTAGAATTTTGTAACTTATGTTCTTCTTTTCAAAATACTCCACTGACAATATACAATCTGCACCAGCTTTATGGTTCACAGTCAGCCTTAGGCCTTGACCCTTGTAAACTGAAGTCTTACAGAGGAAAATCATGACAACATTTTAACATCTTGCCAAATTGCTGTTCACATGAATAATTTCCAGAAAATATATCGTGCACCAAATCCCTCATGTGGAGAGCTAATTCGAGGTAGAACAGATGGAAACCGATGATCAGAAACACTGAAGCCAGATTGAGCTGAAGATGGGTTTAAGGGTTCAGAAATCCCAGAGTGATTGCTAATGACATCGCAATTAAAACACTAGCTTTTAAATAATTATTGTTGGTGAGGGAATGCAGATTTCATGTTTTCTCACCATTCATTGTAATATTGTGTTTATCAAAATTATTTATACCTTGCCTTGAACCCCAAAAATTGCACTTGGTTATGTTTACTTCTTCGTTCAACTTCACCTTGTGGCCTTCTTTGCTTTCAAGGAATATGTGAGAGGTGAGCAATCAGCAAAGTGTCACACAAATGATATAATAAGAAGCATAGAATGAGGATTGGAAAGAGCTGAAATGTATATTTGCTCAGATAGAGACATTATGCTGTAGAATGAGGAATTAAAGTTTGACATTCTGTTATGAATTCCCCAAAGAACAACTCCTAGTTGTTCATAAAGCTGGGACTTTTATTCAATTTGGTTTCATCTGCACTTCAAATCATTTCACGGTGTCCACAAATTACCATTCCAAATTGAAACTATAATAATAATAAAAAAATAGAAGCAATGCCTCTGTGCTCACCTGGGAGAACCAGGGAACCACTAGTAGGGGTGGATGACCAAGAAAAGATGTAAATTAGCCGGTGGTTTGAACAAACTTGTGAAAGCCACATGCAGAGATGATTCCGACCAAGTTACATCTAAATCGGGTGAATACTTTTTGAGAAGAAGGCAAAAGTAGAGATGCCGAAATCGTAATGACTTTGACCGAAAATTCACCTACTTAATATGCAATTTGTGGATGGTATTTGCATTGCATCAGGAGGCATTGGTACTTAAAAGTTCTACAAAGTTTGGTGAAAATAGGACTATTCATATTGGCATCATGGTTGTATGTGATAAAGGTTGTGGTGAAGTTTTATCGAAGTTGGGTATTTTGTGTCTGTAGTTTTGGAGAGCAAATAGGCACCTATTTTGGGGGTTCAAACCTGGACCCACTTTGATCCCCCCCCACCCCCTCCCCCGGTAAACTGTCTTCGACCCTGATGTTTTTTTAATGCCGTGAACAAACTTTGGTACATCGAGAGTGATGAAGGTTGTCGTCAAGTTTCATTGTCATCATATTTGTGGTTTTGGAGAAGATCTGAGTGTTTACACACTGACTGACTGACGGACTCCGCGCAATGCTAATACTTCACTTGAACCATGTTACAGGTGAGCTAAAAATTATGAAATGGGATACAATGATGCAGTGTTATATTTCTCAAAGTTTTGATGACTTTTTTTTTTCATTTCCAGGTGTCTCCTATGACAGGCGATGTCACATTTACTGCAAATGGAACCACACAAGAAAAATCAGTGTGGTGTCTGGTTCATGGAGACCAAATCAGCTACACAGGCTGAACGAACCTTAAGCTCGACCTAAGGAAGGCAGCCATCATGGAGGAAAATAATTCGTGAGTGGCACAAAATGTTTATGGAGACTGATAGCATCGTGCAGAGGAAGGGGACAGGCTGGCCAAGTAAAAGTGGTGAGGACGTTGAACACATTCGTGAATCATTCGGGCGCAGTCCCCGCATGTCCATTTGGATGCAGATGATGATTTTGACAAACCTTGCACTAACACTATGAGAAATGTTCTTTCACTTGCAACAAACCACATCATTGCATCACATTTAAAAAAAAATAAAACTTTGTTTTCAATTTGGAATAGTAATTTGTGGACACCCTGTATTTCAAGCACACATTTTTATGCTTCTGTGATCTTACCCCTGATATTTATCATTTTCAAACCTGCAGTAGCCTATAACCTTACAAATATTATACAGTCCCAACACAAGAAGTTGGCCTTACAATGAATTTGTTGCAACATACAATCAGTGGCCAGTTTTATCATAATGTACGTAAAACAGGAAAAAAAAAAAAAACAGAAAAAGTTTGGTCAAACCAGTAAGGGAACAGATGGAAAAGTTTTCACGTTGTCAGGCAAGCACAACATTAAAAAAAATAGGGGCAATACCCCTGGGCGCTCACCTGGTAGAATAATGATACTTAGAAGGAAGTCAATGTGGGACGGAATCAGCAAAATGTACCAATGAACCAATGTTATAGCAAATACATATTTTGGGGCAACCCCCCCCCCGCCCTGAAAATCCCCTTCAAATCCGATTTTTTAAATAGCGTGAACAAGCTTTGGTACATAACAGATGATGAAGGTTGTGGTTAGGTTTTATCGGAATTGCATACCTGTAGTTTCTGAAAAGGAAGCAAATACCTATTTTGGGGAGGCAACCCCTGGAGACCCCCTCAGGACCCGATTTTTTTAATGCCATGAACAAACTTTGGTACATTCAAAGTATTGAAGGTTGTGGGAAAGTTTCATCAAAATCGTATGTGTGTAGTTTCAGAGAGGAAGTTACAAGTATTTGTGGATGGACGGATGGACGACGCACCATCCCTCAAGCTCCCTGGAACGATGTTCCAGGTGAGCAAATAATTCAACTCTAGTGAAGTTGCAAGGAAGAAGCCTACACTGAAGTTATGAGGAAGAAGCCTCCAGCGAAGTTGTGAGGATGAAGCCTCCAGTAAAGCTGCGAGGAAGAAGACTCCAATAATTCTGTGTGTCAGAAGACTCCACGTAAGCTGTGAGTAAGAAGACTCCAGTAAAGTTACGAGGAAGAAGATTCCAGTAAATATGTGAGTAAGAGGCTCCAGCAGAGCTACGAGAATGAAGACCAGTAAAGTTACGAGGAAGAAGAAAGAAACTCCTGAAACACATTGCAGTACATAATTTGTAGACATAGGCCGGTATTCATTGAACAAACACCTTTAATCCCTTTCCCAGTGTGACATCTCGGCTGTTATTCACTGGACATGAATTTCCTGATTGTGGTGTCTCGAATGACAGAAGATGAAGTGCATTGGTATTTGGCCTGTGAGCCCTTTGCTTTATATAGAGCATGGCTCCTTTTCATGCTTCCATACAGTTGATCGATCTATGAGCATGGAATGTTGTTCCAAATTACATGTAGTGCTTTTTCACAATTCATTCAAGATGTTTGTTTGCTGCTTAACTTTCAGGATCCATTTACCCCATCTAGCCTCATTGATGTTCATACGAGGACATTCCACAGGCCAAGGTATCTTTGGGAGTGTTGCATCGGCCACTTTACATTGCTCACAGTTGTTTTTGTTTTATTTTACCACATTGGCTGTTTGTGTGTGGTCATTGTCACTTTGGAAGATGAATCCTGGCCGCCCAATGATCCGTGATCCTGAGGGAATGGCATGATGGATCAGAACCTGCCTGCACCTTTCGTCAGTCAGTGCACCTTCAATCTCATGTAAGAATCCGACACTCTTGGCCGAGATGCAGGCCACACTTGTATTGATCCACCTCCATGCTTCACTGTAGCTGTTGTACACTGACTGTTATGCCGCTTCCCGATTTGCCTTCAAACAAACAGCCACTGACTATTGCCAAACGGTTCAAACTTTAACTCATCGATAAAGAGCAGCTGAGTCCAAGTTTGATCATTCCACTGCACTTGGAGCCGTGAGTGTAGTCCGTTTAGGGAAACATTACAACAGTGCCATGATGCTCATAAACTGATGTTCGAATCACTACAGTGGTTACGATTTCAAGCATTCCCTGAGTCACTGTCAGATGCCAGGAATGAGAAAATTATACACTACATTAAATACATGGTCCATGCTTTCCCATCTGCGCTGTAGTCATGGAGATGAGGCCACAGACATCATCCCCGCATACTGTATGAAGACTTCAATCATCAGCAATGTGCCGTGAACAAGACATTTGCATTTTGGAGCTCATCTGTCAAGATGAGCCAGACTCAATGATGTCATGGTTAATGGAGCTGCTCTGAGTATGGGAGGTTGGTGGTTCACACCACAGCCAAGTCACACAGTACCAAAGACTTTTTGTTTAATGGTCCGTGATGCTTCCTTGCTTGATGCTCAGCATTTTAGAGGATAAAGCACAGACAAACAACGCTGGGAGGGCAATGGCAAGCAACACAGCATAACCTTTGTCAATAAACTGCCTCGGAAGCACCGACTCTCTATAAAGAGGTACATCAAATCAAAAAAATATTGAGATGGTGGAATGGCTACTGTGGGTCTTCTGTAAAACATGAGAGTCTGATTGGGATCTCCATGTCTCCTCTGTGTTGCTTGCTTTTGTCCTGGTAATTTGCAAACGACAAGGGAAAATGATTCCTGATAGCTTCCAGCTTATTGGATGGAGATGGTCGATCTACCAGACACACAGTGTTGCTCACGGTCACATTTGCCTTCAAGCATCGTTTGGATGGACCATTCAACAACAGTCTCGATACAGCTTCTCTGGTACAGCTTGCCATCATTCATAAAACAGATGTATAACCGTGTCTCTAAAACCACTGGTGGGACCACAGATGTGACCCTCAATCACAAGGCAGTACATTGGTGGATACTATCGCAGAGTGAGCAAAGCTACTCGCTCTGGGAGAGTATCCACGGTGGTTTTGTGAAAAGATGCCCATCATTGTGAAAAGGCTTGTCATGATGATTCAATGCCTCGAAAGGACTTCAACGAAATGGTCAGGCGTTGAGATAAGAAAGCAGTCAACAATATTATGGAATGTATTAAGCATATCAGCATATGGCGAATGCATTCAGCACCGATCAAACCAAACTTGTCAGCATCAGCTTTGGGGTTGTTGCCAATAAAACCTGTCAAAAAGGATCTGATGGAGGCTCATGATCGATGTGAAAAAGCATTAAATGAATTCATGACTGATGGCAGCAATTGAAAATCGTTGGATTTCACAATACCCCAAAGGAACATAAAACTGCAAACATTTTCTGAACAATTAAAAATGAAGACAACATAAGCCACAGGGGGGGGGGGACGTTGCCCCCACTTTTCTGATCCCCACTCCCCACTCCAAATTCTCCTAATGAAATTCAGTTGTTAACTTCACGGATTTATTTAATCTGGTGGTGGTGTGGCTAGCACAGGCATGATGGGCCGAATCAGAATGCCTCATCCTGTGCCAAATTTCCTTATTATTCCCAACACCCTTCAATACAAGCCCAGTGCACCAGGCGGTCACCTAGTTCGCCTGCCACTAAATCCAGTCACCTAGTTCGCCTGCCCCTAATTCCGGTCACCCAGTTCGCTTGCCAAAAATCTGGCCCTGGATGGAGGAACAGCAGGGCAGAGGGACTAGATAGGAGGAGACCTGGAGGAAGAAAGGACATGGAAGAATGAGAGCGAGGGTAGGGGGAGGAGGATACAGGGGGTTCTTCATCTTTATTCATAAACAGCACAAGGCTGTGGGGTAGCATCATTGACTAAGGGCGTGGCTATGCTGCTGAAGCAATACCTTCTGCTGGTTGTGGTAGGAATTTGGAATTTGTTCAGGGTGCCGGCGATAGCTCACCAACTCGTTTGCAAAGGACACCTTGGGATCTTTAACATCAACCAACGAATGCCGGCAGAAAGGATGCCCGGTTGATGTCCATCTGAGGGACGGCACACACATTGAACACCGGGATTACAGTTTATAGCCGGGTTGGGATTCAAACCCAGGCAAGACAGCTTAGAGACGAGTATGCATACCTCTGGACCATCCTGTCAGCCAGATACAGGGGGTGAACAAGCTGGATACAGGCATAAACTCTCAATCACACAAGTGGAAGAGAAAACTGGCGAAACAGAAATGGAACAAAACAAAATGAAGAGGAGGTTGAGAGAGAAGGGGAGAACCCTGATAACCTGGAAACATGGAAAGAGTTGGGCTTGGGGAGGGTTAATGAGGGTATAAAAATACCACGTAATGATGGAGGTGACTTCATTATCATAATCGAAAAACAATGCACAAATTACCTGGCTGAGATCCCGGCTTATTCAGCGCCGAGCCTGAACAGTATGGCATCCCACAACAACTGCCCAATATATTTGTAGAACTTGCTGCCTTTGTTTTTATACAGATGTTCAACATGATCAAATGGCACTGAAATTGATGTGTGAACTTTGTCTGTGATCGATATCCATCAATCAGGATAAAAGATGCAGAGCAAATGTGAAGGTATATGTCAGGAACCCACCAGCTCTGTCAGATATATGGTGCAGATCAGGAACTCCCCAAAAAGTGGAAAAAAATTCATCATTAATGGACCAAACATGGAGGTTCTGGTTGAATTCCCCTGTTTTCTGGTGTCAGAGCACCCTATCAAAACTGGCCCTCACAGCAAACATGGAGCAACCATGATGCCACTATCAAAAGTCCTTTCACAGACGTGGCTGTGATACTGTTGTCTGTTATGGACAGTACTCCCTCCTGCCTGTACTTCCATAAAGGAATGAAACACTACAGCTGAAATCTCGATCGACACAAGGTTTCCAGCATCATTGGAAAGAAGGTGTCCCCAACATTCATCGGTCCACGTGCCTTCACAGGGTGCGATTCTACTCGCGCTTTTCATGGGAAAGGAAAGAGTAACCATACCAATTGGTAGCTGGAAATGGGGAATACCAGGACATGTTTATCCAACTTGGTAAGGAGTTCATTCTGTCAAATGCACCAGCCACACACAGAGAAGACTTTGTCTTTTATATGGTGAGAAAAACAATAAATTAACAAAGAATGTTCCAAGATATTTTGCTTCAGTTGAATGTGCGAACAAAGTCAGCCACCAACTTCTGACAATTCTCTGCTGCAACATTCTAAAAGGTCATACTATCAAACTACTAGCCATTGTCATGCAATTGAATAGAACATGGATGCACCCAGTCCAGTTGACCACATGTCTGGACAATGACTGACAATGCAGTCGCCATCCATTGGATAACTACTGATCTAGTACCACGAGACTTGCTCAAGTATGTTCATTGTAGTTGTAAGAAGAACCGTTATGAAATAGACGTGTAGCAGTCATTCATCTGTTATCATGTACTGAGTTCTGTGGTTGGACAGATTTCCAAAATGTCCCTGCTACCTGACTTAAAACTTATGTTGAGGACAATGATTCTGATGAAGACATGTGGGCCACAGCTTCATCAGTGCAGGTGAAGGATGACTGTCTCACTGTCTGCAAATGCTGAAACCGATGCTTTAATGCATTGTTTAGTACTCTTTTGCAGGGCTGCTTTGTTTGGTGAACACAGGCACAATGTTCATGGCTACTTTCGTCAGCAGGGTTTAGAGGGAATCTGCACCAAGAACCCCTCCTGGACTCTACTCTTGTTTCTTGTACAATGTTCCTGGTTGGCCTTAACCCGGAAGTGATGTGTCCACCTGCGTAACTCCGGTTGGTATAAACCACACAAGACAATGCAAGATGTCTTGACGGTGTGGTTGAGATGTTGCATGCATCACATCTCCCCCCTTTTAGCTGGGAAATGATCAAGAGTCCGTGCACAAGATCTTATGTCAAATAGACAAGTGTCCATCAAGTAGTGTGTCCATCACCTTAACTCAATCTACTCTCCAGTCAATACCAAGGAACGACTCGGTGCTTCGTATGCAGCGCTTGTCTGCCAGTTGCATCATTCTTCTGGAAGCATGGTTCAATGACAAGCTTAGTCAACCCACCTGATGGTATTTCAATGGAACAACAGCGGCTCAAACCCAAGACCCTAGGTTTTTAAGCCAGCCACCTTAACCTTTAGGCCAACACAAGGACTGGAGCACAACAGGACAACACCAGGATCCAAGGATTGACTAATGCTCAGCTTATTGTTTGAGTAGTTCAATATTATTGCTTTGTGCACATCCATAGGCCACAATAGATGGTGTATTATCCAAAATGATGTTTAATGGCTACGGTTCCCAATCGTAGGCCAAATGTGAATGTATTGGGTTTCTTGGCTATTTTTATCACAACACGAGTAAACAACTCCCCTCAGACTCAATATTATGTCCAAGGACCATCAATGCAACCACACTTGCCAGATTTGGTGCCTGGACCATCTTGACACCCGTACAATGTCTCTACAAGTAGAAGCAAAGAGCTGCAACTCATTGATTAAATAAATCCTCCAGCTTGACTCCTATTTAGTAGAATGCAGTGTCCATTACATAATCCAGTAGATATGGCCATTGCAATATGGCGGACATCAGGTTTTTGTGGAATATTTTGCTACGGTTCAATAATTATATTAATGAACCTTGAATCTTCGAAATTTTTGTCTCACAAACTATCTTCCATGTTTTAGCAACAGAGAAAATTTCAAATTTCTTGACCATCTACAGACTGAGTTAAAAACTGCTGAAAATAGAATAATGGTGAAAAAACAAAATACTCCTTTTTTAGCTCGCCTGTTCGAAGAACAGAGCGATAGAGATACCCCCGGCGTGAGCGTGAGCGTGAAAATGTTAAAGTTTTTGGTGCAAGTTATTTCCTTTCTAATGTTTTTATCTACCACACTATTTTTTTACTGATTACAATATACAAATACATATTGTTACGGTGCCAGTGCGTCGGCCGCGAGCCGACCACTCTGACCGAGCCGCAAATCGAGTCGGCCCGACCGATCGCCCGGAATATAGATCACCGCCCGGATAAGTCCGAGTCGACGGGTCCTTGTACAAGAACTGAAATACGCCAATGGGCAGATCACATGGGGTAGGGTCGATTGCAAATCTTCAATTTACCTAAATACCCATGTGATCCAACTACAGGGGTATTCCACCCTCGACGGAACACGTACAGAACAAACCACCGACGCGAGCCTGTCCCGTGCGTGATTCCGAGCGGCGTAATCGCCGCGAACCGTCAGTCCAAATGTCCCCCTTTTATGGCAAACCAACGGCTTTCTAACTCCCAACACACGAAATGCTCAGTCAATGAAAGAATCGACGCGATGAGCTGAAAACATTTAACAATTGGGGTATTTATTAATAATAATGGGGAACGAGGGAAGCACGTAAGAGCAGAACTATACCGACTATACGAAATGCAATGCAATCATTTACAGCACGCAAAGCACTTAACAGTTTCCTACTTATTAGACGGGCCCACAGACACACGTACGCACACACATACACCCAAGAAATGGTGGCTGATGCCTTTAATAACGGACTCCAGCTCGGAGGACAGATGAGCTGAAACCCAGAACCTATCTCAAACCTCTCCACCTTGTGTGGTCTTCAAGCTGTTCAGACCCGGGCTCCAGCGAGAGCGAGCTGGATCCAATCGCCGTGAGCCGCGATTCTTCCCGAGCTCCAGCGAATCCTCTCGCGCTTCCGAACACGTGCTGGTGAGATGAGGCACCGATCCTTCCCGTCGATGCGTCACTATCTCGAAGAACCGCCTCCAAGATGAGGCGGATGAGTCGCACCAAGCCGGGAACCAAGCAGAGAACAAAGAGCTCCACGAACCAAGAAGAGCCAGCCGAGCAACCAGATCAACTCTCTTCCGATGAACAAAGCCTCTCACTACACAAACCAAGAGTAAGAAGCCATCACCAGCAGCTCGAGCCGAGCAACCAACTCAACTCTCTCCCGATGAACAAAGCCTCTCTCCACACGAACCAAGAACTCAGAGCCGAGCAACCAGCTCAACTCTCTTCTTGTGAACAAGGCCAGAGCCCAAAGGCCTGCTAAAAGCCAAGCCAATGCAGAAAGCCTTCAAAAAGCCTCCAAAAAGCCTCGACCCTAACCCAAGCCAAGCCAAAGCAGAAGCCGAAGCTCCACTGAAAGCCCACCTGAACAAAGCAGAGTATCCCTTTTTTATTCCTATCCGCTCCCGGCGGCGTGACTCATGCCCTCGTGATCCATCCCCCACTCAATCATGGGTGGGAGGGAGTTGTTGACGTCATGAATCACGGGAAGGGAGGGCTCTTCTTCCTCTTCGCAGAAGAGGGGGAGGGGCATCTTCATTGTGTTATGATCACTCCCTAACTATTAAATGGATTTGCAGTGCACTTAATCGATTTCTGCCCATTACACAATGGAAGGTGAACTATCTAGGGAACAAGCACTTATCGACATAACTGACTAAAGGAACCTGAATGTTGCGTGCAATCGAATTCCCAAATTCATAACAATATATTGCTTTAAAATTATTTGGATCAGACGTCACTGCAATGCTTTATAAAAAAAATATTATTAGACTAGTCTTTTAAAAACGATAAATGTATAAACAGGCGAGCATTGGGTGGCTTTGACACCAACTCTCTGGTTATGCTCTCACCCGCCATGTTCTGAGCACCATCTCCAACATTGTGCAACGAATCTGATGTGCTCTCAAATCATTTCAGAGTTAGCAATGATCCAGTTGTACAAAAAGCTAATTTCCAGGTTAATCTTTGTTGTGGGCCAATAAAATCACTTTCCAGCCATCTTTGCTAGCGAGGGCCCATGGCCTTTGGCAATTATGGTCGAACAAGTGTGATTATTAGCATGTGAGAAAGAGAAATGAAAAGGGGTGTAGTGTACTTAGTTTGCAGCCGATGGGTGCTGAGCCTGTCTGTAATTAATATCACCACAGGGTGAGGGATATTGAAAAACATGGAAAATTTACTATTCGAACAAAGCTCAAATCATTCCTGTCACTAACTTTCCAGATCAAAATTACAAATGCCCTTAAAACAAAGACTCGTGGTGAAAATAATGAGCTTCCATGTGAGAAATGCAGGGGAAAAGGTCCATTGTTACGTTCTCAAAAAAGGTAATTATATTTTCCAAGTATGTAATCACATTTACAAAGCCCTGCCTTTTGAGCTGATTTTGTTTTGTTGATGACACCTGAAGCTAGAATGATGTGTCCAAGACTGATACTTAAAATACTGATTCCCATTCCCCTTGGGTGTCATTCCAGTTCTTCCCATCCCCATGGGGTCTCGTTTTCTCTGGGAATAAATGGACAGATCACTTCGCTATATCCATCATCCATGTAATAGCTTTGTCCACGATGTGTCCTGAAACAAAAATAAGTTTCCCCTCTTCCCCATCTCCTATTCTCTACAACTGTCAGTTTAATAATAACAAAGGAAAGACATAAAATGTCATAGTCCCCATTGTTTTAGTAATTTTGCTGTATGGAGTTAAAGACAAGCCCATATGTCTTTACAACTGAAATGGCCGCCAGTCTACCAGTTGGCCATCTTTGATCAGATTGCAAAATCATATTAGGTGCAAGTGTGTGCCATCATGTCCAGTGCTTGTGCAAGGTTTGAACAAAATTGGACCATGCATGTCCAATAAATGGTTGGGGACGTGTTAAAGTTACAAAATGGCCGTCAGTCAGCCATCTTTGATCTGATCTCAAAAAAAAAAAATGAAATGCATATGTTAGCAATTATTCTTTATCTGTGTGCCAAGTTTGAACAAGATCGGTGAATGCATGTCCGAGAAATGGTTGAGGACGAGTTCAACATCAGGCTTTTTTTTTACAACTCAAATGGCTGCCAGTCGGCCATCTTTGATCGCATCGTGAAACAAAATGATGTGCATATGTGTACCGTCATGAGTTGTCTTTTGGCCAAGTATGAATAAAATCAGTTCATATATGTTCGAGATATGGTTACAGACGCACACACACAGACACACACACACACGCACGCACGCACGCACAAATTGAGACCAAATCCAAAAGCCCCCATTGCGGACTAAGTCCAGTAGGGGCTAATAACTAAATGGTATTCATAGAATATTTACCCTGTACAGTCTTGAGAAGGACTTGGTGTGAGCAGTGGTGCCAAGAAGGGAGGGGAGGGGGCAGGCAGGGTACCTAACCTGGGGCACGGACCTAATATGGGTCCATAATTACTCCTTCAATTATTTTGTTTTATATAATGATTGCTTGCGATGATAAAACATGGGAGGAACTTTATTTTGTTTCTCCCTTCAAGCCACTCAGAGTGATTCCCAGAATGCCATTGCCATGAATAGTGATACCCTCCCTCGTAAAAGAAACTACGGTGGGAACAATTTACATAATCACAATCACGGTAATCACATGATGATGTAAATGAACACAGGAGTGTTGGCCACACCCAATCCGGATGAAGTGTGTTGAACTAATCTGCATGTCGGAATAAATTAATTGCACCCCAATTTCTGTGAAACACGTCATGTTTTTTTGGCGATCAAAATATGGAAACCTCCGTATAGGTTGTAAACAATTTTTTTAAAGGTTGAAGGTGGTGAAAGGGGCATGCCACTTAGTATTTCCCCAGGGCATATTCTGACTCTCAGTGGCTCTGGGTGCAGGCCAACTCTTCTGGTGGCGAATTTGTAATTGCATCTATCGACACCTCTAAGGTAAATGTGTACAAATTATACTTTGAAAATTATCGATGTACGCTCTATCAAATGGTCACGTAACATTTGGTAAAGTTTCAATTTACTCTGGTGAACGGTTTTCGATGTACGCCCTCAACAAAATTCAGACACGTTCGTGACCGATTGCTTAACCCCGCTATTACAATAATAATAATAATCATCATCATTAGAGGTCCATAATAGTCTTTACATAAGTCCATATCACAAGTATATATATATATATATATATATTTTTTTTTTTAATTAAAATTATCATTTTTTTTTAAGGTGAGAACCAATCCTCGATCAATTGAGCATTGCAGGAATTTGTAATTTATTCAGGATAAATCGCATACTCTTCATCAAAGATATTGTGAGATCTTTAATGTCCACCAATAACTAGTAGTAGCAGAAATGTCGCTTGGTGGAACATTCATACGATGGACAGTGAATGATTGGTCAACATTCAAATAAACCAATGTTTGAGATCAAATAAACCTCGGAAGAGTCAACCCCATCTGGTATTAATTCAACAGTTGAGGGAGATTTTAACTCAGGATCCTGGTATCCCAAGCCCACCACCAGGTATATCTATGTATATATATATATATATGTAAATAAAGTGAGAAAGAAAGTTAAAATTCTCTTAAATATGGAGAGATTCAAAGAGATGCATGAAGAAGAAAAACATCAAAATAAACCAATGTCACCTTAGGGTGACCCATATCTTGCCAAAAGGTGACCACGTGTGATTTATTTAAGGTCACACTGAGGTGAACAGAGCTGCTATCCACCAGGAGCGACTCCTTGAGGAATATCTGCCTACGAGAGATTCCGATGAGAATCGTTCTACAGAGTAACCATGAAAAATATGCTTTTCCCTCATAACGTCACCAAATGACGTTATAATATCTCAAGCTTGACATATCTAGAAAGCACTCATCGGGGTGTTCAATTTGAGGTACTACACGATATGGTTCCTAAAACTTGAAAATTTGACCTTGGGGTCAAATATGTTTGACCTGAGGCGCTAACCATTAAGGTCAAGGCCAATCGCCACCAAAAATTAATCAGCTGAGCTCCAGACCATGAACTATATTCCCATGAAGATTGAAGACTATCCGATCAAAATTACTCAAAAAATAAGGGTTTCGTCGACTCCCCTGATTTGCGCCAAAGTGACCTTGACCTTTGACTTTGACCTTCAAAATTTTGTGCACTGAAAGGGACCTCTATAGGCCTCTGATATGTGAAGTTACAAAAATTTCCAATGATAACTGTGCTCTGCAGAATTTTTTATCCGTGATTACAGACAAACAAACAAACAAACAAAAAAACATACAAGCTGACTAACATATCTTGCAAAAACTTCGTTTTGGCAAGATAACAAGGCCAGACAAGTCAAAGGGGAGTACACATACCTCTAGACTACCCTATCAGTCCTCCTTGTAATAATACAGTTCAGCAAATCATTACAAATGTCATTTCATCACGTTATGAATCATTACAAATGTCATTTAATCACGTTATGAATCATTACAAATGAAATATGAATTGATGCATTTTTACAAATAATATGAAGACAAAGTCAAAGACAACGATAAGAAGGCAACATTTGAATTACAAACGTTCTGAGAACCTTTTAACTGCTTTTGACAATATGTCTTTTCTTGAACTGGAGGTCTGGCTGGCATGTGGAAGAGATTGCTCGGAGGGAAACAAGAAGTTCTATTCTTTCAAGCAGGCGCAACATGCTCTCATTACAATGTTGTTGTTGAAAGATGAGCCTGTAGGGGTTTAAGCTGCACCTGGGCCCATCTGGAGTCGGGTAGGAAAGCAAGTTAATTTGGGAGGATTAGCCAAGCCATCCAAGCTACTTGTGCCTCCTCCCACCCATCCTCCTCTATAGTTGTCCAATTCCCCTCTCCACCCCCCCCCAATCACCAATTATTTATTTACAATATAATTAGTAGGCAGAACAACAGCCGCACAGCAGGCAGTTTCAAAGACATGCCACACAGGGGCCTCTTAGGAAAACGGCCACCAGTGGAGAGGTGAGAAAGTCTGAGAGCAAAATGAAATTCCGAATTCTGGTGTATTTGTGTGGAAATAGATGGAAAGCATGGCATCTGACAGTCTGTTGAGGCTGTGGCAAAGGGAAGGCCATCTGGCGTGTTGATGACACGTCAATTGGAATCACAGCTGGAAAGGGAAATAACTTGCATTCTGGTTTTGTCTTTCCTCTTATATTATCGAATTATTTTTCCTTAATATTGTTTTTAAAAAATCTTTTGGATCAGTCATTGTTACCAGTGTAATCAAACTAACATAAGCCAATGTCGATGGATCCGTATGTTCGTTCCTTACTCAGTCGAAAACGGCTTGGCCGTTCTCCACCAAATTGTGCATTCATGCACGGGATACCCAAGGTCAGTTCAATGTTATTAAATAAATCCCTGCAAGTGTGGCGAGTCGACTTGCGATTTTCACCTGTACACCTGGAATAGTGCAAGTAGTCGAACCGCTGACCCCTGCTGGAGGGAGGGGGTATTGTGGGTGGGGAAACTGCCAAGTCAAAAAACAAATCCTCTCGCTTCCCGGAGGGAGTACGTATTGTCTCGTTTCACCAAAACTGTACTCTAAACAACAATTATTGTGAAGAAGGCACCAGTAAAGTATTGTAATATAGAGGATATGGCATTAGCCTAAAAAACTGTCTTGAACCTTATCTGTTCACCAAAAACATGACCTTCGAAGGATCTTCTTTTGAAACATGACCTACTTTGAGAACATGACCTTCTTTACGAAGTCTAAAGTCAGGTAAGTATCTGTAAATTAAGCCAGCATAACTCTAACTCGTGTTTGACACAACTCCCGGGAAAGAAGACATCTTTATACCCAATCAAATGCAATCTCTACGGGAGCATTGACTCACCTGGAGCATGGTAGAAGTTCTTCTCCAAGCAGAGGTGTATACGATGGCAGAAGTCGGCAAGAAAGTGCTTCTGCCTGGAGAGAAACGCTGCCACACAGCCATGTAATAGGACAGAAAGGTCAGTCAGACGGATCAAGTAAAGGGAGCAGCCGTCCCAGGCAAAAATTTTACATTCCTTTCCTGTACTGTAGTAGGACCTGTTGTCAACTACAGTACATGAGAGTGCAACTCTCATATACTACAGTTCTAACTAGCATTTTTGCCTGGGGTAAAAGGGGATGTAGGGCTACGGTGGGGCATTTGAAAAGGCTTAAAGGAGCCAAAGGATGTGCGTTCCACTTGCTCGACGTAATAATAGTGGCACTGTTTGTGGTGGAAATGGCGACAACATCAGGACACTAGAATTGCACTCGGTAGAGCGCATACCTCCGCCACGCAATGTCTGATCCACGAGAACATATCGGGCACAATATATTTTTGAAATATCATGCTATATATTGTTTTTGGCCCTCTCTCGATGGTGACGAATCACTTTAAAAATTAAATAATTCTCCTATCCACATTCGGATGAATGGTGTACCATCTACTCTGGTACTGAGAGTGCTGTGAAGTGTGGGGGTACCGCCTCTGACTTATTTCCAGTTGTTACTGGAGTTCGTCAGGGATGTGTACTTGCCCCCACACTTTTCAGCACTTGTATGGACTGCATTTTTGGGAGGATGTCGGAGAGATCAAGTTGCGGTGCATCGTTTGGCAATGTCAAGATCTCGGACCTTGATTTTGCAGATGATGCAGTCATCTTTGCGGAGACTTTAGACATCCTCTTGGGGGCCCTCGAGGTGCTGAATGAGGAGTCGGAGCCGTTGGGATTACGGATTTCTTGGGTCAAAACAAAGATCCAGGCTTTCGGTGACATCTTGGATGCTGCTGTCCTGTCTGTGTCTGTTTGTGGTGAGGATGTTGAGGTCGTGGATAGATTCACTTACCTTGGCAGTGATATTCATGTCTCCGCAGGTTGTGAGCCGGAGGTCAATAGACGTCTGGGTCGGGCCTGGGGAGTCATGGATTCACTGGATCATGGGGTGTGGCGCTGCCGGTACCTGTGCGGGAGGACGAAAGTCCGAGTCTTCAGGTCCTTGGTACTTCCAGTCTTGCTCTATGGGTGCGAGACTTGGACTTTGACCAAGGATCTGAGACGGAGACTTAATTCCTTTGGTACCAGGTCTCTTCGGAGAATCCTTGGCTATCGCTGGTCGGATTTTGTGTCCAACGAGCGGTTGCTGAGAGAGACTCGGATGAGATTTGTTACCTGCATAGTCTGTGAGCGTCAGCTGCGGCTGTATGGACATGTGGCTCGTTTTCCTGACGCTGATCCTGCTCACCAGATTCTCTCAGCGAGGGAGTCTCATGAGTGGAGGAGGCCAGTGGGCCGACCACGTGCCTCATGGTTGCAGCAGGTTGACCATCATCTCAAGGAGATGGGGATGGGCCTGGCATCTGCCTGGGGGATGGCCAGACGGAGGCCCCTGGAGTACCGGCGGAAAGTGGACGCAGCGACGCGCTGTTCTGGCACATGCTCCCATACCTGACCTGATTCGGATTCAGATCTTCACCAAAATTTAATCAATTCTTCCTTGTCACACACCCAACCTGCCCACTAAGTTTCGTCCAAATCCGAACACAACTTTTGAGATATCGTGCTACATGCTGTTTTTGGCTCTATCTCTCAATGGTGAAGAATCACTTAAAAAATTGCAGTAGCCTGATCCGGATCCGGATCTTCACCAAAATCTAATCATTTCGGCCTGACACACACCTAATCTAGCCACAAAATTTCATCTGGATCCGGATCAGTCCACAACTTTTTGAGATATCCTGCACACAAACAGACAGACAGACAGACAGACAGAAAGGGGTGAAAACAACCTCCTTCACCTTCGGTGGCAGAGTTAAATATGTAAAAGCAATCACAGTTGTGTTACATGTATGTTGTAGATCACCAGACTATCAATTGAAAGATTTGTCCATCTTCTTCATGTTTGGTCAGATGGACTGTGATACATTCTTGTGAAATGGCAATGTGACAAATTGTTTGCTTATGCTTCAGTCACATTTGGCTCAGCGGCCGTAGGGTCTCAAGCATCTACGGCCACTAGCAATTATAGGGCGGCCGCAGTATTTCCACGGTCACACAATGTAGCAATCACATATGTTTTTATTTTTCGGGTCGCCGCACAGGGTATTTAGAAATTGTGGAGACCGAAAAAGTGGGGGTGCCGTACCGTCTTTGATTTGATGTCGCACGGTGACCTTAGGGCGTCCCTGCGGCGGCCATAGAATTTTCAAGGCAGACGCAAGGTAGCCTCAAGGTGACCGCAGGGGGGCTCTAAGGCGAACGTGGAAATAGTGTGGCCGCCGTAATTTTTTGGGGGTTGGCAAAATTCATTTTTCATTGATAAGAGCCTAAGGAAAACGCACGAATAATGCAAGCCCACCGTACGCCCTACGTAGGTCGACGTGGAACACACATACATCATGGCTACGGCTTGTCGAATTGCTACGAACAACCTCGAAATGAAAAAAGTTATAACTCCGCGCTTTAATTCCACGGAGACCCCTACGGCCTGTAAAAGATAGCCATGCGGCGTAGGGCCACCCTGAGGCCACCTCAGAAACTCTGCGGCCGCCGCATGTTTCTGTCAATTCAGGGGGGGTACGGCCGCCGTATCCTTGCCATAGAGCAAATGTGACTCATGCTTTAGATTGTAGAATTAATCAATAAGAGCTTCCATCTGTTTTAAGGACTTGCTTTTCTGGAAGACAGTTTCCCTGATATTCAAATAACTGACCATTGGTCAATGGGGACTGAGAGTTGACAAAAAACGTTAAACAGGTTATTACACAAGTTTATTCACACATAATGGTCATTGATTTGTATGCAGCCTGAAGCTGCTACTTGCATCATTTTCTGGAAGTGAGCTGGTACTCACTTTGACAATCTTGGAAGGATGACAGGCTGAGACAACCCACCTGGTGTTATTTCAATATCACAACAGGGGCTGGAACTCAAGACCCTGAGATATCAAGCCAGCTACCTTAACTGTTAAGCCACCTCCTGGTTTACACATCATAGTATAGTCCATCGGAAGCTATTCTGAAAGCAGATGCAAATAAAATGTTATGGAAAGCCATGAAAACGAGTCTCTGTTCAGATTTCTGATGATGATCATAAGCCAAGTCAGCCTGATTCAAGTGAACGTTTGGAAAAAAAAAAAATGAAAAATTTGTAACATGTTCATGATGTGCAGGTATCTGACCAGATGTTTATCGGGAAAGAAATGAGCTCAAATTTTTCTGAGAGCATCCAGGATCCCAGAGCATCCAGAGACCTCGGCGGCCCCTGGATCCCGGCCTATTGGTGAACGCCTCATTACGCTTGGCTAGTCATTGTTTTTCAAATGAGGACTCTACTTAAAATTCCTGGATCTAACCCTGACTTGATAGTGATAAGAACTGTTCAGTGTGTCATGTAAAGACTCTCTTTTTGGATTTGTAGCCTTGTTCGGAATATAGAGCTTTTTGTTTATCTCATTATCACTGCACCCATGTTCTATGTTTCATTGCCATTGAAATCGTGTGTGTTTAAATCTTATGGCATGGAGAAATCTCATTTTGCACCATTCCGAGGGTCGAATTGTTTTTTTAACGATATACGCAAATGGTTAGCCAAAGTAGGAGTACTGAGAGAACTTGGCTAAATCCGCCGAATAACAGCTGTAAAATCACAAGCCGTTCCAAAGCAAATATTTAGACAAATATCCAACACAATGTACAATAATGTGGAAGGAAGGCAACACCAGCTGCTCCATTTCAATACCCTTATTCTTTTCCAACATGATGGAAATGAAGACAATAAAATGGATATATTAAAAGCAGACAGAAAGTTTCAAGGCTGACAAAGAAAACGTAATTATTTTGTTTATATATATTTCAACGAAGGCTTGCTCGAGTTCAATGCACTTAGTGCAGCGCTGCTGAAACTTGGCACGGCATGGCACGTCTTGTAGAAATGTTATTCCAGAAAAATTCTCCATCGCTCTGATCACCTCTTCGTCAACAATACCCTTCCCTTGAAGCTTTTCCATCAACTTGAGGAACAGTAAGAACTTGGCTAAATCTGGTGAGGTGACTGGATGTAGAAGCAGTTTAACTTCATGGCACTGATGGTCTAGCCATGTAAAAGGTAGTCAGTTAGCCCATTGATGGCCGAGCCATTTATGAGGTATTTAGTCAGAATAATTCCTCATTGTGCAATGAAATGGTTATCAATATCTTTCCAGCTGATGTCTTCCTTTTGAACTTTCAGGAAGGTGGAAAATGTGAACGCTTCTATTGCGTACTCCACTGCTTTGTCTCAGGATCAAAAGTGTTGAGCCCATGACACCACTCATTAGGAGTCACAATCATGCTCATGAAGTCATCTTGGTTTGCTTGAAATCACTCAAGAAACTTCCTGCAAATGTCAAGTCAAGCTTTCTTCTAATTAGAAGTCAACATTCTCTGGAGCCATCTTGAAGATTCCATTTTCATGCTCAATGTTTCACTGAGGATGGAGCACACTGGAACCAGCCCTGATGTCCATTTTCTCACCTACGTGTGCCTGATATCCTGAAATTCATCACAATGGGGACAGTATGAGGTTTTTATGGTGGAGTGGCTCATCCTCAGTGCTGGTTCTCCTCACATAAATACAGCTGCCCCCCATTTCTTAAATTTATACAGCAGTCTATGAAAAGGCATCATACCCTCACACCCAGTGTTGCCACCATGTCCTCCCTCATCGATTTGCTTTGGGGCCTTGGGGGATTGGATTTGCTTTCCCTTTCTTGTGGAGCTACTTCATCAATGCTCCAATTTCAGCCTTCTTTATTTTTTAAAAGAAATATTTTGATGGACTCAGGTTGACACGTTTGTATACAAGACTGTTTTTACAAATAAACATATCAAGTAATAAGTACTTTGATTGGTTGGTCAATTACATATCACAATAAACACCCACTCCTTAAGGGAGTGACAAGAGGGGTCGGGGTGGGGGGAATGGTGAATAACATAGCTTCATAAATAATAAGTCAAAAACACACAGGCCAAATATATATATATATATATATATATATATATATATATATATATATATATATATATATATATATATATATATATATATATATATATCTATGAGCAGGGTGTGCTTACACATTGTGTAAGCATACAAACCATGTTTCCCCATTGTCTCTCGTCGCTCACCTGCATTTTATTACTCATTTATTAATGTTTACTTATATTTTCATAAAGGAATGTTGGACGGCGATTCTGTGATTTTTCCTAATGTATCAGCTTCGATGTCTGTTGGCACACAAAATTGCTGTGTTACCGTGCTGTGTCCTCATTGTCTCGGGTCGCTCACCTGCATTTTTTTCATTTATTTATTTTTTAATTCATGAATGTTATCTGATGATTCTGTGATTTTTTTCCAGTGTACCTGCTGCGATGTTCATCAGCACGAAAAATTTCAGCTTTCTATGCCACCCGGAAGGCACCGATCTTTAATATCAGTCTGTCAGAATTTTACATCCGAGATACAACATACATATATATATATATATATATATATATATATATATATATATATATATATATATATATTGTTGTAGATTTCCGCCCGCCAGCGTGCGCCGACAGCTTCTAGCCAATGGCGGCCGCACTCGCCCACCGAATGGACAATGTAGTCGCAGCCTTCCGGATCAAACGCTGGAATCCCACAGTTTTGAGCACACCACAGCCTAGTCAACACTCTACCCGCGCTACAGGGTCAATCGCCGAATTGTCGATATACCTAATTAATCGCGTGGGCAGACTACCGAGAGACAGTACCTCAACGGGGCCCGCTTGAAAGGAGCCACTTAAGCAGCTCGCTTCGTTTTGGGATAACCGAGTGGGGTATTATCGCGAGACCCCGTTGGACCCGATTCTATTATCGGCTATTTAAAAAACCAACTATATTCCGAACGCAGTATGGCAGCTCAATTAAAGGAAGAGGACGCAATGAACGGGTCAACATTCAAACAAGCACTTTTATTTACAATGGCATGTATGCAGGCATGCAAGTAATCAGGCGAGGAAAACAAAAGCAATGCAATGTACAAGCACGTAATGAATGGGGGTAGGGAAAAGACTCGAGCAAGAAAAAAAACGATACCGACTATACGAAATGCAATGCAAACATTTACAGCAAACAAAGCACTTAACAATTCTCCACTTATTAGACGGGCCCACGGACACACGTATGCACATACACCCAATAAATGGTGGCTGAGGCCTTTAATAACGGGCTCCAGCTTGGAGGACAGGTGAGATGAAACCCAGGACCTATTTCGAACCTCTCCACCTCGTGTGGTCTTCAAGTTGTTTGGAGCCGGGCTCCAGCGAGAGCGAGCTGGATCCAATCGCCGTGAGCCGCGATCCTTCCCGAGCTCCAGCGAATCCTCCCGCGCTTCTCAACACGTGCTGGTGAGACAAGGCACCGATCCTTCCCATCGATGCGCTGCTTCCCGGGGAACCACCTCCAAGATGAGGCCGATGAGTCGCACCAAGCCGGGAACCAAACGGACAACAAAGAGCTCGACGAACCAAGAAGAAGAAGAAGAACCACCACCAGCAACTCGAGCCAAGCAACCTGCTCAACTCTCTTCCAAACAAAAACAGCCGACTCTCTTCGACGAACCAAGCCAGAGAAGCCGATGCTGACTGAACCACCAAACCATTAAGCCTTCAAAAAGCCTCCTCCCGATCCAAGCCGCAGCCGAAGCTCTCCCGAGCCAAGCAGGACCCGACGGCCTGCTGTACAACTACTCTGCAGAAGCAAAAAGCTTCCGAAAGCCTCAACCCTAACCCAAGCCAAACAGGACCCGACGGCCTGCTGAACGACTCCTCTTCCCGAACAAAGAAAGGATCTCCTCTTTATCCTTCTCCGCCCCCTCCCCCGCACCCGGCGTGACTCATCCCCCGCTCAATCACGGGTAGGAGGGAGCTATTGACGTCATGAATCACGGGACGGGAGGGCTCTTCTTCCTCTTCGCAGAAGAGGGGGAGGGGCATCTCCATTGTGTTATGATTGCTCCCTAACTATTAAATTGAATCACGCAGCGCACTTAATCGATTTCTGCCCATTAAACAATGGAAGGTGAGCTATCTAGAGAACAAGCACTTATCGACATAACTGACTAAGGGAACCTGAATGTTGTGTGCAATCGAATTCCCAAATTCGTAACAATGTTTATATATATATATATATATATATATATATATATATATATATATATATATATATATATATATATATATATATATATATATATATATATATATATATATATATATATATATATATATATATATATATATATATATATATATATATATATATATATATATATATGTATATGTATATATCCGGGCGTAGTGGCGTGCGCCTGTAATCCGGCGACTCGGAGGCTTGGGTTGGAGGATCGCTTGAGGACGGGGGCTCTGCAATGGGCAGGGTGTAAAGCAGCCCGGAATCATGGCGAAACCCAAATCCTGATCCCTGTGTCGTAAGAGGCGACCAGGGTTGCGTCAGGAAGGGCATCCGGCGTAAAACCTGTGCCAAATCAGTATGCGGATCATAACGGATGATCCGCTGTGGCAACCCCGAACGGGAGCAGCCGAAAGATGAACAACAACATATATATTTTTCTATATTTATATATGCTTATAAAACCGACTCCTGGGGGAAAGAACATCCATGATACGTAGAGTTCTCTCATCAGTTATATCGTTAATGTGTCCAGCAGGCCCACACCCATTGTCTCTCGGGAAGCAGGAGAAATGCATTGTGTGGGCAATAGTCAGTGTTCTTCCTCATCCTCCTCCTCCTCCTCCTCCTCCTCCTCTATACCACTCATGTTCTTCCCTTATTCCTCCTCTAAATCCTCTTTTATACATGGCTCATATACGGTGGTATCCTTTCATGCCCCACACAGTACAATTTGGCTGTCTGTCTATCTGTCTGTCTCTCTCTCTCTTTCCCCCCCCTCCCAATTTACCATTTAACAGTCTTCACGTACATATCGGGTGCAACCCGCTATTCATAAATTTCCTTTTTTTCTTTTATTAACCCTCTCATACCACAACAATCACAACCACATTTTGAAACACCACACCACAGACAACCACAAATTCAGATGCCGAGTGAGGAAACAACGTTCCTGTTTTCAAACAAATTGGGTGGGAAAGTCCATTGGGCAGGAAAACCCATTAAAGATGAGGTAGCATCAGCTGAGGGAGGACCTCAACTCGAGGATGATTGACAGCCAAAGGAGACATTGATTGGTGAGTGCACCAATGAGGATGTGTTATCATGGATCAAAGGGCAAGCCCTGACCTTTGCTCCCGGAACTCTACATTCCATGAACTCTGATGCCCCTCCCCACCCCCCCCCCCCCCACCAAAGTCTTCACCACATTCAAGCTGCTTAGAAGGCAGAACACCAGAATGGTCCCTGCTGTTGGAATGCACTGGGACCCAAAAACAACCTGCCTGCCTGTCCGTTTGACCACCATTGGAGTTTGTGCTGAGGTCAGGATGAGCTGCATCAGATGTTGCTGAGAGTACAGTGTGATCGTTGGTCAAGCAGGAGGCAGAGGCACGAGAGCACATGAGCTGGGAGGTCCATAGCACGGGAAGATAGCTCCATACTGACATACACTATCAGTCTCTTCTTGTACTCTAAAGAACCCCTATTTGTCTCATGACACCCACGAAGGGAATCACGATTCTAAAAGAGCTTTCAGTGAATTGACTATTGGCCCTTTCAGATGAGGCTTTACATACACACCTCACATTTTCCTCTTCAAGCATGCATTGCCCACATTGCATGTACACATTTCTGCTTTTCCTACCCATCCTTATTCCTCATTTGTTTCGGGATTGGCACACATCCGTTGACATGTGTCACTGTGAGTCAAAGGCTGAACAAATGCCATACTCTACCTCTATCTTCTGTATGACCTCAGTATAATTCTGCTGGCACCATGTTGTGTGTGTAACCAATTAAGATAACATTGTAGAAGGGGAATAAGTGCTAAGAGTTAGAGTCTGTCTTTTTGTGCCTTTTCTTGACTGTTTTATGTGCTTGTAAATACATGCCACTGATTGCATTGATTACTTTGTTGTGTTTGTAAATAAATGTGCTTGTTGAAATGTTAACCATTTCCAACCTGCTTGCTTCATCTTTTCCTCCATTGGCTCGATTTAGCATATGAAGTCTAGATAGACAGGAATTTCTGCCCCATTGATTGGCTCCACAATTAGCCAGTACATACTCACGGCTCTGCTCGGTCGTACATAATAAATATACACGTGCGCAATGAGGGTACGTACCTCAATTGACATCGCCAAACCATCGGAAATGGTAACGCGTTTTAGAGTGACGATCCTGCCAGGTTTGGCGTTATCAATCAGCATCAGTACTTGCTTGACAACCCGACAGGCCGCAGGCTTATCCGCAGCATGGCGGCCTGCAGGGCTGGTGGTCGGGAATAGACCGAGAAGTCCCCATCATGGTGAATCCCAAATTCCGGCTCCGTAACAAGATATATATATATATATATATATATATATATATATATATATATATATATATATATATAAATATATATATATATATATATATATATATATACATTTATTTAAATAGGTCACACAAACTTTCTGAATCGTCTTCGGAGAATAGTTTTCTCCATTTTACGATTTGATTTTCTTCTTCAATACAAGGAAACAAACACACAAATAGATGTGCATCCACTATTTAGATAATAAATTTAAACTGTTCATTTATTAATTCATACTTTCTGTTGACTGTTTATTATTCCAATCTGAAATGATGGCTTATGTTACTGTGAACTCATGTGCAAGTCTCATATACTTCCATCTGTAATTGTTGAGTGTCTACTAATGCACTTATGATGCATGTTAAAGTACGCTGTTGTCTCATTTTGTCTTTGTCCTGGATGTGATTAATGAGCAAGCTCCTCCAATGAGCCTAAAGTAAATGTACAAAACTAGAACAGCACACAGTGGAGTAAAATCCCTCCACCAGGCTGAACAGTTTACATTTTGTATCCCACTGATCGGCTGGATCTGCATCCGGACCTGAACTAAGATCTAATCAGCTTGTTCTTGTCACTTACCCAACTCATTCACCAAGTTTCATCCGAACCCGTCCACAACTTTTTCAGATATCATGCTATATATCGTTTTTGGCTCTAATCTCTCAATGGTGAAGAATCACTTTAAAAATTATTGCGTCCCGATCTGAATCTTCACCAAAATTTAAGCAATTAGTCAATATCACACACCCAATGTGTCCACCAAATTTCGGCCGAATACATCAATAATTTATTGAGACATTCTGCTTACAGGCAGACAGTCATGTCAGGTATGGGAGCATGCGCCAGAGCAGCGCGTCGCTTCGTCCACTTTCTGCCGGTACTCCAGGGGCCTCCATCTGGCCATCCCCCAGGCAAATGCCTGGCCCATCCCCATCTCCTTGAGATGCCAATCAACCTGCTGCAACCACGAGGCACGTGGTTGCCCCATTGGCCTCCTCCACTCACGAGACTCCCTCGCTAAGAGGGAGTCTGGTGAGCATGATCAGCGTCAGGAAAATGAGCCACATGTCCATACAGCCGCAGCTGACGCTCACGGACTATGCAGATAACAAATCTCATTTGAGTCTCCCTCAGCATCCGCTCGTTGGACACAAAGTCAGACCAGCGATAGCCAAGGATTCTCTGAAGAGACCTGGTACCAAAGGAATTAATTCTCCATCTCAGATCCTTGGTCAGAGTCCAAGTCTCACATCCATATAGCAAGACTGGAAGCACCAAGGACCTGAAGACTCGGACTTTCATCCTCCCGCACAGGTACCGGCAGCACCACATCCCATTATCCAGTGAATCCATGACTCCCCAGGCCCGACCCAGACATCTGTTGACCTCTGACTCACAGCCAGCAGAGACATGAATATCACTGCCAAGGTAAGTGAATCTCTCCACGACCTCAACATCAGACAGAAAAAAAAACATCAGACAGCAGACAGACAGAGGGGTGTAAACATAATCTCTGTTCACCTTTGGTGGCATAAGTGATAACATTCATATCCGACGTTAACTTGTCAGCAATATCGACATTGGAATGATACCATTTCAACAGCCTACTGAGATTTTCAACATCCATCCAAATCATATGACAAACAGCAAGCTTTACTTCACCAAAGGCATACTCTATAATGCAGTGCTCCCTGGTGGCAATGCATGTGGATACGGTTTTAGGTGGGTCAACTCCATCATTGATTAAACTTCAAAGCAGAAAGAAAGCCATGGGGTGAATGCTCCAACAATTAAATATCTTTTCAGAAAGGCGTACATAGAAGTATTGTGGAGAATTATAAGCTGAGACAATAGCAGACAAATCTTCAACTTATTTGCTTCCTTCTATAATCACCTTTCCTTTCACCCATACCTGTTATTTTCAGGGTCAAATTTAACAAACTGTAAAACAACATCCGGATGTACCAGTTGTTACCTCCTTAGATGAAAAGCCTCGCCTGAGCCCTGCCTGGAAAGGCAGCGTAGGAGGCCAGCTGTCCAGCGGCCGTTCTCATGGCCTTTGCCAGGGGTTCAGGATTTCCTTTGGTGGCTCCAAGTTGAAGAGTTCATGGCTAGAGCCATTAGCACAGGAGTAAAAGGAACCCATCTGTTTTGGCTGTACTCGAGGGAGGCAAATGGATCACGGAGAAAATCCTCGACGTATTGGCTCATTAAACAGCGAACATTCTCAAGACGAGATGAAAAAAAAATATTCAACTTGAGCCATTATCACTTACAGGATGATAATATTTTAAAAGGAGAAAATGTGAAATAATGCACCGAAAAAACAACAACATACAGACGTTCAAAATGTTCAGCATTTCCCAAATCACAATTATAAACTTTCCACGTTTCTCTGATTTCAATTGCCCTTTTTCAGTTTCCGACAGATTCAGCTGCTAAATCCGCCTTCCTGTTGAAGGATGACTTTAAGCCAACTAGGAAGTATTATTTTTCATAAAGGCATGGCTTCATAAATGGCTTTAAGTCCCTGGCTGTCACAACTTTAAGCTATTGGACCAGGAGGCCGAGGACAAAGGCAGACGAGGTGAAGGGGAAGATTTGGGGGTTCGTGGGCTCTTTAAATAGTCGCTTGTCAATGGATCAAGGAGAAAAGCAATAGCAATGATGCATCAGTAAATCCTTGTGGGGTTTATGCAGAGGCATCCTGTGAATGTAGCAATACATGCCATCTGTTCCGAGCCTCATAAAAAACTGAAAATAAATACCCATACTATCCATTTTTAGACATGCTCTCAATGTGATAGTCTGGTTTGACAAAGGATCACCAGGAGCTTGCAAACTCTCTATGTTTGGAAAATCATGCGGATGGATCGCCTCGGAAACAGGACGTTGCCAACCGGTTACTGTTTGTAAGCAGCATGTGGTTTCTTTTGTGTTCCAATCAGCTGGGTGTCATTTGATCAATAAAATGTTGCACTTATTCACTGTCCTTTGTCCTTGCTTTGCTCATTGTCCTTGCTCATTTGAAAGTTTGCAGCTGCAGAGAGAAAATATTTCACGAAACAGATGCAGCCTTGTCCATAAAATCTTGTGACCGGAAGTCGAGTTATTTCTACTGAACAGTGCATGTGGCCAGCTGCTTTTGCAGAGTTAAAAATAAAAACCATTGCACCTTGTGATGATTGAAAAAAATAATTTCATGAACTGTGAAGGAGGTCTGGATTTTTATATTCTTTTCCTTTAAAACTTTTATCTCCATTGAAACCGATGATTTGAATCTGAGCACACAAAAAATGGGGATTTCCAACTTAGCTTTGGATCACGTGCTACTTCAATGCAGTCACATTAAAAGTGTCCACTGATAAACAAATATAGCCAGACTAGCACAACCTGGTTCGATTTTTCACTTCCATGAAAAGGACGAGTTGTTTACTGATGTGTTTTTTTTTTTTTTGCCAATGCTGTGTCCCATTGAGATGAAATAAGCCAGACAACTGAGTTTAGCAGAATCGTTCCACCAAATAAAATAACCTGCCAAAGCAACAAGTGAAAAATCATATTGACCTTGAAGCTTGAAGGTTAGCCGGCACCAACTTACAATCCAACATGTATTGGTAATGTGTTACAAACATAGGTTAGAAGCGATTGGGGGGGCAGGATATCCGGCACTGCCCGGCTAGGTAAGCTACTCCCTGCAGGGTTTTATCAATGTGTCGGACATTGAGAGGCTGTGGAGTTATTGGCCTCATGGTGGTTACCTTTTGCCTGTCAGCCGGCGGCAGCACTGCCTGGACCCATAACCCAATAAACACTTTATAGTGACCTTTGACCTCAAAACGGTCTTCAAGGCCAATGTCTGGTAGCTTAAAACCTTTCCCAGATTCTGATGAAACTACACCTAAATTTGGAACATCTAGGTGCTACGGTTTAGCTGAGAATGGATAACAAACAAACACACAAACAAACACACAAACAAGCAGTCATAGACTGGTACTTATGAAATCGTCAACCTGACCTCTGACCTTGTCTAATAAAAGCTGTCTCTGGAGAAGGTAGCGACGCAAACCACAAGTTTCTACAATGATTCTGTACCAAACCTCTCATAAAACATCTGATTTTTACCAGAATTTCGACAACCGAGTGTTAAGCATACTTAGCTATTACTGAAAGTGAAAACAGAATTGCGATCCGAGTTAAAACGAACTCGTAACGTTGACCGAAGCAAAAATCTCCATTTCTCCACGCAATTATTTAATACTATTTTATCAGTCACAAAACCGTAATATTTGGCCATCCACCAACAATCTCTACATAATCTGACGGCTTAGTGAGTCAGGCATGCGACGATAACCTTTATTGGGAGAAAAAATGACTTTTAAACACCATCTTTATCGAAAACACCATCAGCGCGGGAACACGCAAAACCTTTACATGACTCAATGCCGCGTCTGCTCGAGCGCGCTGCACCACGTGACGAGCTGTGACGCGGCGAGTGAAATATTTTTTTATACAATCTTAAAACGTCTCCAAAACATCCGATTTTTACCAGAATTTCGACAACCGAGTGTTAAGCATCCTAAGCGATCGCAAAAACCGAAGACAAAATTAAAATCGAAGTTAAAACGAACTCGTAACAACGACCGAAGCAAAAATACTCCATTTCTCCACATGAATTTACGGAATTATGTTTGACCTCACTGTGACCTTTGACCGATTTTGACCAAAATCTAATCAGCGCTAGCCATCACCCTCCTGAATCACGTGGTGTAATTTGACATTGGTAGCTTCTTCCGTTCTCGAGTTATCGTGCCTACAAACAAACACACACACACACACACACACAAACACACAAACAGAGGACGGAAGTCATCAATATACTTACAAAATCTTTAGATTCTTTAGATTTCATAAGTAACAAACACACAAACACTTGTAAATATTTATAAGATGAACTGATAGCAGGATGAACCCAAGCAAACTTGGCTGCAATCTTGAGTGGCAGAAAATGGTGGACAACTTGGAGAGCTAAAACAGCAAATCAAAGTGACAATTATGAAAAGTTGTCACATTGTTACCCGATGGATGATCCGTATGCCATCTCAAGGGAGAGGTGCTCCAATGAAAGGATATTTTGGCTGAAAATTGAGTTGTGTGACTGGATTTTACATTTCAATAATCTACTTACCATGAGCCTGTCACAAATTCTTCATGAGTAACTGTTCGGCAGTGTATTGGTACTGAGCTATGATAACACTTGTGTACTTATGATTGAATACAAAATTAATTGTTTATTATCTATCAGCAAATACAATCTGTCGCTTCGCTGATGAGAATATTAAGATGGGAGGGGGTGCGAGGAGGGGTGGGAGAGCGAGGAAGGGAGTGGGAGAGTGAGGCGCCACCGCACGTTGCTATTAAATAAAGCCGTTAATTATCTTCAAAATGGGTGTTAAAATTAACTTGTATGCTTCGTAGATTTCATGGTTTTGGAGTGATGGAGGAGACACACACACACACACACACACACACACACACACACACACACACACACACACACACACACACACACACACACACACACACACACACACACACACACACACACACTTATTAGTATAGAAGAAGATGACTGAGTAATGTTTGTTGAGGCTCACTGAATATTTTACTGGAGATTTCATAGAACACGTTACCCCACAGTGCTGAAGTATACACTTTAATTTTAATGAAAAAAAAATCATTAAAAAAATTTTCTGGAAGTTTCGTGCTATTGAAGCAGCTTTTTACACCACCTCATTTAACATGTCCAAGTCTTGCAAAACTGGAGCTTCTTGGGAAGTAACAAGAAGGAGATTTATATTTTACAGTGTTCGGGTATATAACTAAATTTAAATATAAAAATAAAGATTGTAAACGTCGTACAAATTAATAAATTTGGTAAGTTTACCACCATTGAGGCAGTGTATATTAGACCACCTATCTAACACATTACACAAGTTATTCGTGCTTGTTGTATGTGTCCTGTAGAAAACAGTAAGTTTCCCGTTTGGAATGATTTTCAATTTTGTTTGACTGACAGGCAGGTAGACAGAGCAAAAAAAAAAACAAAATTCTCACTCCTCTCTGCGCAGGTGTGATCGGGAAAAATTCAGAAAAAGTACTGTACAATGGCAGGTTTGTTTTCCATTTCATGTTCTGATTCGTGTTCAAAATATAACATTCAATTTAAATAAGTTCTTCCTCAATTATAGGCTGACATTTATAGACAAACAGCTGGATAGATGGATGGACATTAACTAATTGCTTAACCTCCCTTTTCACTTTGCATGTGCAGGGTAAAAATTTGAGTGGAGTTAAAAAGTGACAAATTATAATATTGTAATTAGACTTGCTGTGTGGAAAGGTCACCAGAGTTTGGAAGATCTTCCTGTTACTTCCAGATATAGAATCTCCTCCGTAATTGCAAGTGGTTTGCTGAAGAAGGGGCTTTCATGAATGTTATTGCTCTGAGTATCTATAAATGGGAAAGCAAAGTGAAAAGGGAGAAAGGAGGGAGAGAAGAAAGGCCAGTCTTCAGTTGCTTTGTTCAGTGTACAGCTAACACACCACCACAAGTGCAGGAACAAGTGTATCACAGGAGAGACAATAACCAAGGATACATACAGAAGAACACCAGACATCTTGGGGGGGAAAAAATTCTGAGAGATACAATGTGAGACTAGTTGGCTTCAGCAGAAAGGATGGACAGATCGGTTAGAGTGCAGGCCTCTTATATTGGCAAATCACAGGGTTAACTAGAGGGGGAGCACTCGGTAGAGTGCAAAACCTCCGTCGTTAATACGGCTGGGTCACTTAAGGGAACCTGATGTCCGATTCATTGTAGGTCAAAACGGATCAGACTCTACTGAACCACGATTGAATAAACTAAACTAGATCGATGCGCATGTAGAAATGCCAAAAAAAGAAAATCGAAATTTTTTTGCAAAAAAAAAGGTGCAAATTTTTTTTCCCTAACAAATTTTTTTTTTGGGGGGGGGGGTTGGAAATCACTTAAAACATGTAGAAATGCAAAAAGAAAATT
>NC_140971.1:48101329-48121329 GCF_056783735.1 Eptatretus burgeri | reverse complement strand
ACCTATGCCTTACCTACCGGCTAACAAAACTAGGTACCCATCAGACCACACATGCACGGGGAGACAAATTGGGACTGGTACGTGTCACCCTCCACAACTTGGTACCACTCTCTGAAATGGCCTGAACACTGCTCTCCACCACCGAGGGTCCACCAACTCCCTCGAGAGCACGAACCAACTCGTCCAGGACCAGAGAAGGAACGAGTGTGACAACCCAGGCAGAGAGAGAATGAGCGCGTGCCACAACCAGGACCCTGATAGCTCGAGGCAAAAGAAGAAAGACAGCGTGGCAACCAGGACCAAGGTAGCTCAGGGCGATGACAAAGAGAGGGAATCAGCATGCTGAGTGCAGCTTTATTGCCCAGGGGGCAGGCGGGGCCAAAGAGCCACATGTCAGATGCCTGAGGTGGCCTGGGATCAGCCATTGGGCCACGTCAGATCCCACGAGCTGGCCCCATGCCAGCTATTGGAGGGTTCCCCCACAGCTCCACCCATTCTGCCGTCCAGCCGGATGTTCAGTCATTTGGCCCTTCCAGCTGTCATGAACAGAACTCCACACTTAACATGGGGGGAATCCCTTCTACTCCCATACTCCTGGGACGAACCCCAAACATCCAACAATGTTCCTGGCACAAAGCCAGTGAATGTGGCAATCATTTCAGGGAGGCTGGGTCGTGTCTTGGTTTGTTTGCCAATCATTTTGTGTGGAGGGGAATAAACGGGGATGAGGTAATCAAAATACAGTACAGGGGAAGACGGCAATAAATTACATTACAGGGTAGACGTCCATCCAGACGGACAGACAAACAAAGACGTTGTGGGCCTTTAAACAACAAAGAGGAAAGGGAGAATTTTGCACACATTCTGGAATGCTGGTGAGCAGAGTACATGTTGAACACCAGGCAGTAAAACATGCAAGCCCTGTGAGGACGGCTGTCACGGAGCACGTCATCACGCGGTGATCTCTCTATTCTCCCATCCGGTTTACATGAGATGCTAACTACCCAACGCAACGCATTTCTTAACATTCATAACGGAAATAACTATTCTACAAGTCTACGTGCTGTGTGCATTTTAATCTACACTTGCGTTTCATAAAACCGCAACAATATTAACAAGGTTAGTGCTGAAGAAGCAGGGGAAAGGTGGGAGTGTACAGCGTGTAGAGGTCGTAGGATGGATGCTATGTTATTTCATCTTCCTCTGCTAATAAGAGAGATGTGTGTGTGTGCGTGCGAGTTGTTGGCTGTGTGTGCCTATGTGTGTGAGACCAAGCAGTCTCTCCTTACCAAGAAGTAAGCACAAATTTCCAAGAAATAATTAATTTACAAGGGGAATAAAGAAACTGAGGCATCACACTCCAGACTCGAGCATGGATGTGGAAGGGAATGAGAATCAGGTGAGGCCTTATCTCTTGGCGGGCGTCGATGAAGCAGCCACGAACAGGTAACGAGGCAGGTGAGGAATACCTAATGAAGCAGACGATGACCAGGCAACCTAAATTCCTAATTGTGTGTGTGTGTGTGTGTGTGTGTGTGTGTGTGTGTGTGTGTGTGTGTGTGTGTGTGTGTGTGTGTGTGTGTGTGTGTGTGTGTATGTCGTTATTTTCTCAGAGATGGCCAAATGGATCTTCGTCAAACTTTTAGGGGTTCCTCAGTGAGTGCGGAGGGGTGTTTTGGGCCAAAAAAGCAAAAATTGAAAGAAAAGTTGGATTGTATTTATTTTTTAATCCTTCTATAGTGCCTAAGCCGTTGTATTTATGTGAAAGGTAACAGTAAATAATCCCCGACCCAATTTATTTGTGGGTGTAGGGAAGCGTTTTTGGCTCCCCACAAAAAAAGAAATTTGAAAAAAAACAAAATTTTATTTCAAAATGCCAACAGGATTAGAACAGCACTGACCGGGCAAGGCTGGGTACCCCTGCTAGTAACCACTAATCGGACCATTGCTAATTTTTAACCCCGCCGACTTAACATTTGTGTCAAAATGACTTTCACCAATCAATCAGTTGCACACCAAATGGACTTTTCTCAATACAAGACAGGACACAATTTGGACAAATCTAGAAAACTAACACTGTTCATTATTAACATCGGAGACAATCAAAATTAGCTTCGGTTGGCTGTCTGATAACCACCCCCACCCCTCTCTCCCCCCCCTCCCCTGCCGCAGTCGCCAAGTATCACGTGACTCATGACCATATATTGTTGTGAATCTGGAAACCATGAGCACACAACATTCAGGTCCTATAGAACAGTTATATCGGTAAGTATGTGTTTCTAGTCAGAGTTCCGTCCCTTTGTTTAATGTGTGATTAATTGTACATGCGCTGCGGAGTTATTTTCTAGTTCGGATTTTTCTTATATCTACAACAACAACACACCTTCGCCTCGCTCCATCCTGACGCCATAACGCCACAGTGGGCAGAGTTCAAGGAGGGACCTTGCGGCGGCTCTTGACCAATTAGGGAGATGCGAGCGAGTTTGCCGTCGTTCGGCCAATGGGACTCCTTCACTGTTTTGAGGGCAGTCCGCCATGATGTCACCATGCCCCCGGACCAATCAACGGACTTGGCACCCCTTTTGGCCAGTCACAGAGGCGACGAGCGCATCTGCGCGCCAAAACCGTCCCATGAGGGAGAGCGGGTCGCGAGGGGCGGCTTCTCCCCTCTGGAGAAGGAGGGACAATTGTCAGCATGATCGGACGAGAAGTAAAGTGTCGGAGCTAGTGTCGGGGCTCGTGTTGGTGGTGCTCGTGGTTGGTCGAAGTGTCGGAGTTCGTGGTTCCTGAGGTGGTGGTCATGTTGTTGGTCGACCACCCGCTCCCCAGTGTTCTGGCCTGCTGGGCGCTCCTTGGTAGTCGCCGGTCTTCACCCCCGGTCTTCTCCTCGGCACGTGGCGTGAAGCTGACCATGTGGGTTCGGGTCCCTCCACGTGGTTCGCAAAGGAGCTCACAGGCCCTTCGACGACCCGAGCTCCGGAAGTGCGATCGACCAGCTGCACCCTCACGGCCAGGTAGCCAGCCGTTCTGACCCCCAGCCGAACTGTCCTCCTCGGCTGGAGAGCCGAATAAAGACCCGGCGGGGTCCATTTCTTTTTTTGGGTGTGCGTGTCTGTGTGCGGGCCTGTCTTGTCAAGTATAATTGTTAAGTGCTTCTTGTTGAACATTATTTGCCTTGCTTATTCGGATAACTCTTCCCTTATGTGCTCCCCTCGTCCCCCAACTATTGTTAATAAATTCCCCTGTTGTTGAATGTACCAGCTTGTCCTTGTCCTTTCTATCATTGGTTTGCCACGGTGTGTATTGGAGATTAGGAAGGCCGTTGCTGCCGTAATTGTGCATTTGGACCGATGGACCTCGGTAACCATCTGCTCGGGTTACACACGGTTCGAGCACGGTAACGGCTCGTTCCGCTCGAGGCCTGCTGAGGGTGTGGTTCCCCGGTAGTTAGACTGCGTGGGTATTTAGGTATATTGAAGTTGGCAAATAACCCTACTACACGCGGTCGAATTGTTGGCGATTCATGGTCCTGCAAGAGACCCGTACCTCCGGACTTATCCGAGGGTCACGACCTAAATTCCGGTGTGTTCGGTGGAGCTGACTCTACTGCTCCCTCTCGTGGTCGTGATCGCCACCGATACCTGGCACCACAACAATACTACCTGAAGTCTGTCGACACTTGACAACGCACAAGAGCGAGCATACGAAGACCCCTGTCAGATAAGATTTAAAATTCGCAAAACGGCTTTAATTGTTGGGAAGTCATGTTAGTCCAACATCTGGAAAATTAATCACCGAGCAAACACTTCAAGTCATCACGCTTTTTAAAAGGACAGTCATTGAGGTTGGATGTGTGACCATCGAACATGAACTGCGATTATAGGCAGCGAGGTGTGTGTGTGTGTGTGTGTGTGTGTGTGTGTGTGTGTGTGTGTGTGTGTGTGTGTGTGTGTGTGTGTGTGTGTGTATGTGTATGTGTGTGTGTGTGTGTGTGTGTGCGTGTATGTGTGTGTGGAATGTGTGCGTGTGTGCGTGCTTGTGTGTGTATGTGTGTGTGTGTGTGTGTGTGCTTGTGTGTGTATGTGTGTGTGTGGTGTGTGTGTGTGTGTGTGTGTGTGTGTGTGTGTGTGTGTGTGTGTGTGTGTGTGTGTGTGTGTGTGTGTGTGTGTGTGTGTGTGTGTGTGGGGGGTATGTGTGTGTGTGTGTGTGTGTGTGTGGGGGGGTGTATGTGTGTGTGTGTACGTGTGTGTGTGTGTATGTGTGTGTTTTTTTGTGTGTGTGTGTGTGTGTGTGTGTGTGTGTGTGTGTGTGTGTGTGTGTGTGTGTGTGTGTGTGTGTGTGTGTGTGTGTTGTCCCTGTGTAGATGAGCACAGGATACCGATAGAACCTCCATCTACATATTATTTGTCCGTTGTGTGGGGAAAAACGTCCCAATTACTCAGATGCTTTGAACGACTACTTTCGCATTGAGGATGTTTAATTTTACAACCACCACCGCAATGCACACCAGGGCTCTAATTCCTTTTATTACCCCCCTTCATTTCACTGAGACTGAGACTCCAATCAATTTGGACGTTTCATTACACCCTTGGCCTCGGCCTGGATTGCTCAAACTGTGCCTTTGATTAACGTCTGCCTTCCTGGCAATCTATCCGCAAGTTCCCAGGTGGAAGTGCTTTTTCTACAACTGCATCTTGTACGTGTTCGTGCTTTCAGCGTTTATGAACTCGCACTACATTCACGATGGTGAGCTTCCCTGCGGGGAAGCAAATGTTTCAACAGATTCCCTCGAGTGCCGTGTTGTTGTTGGCTCGTCATGAATTTCCCAAACTTTTATCTTGTCCTCCTGTCATGGTGGATATTTTTTTTTGTTTTTATCACAAGATCACGTCAACCTTCTTCAACTCGTAAATATTCATTTTAACAGCACCCGGCAGATCGCGCAGAAAAGCTTTTGGCTGAATATTCCCTTCGGCTCATTACGAACCAACAGAGAAGGGCGAAAATGACTTCGATCAGACGAACGACAAGAAGCAAGCGCGAGGTGGGCGGGGCGTTTTGATAGCCAATCGCGTGCGGGGGGCGGGGCGTTTTGATAGCCAATCGCGTGCGCGGGGGCGGGGCGTTTTGATAGCCAATCACGTGCGCGAGGCGGGGCGCTTTGGGAGCCAATCGCGTGCGCTGCGCGGGATGTTTTTTTTTTTCTCGGAAATTGCGCAAGCTGTTTCGCCAGCCAATCACACAGGTTGGAATGCAAAAACAAATAAATAAATAACTATATCCAGCAAATGCAAATAAATAAATAAATAAATAGACAAACGATCCTCCCAGAGGATTGGCGGGTGAGGTCAAGGTGTTATTATCACAGATACTGAGTCCTGACATTGTGGTTTCGGGAACGAGACTTCAGAGGAATTTGAATTCCCCCCCCCCCACCTTATGAAGTATGGGGGGGGGAAATATCTATTACTTCTAAAAATGTCACGGAATTTTTAACCACAACTCATCTTCCCTGCCACATCCCCCATCTGTGTTTCTTCCTTCATTACCCTCAATCCTACATTCTCCCAAACTTTACAAACACCCGATACTTATCATCCCTCCTCGACTCATTCTTATCTTTCTCCTTTTTCAGAACATGAATAGATGACGTGTACATGAGCACATCAACACAGGCTAGTGGTTCATGCAAATTGCTAAAACCCACAGCATCGAAAACGCCTAAAAGCAGTGGCTCATAGCAAATGGGACAGCCGGCTTAACGTCCTCTCCGGGAACAACGCGTGCGCTCTGTGATGCAGCGCCTCCTGCTGACACCCCCACCAGTGCGGCCGTTTTGATCCGGAATTCGATTCCACTGGGAATTCAGTTAGCTCCCATAGAGCTGACAAATCACATGGTCGTGCAAACCACCAATTGGGCGATCCTGCTGGACCCAATATACTGGACGAGTTTCTCACTCCTCCATCTTTCATTTTGATAAATGGGATCATTTGTTGACATCAACATCTGCTCAGGCAGTTCGATGATTATGCCCGCAAGATGAAGCTTCTAAGAAAGCTGGGCATGACGAGGTAACCCATTAAAAGGTGAGTATTCAAAAAAAAATTTTATGACTATCCACTTGGAGGGTCGTGCTTCCCTGACGCCCGGAATGATTTTCAAGATTGATGTCACAGCCTACTTAGCGATCATGTAAGGGGAATGATTATATTGCCATTTTGACTATAATTGCCATCCTGGGGTTACCCTCCTTCCTGGGGAAGGGCACCCCACCTCGAGCATGCCCAATGAATATTCATCCAGGCAGTTAAAAGGCTTACAAATTAAACTGGGCAAAACAGCCCTCCCTGTACCATGAATTTTCACATCGACTAGCCCTATTCGAGGATAATGAATGTAGAATTGAAATGAGAGGAATCTTGTGGTGTTGGAAAGTGTGATAATTCGTCCTATTTGCTGTTCATGTGTAATATTACGCTCCACTGAAGTTAGGACGTTGTGTCGCAATGAAGAGCTCGGGCAAACGACAGGATGCTTGCTTCGTCTGTCCTGTTACTCATCCCCCCTCCCTCTCTCCCCCCCGACAGTAAGTCATGATGATAATGTTTTGTTGTCTTCAGTCAGTTACACCCATGAGTTTTTGTTTCACAAATAATAGCAGGAATATGCAGACATTTCTACCTCCACTGTCTAAGGTGATGGTGGTTATGTTTTTCACCCCTTTCTGTCTGTTTGTGTGCAAGATATCTCAAAAAAGTTGTGGACAGCTTCGGTGTGTGATAAGGACAAACTGATTAGATTTTGGTGAAGATCAGGATCCGGATCCGACAACTAGAATTTTAAAAAGTGATTCTTCACCATTGAGAGATTGGACGAAACCAATATCGAGCACGATATCTCAAAAAAGTTGTGCACGGGTCCGGATGAAATTTTGTGGACAGCTCCGGTGTGCGATAAGGATGAACTGATTAGATTTTGGTGAAGATCAGGATCTGGATCTGACTACTACAATTTTTAAAAAGTGATTCTTCACCATTGAGAGATTGGGCGAAACCGATATCTAGCACGATATCTCAAAAAAGTTGTGGACGGATTCTGATTCGGATGAAACTTGGTGGACGGGTTGGGTGTGTGGCCACGACAAATTGATTCGAATTTGGTGAAGATCCGGGTCCGGATCTGGATACGATAATTATTTAATTTTTAAAGTGATTCTTCATCATTGAGAGATTGGGCTCAAAAACGATATGTAGCATGATATTTCAAAAATGTATTTGGTCAGATATGTTCTGGGGATCAGGCATTACGTGGCGGAGGTATGCACTCTGCCGAGTGCCCTTCTAGTTTATATATCATTGGGATGTAGAAAAAAAAAACAAGCTCAAATGAGCCAAGATCCTCGTCCTCTTAATGATGACGTCATAAAAACGAATATGACGTCATTGTGATGTATCAGGTTTGCGATAAATTATCTGTGCTAATACTCGGCTTGATTCCCGCAAACAAAATTTAAACAGCTTGCCTAGTTTTGGAGATGATGGATGGTATTGGCGATTTCCATTAGCAGCGATATTATGACGTCAACTTTTTCCTTGGAAGAATTTCCAAAATCGGAGATGGTTACTGCCTATGCGTGGGCTTTCTGCATATACATGGCAAGTTTCACGAAGATCCGATGAAAATTCTGGGTTGTGAAACAAAAAATGTCAAAAAATAGAAATGACGTCATAAAAATTGATATGACGGCATAGTGCTGTGTCATATGTGCGGTAATTCATCTCTGCTAATGCCCTGTTCGATTCCCACAAACAGAATTCAAAAAGCTTGCCCAGTTTCGGAGATAATTTTTTAGGCGATTTCCATTTGCGGAGATATTTTGGCGTCATAACATTTTTTTCTCGGAGGAATTTTCAAAATCGGAGATCGTTACTGTCTGCGCAGGGTATTTTTACATATACATGCCAAGTTTCAGGAAGTTTCGATGAAAACTGTAGGCTGTGAAACAAAAAAGTCCACAATAAGAAGATGAAGAACAACAACGTGAGTAAGACTTAGAGATCCTCCATGAGGAACTAAAAAAAAAAAAAAGGAAAACGGGGTGACAATATATATGGACCACAATGTGCAGAAGAACAATGGAAAACGAGTTTTTCTTGGGAAAGCCGATTATGCTGGTCTGTGGCAGAGGACAGGGAGGTGGAACAATCGATGGAATCAGTCGAACGTTGTTCGGAGTATGCTACCTGCCGTGGGTCTTTTACTTTTATTCCGAGGAAGGGTGAACACCTGAAACGTCAGGTTCACTTTGCTTCCCTGTAACTGCGGTTGGGATACTTTGATCAACGTTCTGTGGATTCCAACCATGTACATAACGTTAGTTTTAGGACAACGTCTGAAATAATTGCATTTTTCGACTAATACCATCAAAACTTAAAGACGTCTTAACCTCCAGATCCTGTTTTTGCAAACCGACTCTGACATTGAATTGCTGTGCCACTGCAGCCATGACACTGGCCCCAAGGCCTCCCCTTGTTCGAAAGGTACAATGAGATCTTTTCAACGCACATAATCGCACAGGGGACAACAGATTACCGTCTTCTTTAAGGAACCTACAGTACGTTCCACAATGTTTGGTTCATGGAAAGCTTGGATCAGACACTGAAACTGTTTCAGAATTCTTGGGAATTGGTTGAACTGGGGAGAAGATTAACATCCCTGCTGGCATGTCACTCCTCACTCCCGCAACTCCAAATCCGATACACCCCTACCTCCATCTGAGCACGTCCCCTGGCTCTTCTCACTGCCATATCACCAAGGCACACTTACAAAGACGCTGACATGGCCCTCCGACTCTGGGTAACGGAATCTGCTGCCTGGATGTGGTTTTTAAGCTTGAGGTGGGGCCGATCGTAGTTCCCCACCGCCCCTCGGGCGCCGTCGCTCTGCCGTGTGCCGAGGTCATGAGTTTGCTCAGATCTCTGGGGACAGCCTGCCATGGAAACCCGACTGTTTTTTTTTTTTCTAACAAGAACACTTGTGAAGTAACCCTGGCCACGACACAATGCGAGATTCGATACAGGGTAGAGGTTAAACGGAATTAAAAAACAAAAAAAAATCAGCTTTTATGAATGGAAATTGGCAAAGGGTTGGAGGGAAGTGGAGAGGGTTGCCAATGCTATTGATATTTCTTATTCGCCCTTAACATTCAAACTTTCTCCACCCACATTGATTCTGAGACCATCATGAAAGCAGATTTAGTTAAAAGGAAAGTGAACTGGTTAATGTAGCATTCTGGAAATGTAATGCATTTTCATAATAACTTTTTCATTGCATTTTAATGATGGCCTTTGAAATATGTGACAGATGAAAAGTCCACCTGGAGTCCCACGGGCTAATAAAGCGACATACCATTACCCGCTCTGATATTAAGGCCACCCCGTTGCCGCTGAGAATGTCATTCTGTTCCTGACAAGCTAAAACAAAAGGTGGATTAATGATCGGGTTGAAAGTCATTCTCGCTTTTCAACTTTTACAAGGTTTCTGCTCTCTGGATTGCCAATGCCCCGGAGTATGCTGCCATTAATGAAGAAAGCAGGGAGGGGACGCAAGTGTAGGAGGGGAGGTGTTGGAGTTTTGGAGAGAGTAGACATGCAGAGAAAAGGCCATTCTGAATATTAAAAAAACCCTCATCCTCACCCCCTGCTAAAACATAGTGGTCAGATGCAGAAGTATGAAAGCTGGACGTTTCTATACACAATGTCGAGGCTCATGGAGTAGCTAGAATGCATGACTGACCAGGATGTAACAGAACAAAAAGAACAGTAGAAAAAGAGGAAGGGGGTGGGGGCACAAAACACACCAACAGCAGGGTTAAGGGACAATATCGAGGGAGACTTGGAGAAATATGAGAGATTGGGAAGAATGGGAGCAAGGGAGTACACAGAAAGTGAAGAAGATGAATATAACCACAAACTCTCATTCATAGATGTGGAAGAGAGAGGGAAAAAAAAACCCAGAAAGAGGTGCACTTGGGGAGTGTTAAAGGGGGTAGAAAACATAATGGTTGTGGGTGGGGGATGATCTGAGATGGTGGTGAACAGCCATCTTGAAGCCCTGGAGGGAAGAATGAGATTGAATAAACTGAGCAAGTTGGTTCCACAGGCAGGAAAAAGAGCAATGAATGAGGGGAGGTGAGCTCTAGATTCAGGTAGTTTCACAAAAGAAAACCATGTGTGCCCTTCAGATACCTGGAGGTACAAATCAAGGAGAGGGCTGAGGATGCAATACCAGAAAGTATTGTTACGAATCTGGAAGCCATGAACACTCAACATAAAGGCCTTATAGAACAGTTATATCGGTAAGTGTGTGTTTCTAGTTAGGGTCCCGTCCCTAGTCTAATGCGAATTCAATGTTCATGCGCTGCGGAGTTATTTTGATAGTCAGGGTTTTCTTTTATTTTTACACCACCAACATCAACTACAACAACACAAGCATCACTCTCACCTTCACCTCGCTCTGGCCGACGCCATGGTGGCCGTGGGGGGCGGAGTTCAAGGAGGAGCCTGGCGGCGGCTCTCGCCCAATCAGGGAGATGTGAGCGAGTTCCTCGGCGGGTTCAAGGAGGAACCTGGCGTCGTCGAATGACCACAGCCCAGGCAGGATAATGTTCCTCTGCCTGTTTAGAGGGCGATCCGCAGCGAAGGCCATCACGCCCCCGCCCCCAGTCCAAGAAACGGCCTTGGCGCCCGTTTTGGCTAATGATAGGGCGACGAGTGCATTTTGCGTGCCAAAACCGTCCAATGAGAGAGCAGGGAGGGAGGAGGTGCCCCTTCCCCCACCCCCCCTGGACAAGGGTGAATAAGGTTGCGGCGCAAGAGGAACAAGAGGAGAGTTTTGGTTGTCGGGATGAGCGCTGAACGGAGCTCTCGACTCTGCTCGCGTCTCACTGGGGCCTGGTCCATGTGATCGCATCTCGCTGGTGCCTGCTCCGTCTGCTCGCGTCTCGCTGGTGCCTGGTTCTTCTGATCACATCTCGATGGTGCCTGGTTCTTCTGATCACATCTCGCTGGCGCCTGGATCTTTTGATCACGTCTCGCTGGTGCCTGGTCCGTCTGCCTGCTTATCGCTGGTGCCTGGTTCTTCTGATCACGTCTCGCTGGCGCCTGGTTCATCTGATCACGTCTAGCTGCCGCCTGGTCCGTCTGCTCGCGTCTCGCTGGCGCCTGGTCCGTCTGCTCGCGTCTCGCTGGCGCCTGGTTCATCTGATCACGTCTCGCTGGCACCTGGTCCGTCTGCTCGCGTCTCGCTGGCGCCTGGTTCTTCTGATCACGTCTCGCTGGAGCCTGGTCCGTCTGCTCGCGTCTCGCTGGCACTTGGTTCATCCGATCACGTTTCGCTGGCGCCCGGTCCGTCTGCTCGCGTCTCGTTGGCGCCTGGTTCTTCTGATCACGTCTCGCTGGCGCCTGGTCCGTCTGCTCGTCTCGCTGCCACCTGGTTCATCTTATCACGTCTCGCTGGCACCTGGTCCGTCTGCTCGCGTCTCGCTGACGCCTGGTTCATCTGATCTCGTCTAGCTCGCGCCTGGTCCGTCTGCTCGGGTCTCGCTGGCGCCTGGTTCATTAGATCATGTCTCGCTGGTGCCTGGTTCTTCTGATCGCATCTCGCTGGCGCCTGGTTCTTCTGGTCACGTCTTGCTGGCGCCTGGTCTGTCTGATCGCATCTCGCTGGCGCCTGGTTCTTTAGATCACGTCTCGCTGGCGCCTGGTCAGTCTGCTCGCGTCTCGATGGCGCCTGGTTCTGATCACGTCTCGCTGTCGCCTGGTCCATCTGCTCGTGTCTCGCTGGCGCCTGGTAGTTCTGATCACGTCTCGCTGGTGCCTGTTCTGTCTGCTCGAGTCTCGCAGGTGCCTGGTTCTTCTGGTCACGTCTCGCTGGCGCCTGGTCCGTCTGATCGCATCTCGCTGGCGCCTGGTTCATCTGATCACGTCTCGCTGGTGCCTGGTCCGTCTGCTCGCGTCTCGCTGGTGCCTGGTACATATGATCACGTCTCGCTGGTGCCTGATCTGTCTGCTCGCGTCTCGCTGGTGTCTGGTTCATCTGATCACGACTCGCTGGCGCCTGGTCCGTCTGCTTGCGTATCGCTGGCACCTGGTTCTTCTGATCACGTCTCCCTGGCGCCAGGTCCGTCTGATCGCATCTCGCTGGTGTCTGGTTCATCTGATCACGTCTCGCTGGCGCCTGGTCCGTCTGATCGCATCTCGCTGGCGCCTGGTTCATCTGATCACGTCTCGATGGCGCCTGGTCCGTCTGCTCGCGTCTCGCTGGTGCCTGGTACATATGATCACGTCTCGCTGGCGCCTGGTCCGTCTGCTCGCGTCTCGATGGCGCCTGGTTCTGATCACGTCTCGCTGTTGCCTGGTCCATCTGCTCGCGTCTCGCTGGCGCCTGGTAGTTCTGATCACGTCTCGCTGGTGCCTGTTCTGTCTGCTCGAGTCTCGCAGGTGCCTGGTTCTTCTGGTCACGTCTTGCTGGCGCCTGGTCCGTTTGATCGCATCTCGCTGGCGCCTGGTTCATCTGATCACGTCTCGCTGGCGCCTGGTCCGTCTGCTTGCGTATCGCTGGCACCTGGTTCTTCTGATCACGTCTCCCTGGCGCCAGGTCCGTCTGATCGCATCTCGCTGGTGTCTGGTTCATCTGATCACGTCTTGCTGGCGCCTGGTTCTTCTGATCACTTCTCGCTGGCGCCTGGTTCTTCTGATCACATCTCGCTGGCGCTTGGTTCTTCTGATCACGTCTCGCTGGCGCCTGGTTCATCTGCTCGCATCTCGCTGGCGCCTGGTTCTTCTGATCATGTCTCGCTGGCGTCAGGTCCGTCTGCTCGCGTCTCGCTGGCGCCTGGTTCTTTTCATCATGTCTCGCTGGTGCCTGGTTCTTCTGATCACGTCTCGCTGGCACCTGGTTCATCAGATCACGTCTCGCTGGCGCCTGGTCCGTCTGCTCGCGTCTCGCTGGCGCCTGGTCCATCTGATCACGTCTCACTGGCGCCTGGTCCGTCTGATCATGTCTCGCTGGCGCCTGGTTCATCTGATCGCATCTCGCTGGCGCCTGGTCCGTCTGTTCACGTCTCGCTGGCGCCTGGTTCTTCTGATCACGTCTCGCTGGCGCCTGGTCCGTCTGATCGCATCTCGCTGGCGCCTGGTCTGTCTGCTCACGTCTCGCTGGTGCCTGGTTCTTCTGATCGCGTCTCGCTGGCGCCTGGTCCGTCTGCTAGAGTCTCGCTGGTGCGTGATTCTTCTGATCACGTCTCGCTGGCGCCTGGTTCTTCTGATCACGTCTCGCTGGTGCCTGGTCCGTATGCTCGCTTCTCGCTGGCGCCTGGTTCTTCTGATCACGTCTCGCTGGCGTCTGGTTCGTCTGATCACGTCTCGCTGGTGCCTGGTCCGTCTGCTCACGTCTCGCTGGCGCCTGGTCCGTCTGCTGGCATATCGCTGGCGCCTGGTTCCTCTGATCACGTCTCGCTGGCAACTGGTTCTTCTGATCATATCTCGCTGGTGCCTGGTCCTTCTGGTCGCATCTCGCTGGCGCCTGGTCCGTCTGCTCACGTCTCGCTGGCGCCTAGTCCGTCTGCTCACGTCTCGCTGGTTCCTGGTTCTTCTGATCGCGTCTCGCTGGCGCCTGGTCTGTCTGCTCACGTCTCGCTGGTGCCTGGTTCTTCTGATCGCGTCTCGCTGGTGCCTGGTCTGTCTGATCGCATCTTGCTGGCAGCTGGTTCATCTGATCACGTCTCACTGGCGCCAGGTCCGTCTGCTCGCGTCTTGCTGGCGCCTGGTTGTTTTCATCATGTCTCGCTGGCGCCTGGTTCTTCTGATCACGTCTCGCTGGCACCTGGTTCATCGGATCACGTCTCGCTGGCGCCTGGTCCGTCTGCTCGCGTCTCGCTGGCGCCTGGTCCATCTGATCACGTCTCACTGGCGCCTGGTCCGTCTGATCATGTCTCGCTGGCGCCTGGTTCATCTGATCGCATCTCGCTGGCGCCTGGTCCGTCTGTTCACGTCTCGCTGGCGCCTGGTTCTTCTGATCACGTCTCGCTGGCGCCTGGTCCGTCTGATCGCATCTCGCTGGCGCCTGGTTCATCGGATCACGTCTCGCTGGCGCCTGGTCCGTCTGCTAGAGTCTCGCTGGTGCGTGATTCTTCTGATCACGTCTCGCTGGCGCCTGGTTCTTCTGATCACGTCTCGCTGGTGCCTGGTCCGTCTGCTCGCTTCTCGCTGGCGCCTGGTTCTTCTGATCACGTCTCGCTGGCGTCTGGTTCGTCTGATCACGTCTCGCTGGTGCCTGGTCCGTCTGCTCACGTCTCGCTGGCGCCTGGTCCGTCTGCTGGCATATCGCTGGCGCCTGGTTCCTCTGATCACGTCTCGCTGGCAACTGGTTCTTCTGATCATATCTCGCTGGTGCCTGGTCCTTCTGGTCGCATCTCGCTGGCGCCTGGTCCGTCTGCTCACGTCTCGCTGGCGCCTAGTCCGTCTGCTCACGTCTCGCTGGTTCCTGGTTCTTCTGATCGCGTCTCGCTGGCGCCTGGTCTGTCTGCTCACGTCTCGCTGGTGCCTGGTTCTTCTGATCGCGTCTCGCTGGCGCCTGGTCTGTCTGATCGCATCTTGCTGGCAGCTGGTTCATCTGATCACGTCTCGCTGGTGCCTGCTCCGTCTGCTCGCGTCTCGCTGGGCCTGGTTCTTCTGATCACATCTCGCTGGCGCCTGGTTCTTCTGATCACATCTCGCTGGCGCCTTGTTCTTCTGATCACATCTCGCTGGCGCCTGGTTCTTCTGATCACATCTCGCTGGTGCCTGGTCCGTCTGCCTGCTTCTCACTGGCGCCTGGTATATCTGATCACGTCTCACTGGCGCCTGGTTCATCTGATCACGTCTCGCTGGCGCCGGGTCCGTCGGATCGCGTCTCGCTGGCGCCTGGTTCTTCTGATCACGTCTCGCTGGCGCTTGGTCCGTCTGCTCATGTCTCGCTGGAGCCTGGTCCGTCTGATCACGTCTCGCTGGCGCCTGGTCCATCTGATCACGTCTCACTGGCGCCTGGTTCTTCTGATCACGTCTCGCTGGTGCCTGGTCCGTCTGATCACGTCTCGCTGGTGCGTGATTCTTCTGATCATGTCTCGCTGGCACCTGGTTCTTCTGATCACGTCTCCCTGGTGCCTGGTTCTTCTGATCACGTCTCGCTGGCGCCTGGTTCATCTGATCACGTCTCTCTGGCGCCTGGTTCATCTGATCACGTCTCACTAGCGCCTGGTCCGTCTGCCTGCATCTCGCTGGCGCCTGGTTCATCTGATCACGTCTCGATGGCGCCTGGTCCGTCTGCTCGCATCTCGCTGGCGCTGGTTCTTCTGATCACGTCTCACTGGCGACAGGTCCGTCTGCTCGCGTCTCGCTGGCGCCTGGTTCTTTTGATCACGTCTCACTGGCGCCTGGTTCTTCTGATCGCGTCTCCCTGGTGCCTGGTCCGTCTGCTCATGTCTTGCTGGCGCCTGGTTCTTCTGTCACGTCTCGCTGGCGCCTGGTCTGTCTGCTCGCTTCTCCCTGGCACCTGGTTCATCTGATCATGTCTCGCTGGCGCCTGGTCCGTCTGCTCTGTCTCGCTGGCGCCTGGTTCTTCTGATCACGTCTCGCTGGCGCCTGGTCCGTCTGCTCGCATCTCGCTGGCACCTCGTACTTCTGATCACGTCTCGCTGGTGCCTGATCCGTCTGCTCGCGTCTCGCTGGCGCCTGGTTCTTCTGATCATGTCTCGCTGGCGCCTGGTCCATCTGATCGCATCTCGCTGGCGCCTGGTTCATCTGATCACGTCTCGCTGGTGCCTGGTCCGTCTGCTCACATCTTGCTGGTGCCTGGTCCGTCTGCTCACATCTCGCTGGTGCCTGGTTCATCTGATCATGTCTCGCTGGCGCCTGGTTCTTCTGATCACGTCTCGCTGGCGCCTGGTTCATCTGATCACGTCTCACTGGCGCCTGGTCCATCTGCTCGCATCTCGCTGGCGCCTGGTTCTTCTGATTACATCTCGCTGGCGCCTGGTTCTTCTGACCGCGTCTCGACGCTGGCCTGGTTCGCTCATCTCAGCCAAACCGCACGAGTCGGGAAGGTCCATGTCCTTCTGGGTATCTTTGTGTGTGTGTCTATCTGTGGGCCCGTCTCGAAGTAGAAATCGTTAAGTGCTTGCTCGTTGTACATTGCATTTCCTTATTGTCGGATAACTCTGCTCCTTGCGTGCTTCCCCCTTCCCCCTGTTATAAATAAATCCATGTGTTAAATGTATCAGCTCGTTTTTGTGGTTCTTTTCTTGGTTTAACGCGGTGCATTTTGGGAGAATTAAAGAAGGCCGTTGTTGCCGTAGTGGTGAGCATTTGGGCCCGACGGAAGCTCGGTGACCATCTGCTTGGGTCACGCATGGGTCGATCACGCATACGGCTTGTCCCGTACGAGTGCCGTCAAGGGTGTGAATACTCGGTAGCTCGCCATGTGGGTCTCTAGGAATTTTGAAGTTTGGCAAATAACCCTGTCCCACATGGTGGAATTATTGACGATTCGTGGTCCTGGAAGGGACCCATACCCTCGGAGTTTTCCGAATGGTACGATCTAGATTCCGGTTGTTCGGCAGAGTTGACCCTACTGCTCCACCTCGCGATCGTGCTCGCAACCGATCCCTGGCCCGCAACAGTATGTGGTAGAAGACAGAGAGACTGATCTATCTGCAATGTGAAAGTGAAAGGCTTATTGATTTAGCTTCATTGTGTGAGATTTCAATGATCTTGAAGGACTTGGTTTAGATGGCTTTAAGTTGAACAAGGCAGGGGCACTAGCCCAATGGGTGGAGGAAACAAGCTGCCAATAAAGTCTTTGGAGGTAGATGGAAATTCAGATGTACCAAAAGACTTTGTATGATGAAGGATGCCCAGTCAGCAATTGGCTTCTGGAGGCCAACTTAGAAATGCTATTTCCCAAAGAAGGAACATGACTGAAAAAGAAACCCAAAAGTTTGAATGATTGAACTTCTTCAAGGGGATTGTTAAGAAAATAGATCGGAGGGTTCACCAAACAGATCTTTTGGAGAGACAATGCGAGAGTGTGAGATTTTCAGAATTGAAAGACATATTCCAAGTGTTGGACCAGCTCATGGTTCTATCAAGGTGGGGTCTGAAGAGAGCGAAGATGCTGCAGCCTGCCTGTGTGAAGGATGAGAGATGTCACAGCAGAAGGTGGAGTCATCATAAAAGAGATAAAGAGGATTTCCATGGAGGTTGTTGATGAAGATTATGAAAAGGACTGGGCCCAGAACACAGCCTTGGGGCACACAGGCCTTGACAGGGAGATGAAAGGATTGCTTGGAGTGGCTACAAGAGCAGAAGAAGTCAGTAATCAAGAGTGGAGTTGGCCTTCGATACAATAGGTAGAGATATTGGCATGCATGACTGAGTGCCAGACTATCGAATTCTCGAGATATGTCCAAAGAGATGGCCATGATGTCATGTCTGACATTGAGGACCTCCATCCATTGTTGGGAGAGTATAATCAGTGTGTCCAAGGTGGAGTGACCTGGTCTGAATCCAAATTGGTGATGTGAGAGAAAGAATTTCATATTGTAGCATCGATGGCTCATCTAATAATGTCGAGTGCTTCGAGGTGGGAAGGTAAAATCCCCCAATGTCCCGAGCAACTTCACTCCTGTGGAGACGTTCTGAATTATGGTGAACAACACATACGTGGGTCGTGAGGAGAAACACAAAAACCTTAAAAGTTTTAAAACCAACAGGTTTATTCGCAAACACACAACACACGAACTTATGGAAGATTGACTGGTGGAGGGAAACGATGTTGGGTAGTGTTGGGGAATAAAGGGGGACACAGAGTCGATAATAAATAATTATGTACAATGTGAATAAAAACGATGGTGCCACACACCAGACTCGGTCACTGATGAGGAAAACGGACAAAAATGGGGGACTCAGCTTAGGTGGTAGCTGGGACGAGCAGGCGATGAAGAGACACAAGGACGATGATGACGAGGCGAGCAGATGATGGGGAGATGAAGCAGCAGGCAGATGAAAGGCACAGCGTGAAGAAAGCAGACAGAGGCAGGCAGAAGCAGGCAGGCAGGATGAACTCCTGACAACTTTGAGAGGATTCTCCTCAGTGTGTTCACCCTTCTCTTCAGACCTCAACAGTCCTCTCTTCCAGTTCTCCTCAAACCAACTCTTTCTCCTCAGTTTACCCCAGACCCTTTAGCTCCTCAGTCACTCCGTTCTCCTCCGACTTCCAATTGCCCGATCAGGCAACTCACTCTTCTCTCAGAGCAATTCTTCGCCCCCTTGGGAGGCATCTATAACTCCACCTCTGAAATCGTTCATAGCTCCGTCCCTGGGAGGCGACGAAAACTCCTCCCCTCGCTCCAGTGCCGAGTCCCCGGCGCCCCCGGTAGAGGTTGACATCGAGGTTACATGCACAATTTTCTTCACCGTAATCCCTAACAAACTATTACCATGCACCACCTGCTGTATGGTGCACATACAAACAAAAAAATTATTCATCCAACGTTTCACTACTTAATACAGTACATTGAGATAGCTAACTACTCATACACAGACCATGCTACTCAATACATTCCCATCTGCTGTATGGCAATATCTACCCCCCACCCACCCCCACAAACATAACAATATCAACTGTGACTAGCATATACCCGTGCTCCGCACAGAGTTGAATGGGTGGCAAAAGGTGGATGAGGCATAATAGTTGATGTTATGGGAAGCTGGGGAGGGTGTTATTAGGGATGTGATGCACTCTGGTTACCTGTCCTTAGTTTTCTAAAGGACCTCCCAGTAGATGACATTGTGGGTGAGTGTCTTGTTGCTGAATAGTCCTTGTGAGGAATTATTGTCCACTTTGATAGATATTTTGGAGTAACCTCTTGCATGTGAAAATGCAACATATAGTTGGCCATGGGAGAACACGGGGGCTGGGAGGTATATTCCGAGTTTGTCAAATGTTTGGCCCTGGGATTTGTTTATGGTCATCGAGTATGCGAGTCTGACTGGAAATTGCATCCTCTGCCGTGTGACTGGAAGGTTGGCATCTGATGGGGCAAGTTTAACATGATATAGACCTAGCCCGAGACTGAACAGGAGCAGTGGAGGGTGACCGAGAATCAGAATGCAAATTTCAATGAACGGCACTTTTTGGCGCACATCCGACGATCGAACACTGCTGGATGCTTTAATTTAAAGATCACACATGCAAGACACAACACAGGTAATGATGTCGGTTTATATTGACAAACGAGAAGAGAGAGGGGAGAGAAGAGAGAGAAGAGAGGGAGAGAAGAGAGAGGGGAGAGAAGAGAGAGGGGAGAGAAGAGAGAGGGGAGAGAAGAAGAGAGGGGAGAGAAGAGAGGGGGGAGAGAAGAAGAGAGAGAAAAGAAGAGAGGGGAGAGAAGAAGAGAGAGAAAAGAAGAGAGGGGAGAGAAGAAGAGAGAGAAAAGAAGAGAGGGGAGAGAAGAAGAGAGAGAAAAGAAGAAGAGAGAGAAGAAGAGAGAAAAGAAGAAGAGAGAGAAGGAGAAGAGAGAAAAGAAGAAGAGAGAGAAGGAGAAGAGAGAAAAAAAAGAAGAGAGAGAAGGAGAAGAGAGAAAAAAAGAAGAGAGAGAAGGAGAAGAGAGAAAAAAAAGAAGAGAGAGAAGGAGAAGAGAGAAAAAAAGAAGAGAGAGAAGGAGAAGAGAGAAAAAAAGAAGAGAGAGAAGGAGAAGAGAGAAAAAAAGAAGAGAGAGAAGGAGAAGAGAGAAAAAGAAGAGAGAGAAGGAGAAGAGAGAAAAAAAAGAAGAGAGAGAAGGAGAAGAGAGAGTAAAAAGAAGAGAGAGAAGGAGAAGAGAGAAAAAAAAGAAGAGAGAGAAGGAGAAGAGAGAGTAAAAGAAGAGAGAGAAGGAGAAGAGAGAAAAAAGAAGAGAGAGA
>NC_140971.1:48023829-48096329 GCF_056783735.1 Eptatretus burgeri | reverse complement strand
CCTGTAAATGCTAAAGCCAACAACATCCTACCATAAAGACATTGAAGCACCAGTGCACTTTGAAGCACTCCACCAGGCTGAACAGAGCAGCACTGATGGAGTACTGCTCTCCCCTCTGGGCTGGTGCTCCTGCCTCACCTTTCTCGGCTTCACGTTGAGGAAATCAAGGCATTTAGGATCATTGGTATCTCCCGTGGTGATCCTGAGTCTTTGGGCCTCTCACTCTCTCACCACAGGTAGGTTGGTGGTTTTTCTGTCTTCTTCAGTCTCCTCTCTGGTCTCCCCCCCCTGCTCTCTCTGTGATTTGGCCCCACCATATTTCCGCAGGGTGCTCAAGGTCCGCCAACAACCCCCTTCTGGTAAAACTACAAAAATCACGAATCACTGCTCACCTTCATTCTTTCATTTCTCTTTTTTGTTTTACCGACCTCAGGAGGATGACAGGCAGAGTCAACCCCACCTGGAATTAATTCAACAGCCGAGTGGGATTTGAACTCAGGACCGTCAGATCCAAAGCCCACCACCCAAACCATCAAGCCAACACCAGGCATGCCTCGACAATGTATACAAAAAAAGTGACAGTTTATAGTTGCGTTGGGAATCAAAACCAGATGAGCAGGTCCAAGGCAAGTATGCTACATCTGGACTACATTGTCAGTTCGACGTAAAGGTACATATATCTTTGCAATGATGTTCTTTGGACTTTGATGTTTAAAAATTGTTGCAAAAGCTTTTTGTGGAAAATAAATTTGAACTAGAACGGCATTCGGAAGAGCGCATACCCTCCACCAGGCTGAACAGTGTACGTTTTGTATCCCACCGATAGGCCAGATCTGAAACAAAATCTAATCATCTTGTTCTTGTCACCGAGTCAACTCAACCAAGTTTCATCTGAATCTGTCCACAATGTTTTCAAATATCATGCCATATATTGCTTTCGGCCCGATATCTCAATGGTGAAGACTCACTTCAAAAATTCCAGTATCCGGATCTTCACGAAAGTCGAATCAATTTGTCCTTCTCACACACCCAACCTGTCCAACAAGTTTTGTCCGAATCCATCCATAACTTTTTGAGTTATCCTGCTCTCACAGACAGACAAAACAGGGGGTGAAAACACAACTCCATCCATCTTTGGTGCTTGACATAACAATAAACCAAAATGAGTGGTGAGGGGGATTTAACAGTTTGTAATCACAAATTGTACAGGATTCTAGAAATTCCAAAGCCACCAGGATTGAAGATCTCCACCATTCACAGCAATTGCATCATATTGTGCAATGATGTATTGTGCTTGGAGAATTAAGTGCACGAGCAGAGTACCAGCCCTACGGGCAATCTTATTTCAAGCATGCAGCATGTTTTTTCTGATGCATACCTTTATTTGGGCGGTGTTTATGCAACTGATAACTATGGAGAGGCAAAAAAAACAAACAAACCCCAGGTTACATGCATGAAGCAAAAACATACCTCCTGCTCACAATTTAAAACACCTCACTGCACTAGAAAACGTGGGAACAAAAATACTGCACTGTAATTGGTGTTGACTTGTAATACCCTCCCTCATCTGGAGCCAGTGCTACATGATACACATTTATATAGAGAATTTGTGTGTCCCTACCCCCCTCCCCCCCCACCTTCCACACACACACACACACACCTCCCCACTCCAGGACAAAGATAAAAGCACCCCTGTACATTAATTGGGGGTCATGCTGATCCTATGTCGCATGTATGGATGTAATCAGGCCAGAACTGTAGGAAGTGGCGTGACAAACACACAAACATACACAAACACCAGCCCATGAATTATTAAGTACATGATGTAAAAATGAAATTAATAAAGTGTTAAACGATAGATACCCTCATATATCAACATGAACGCTCATCATATTTCTTCTCCAAACGTTATTTAACATCTTTCACCTGCTTTTATGAAACCGATGTTTTCTGAACCTTTACAACAAAAAGTTACATCACACCATGGGACAGGGTGAGAATTAATTAATGAACACATTTGTTTTGTTGATAAATTGTTTTATTTAAACAGTTCAACTTAGTGATACCAGATATTTAAAAGAACATAGTTTGGAAATATTGGTCACATTCACACTTCTTCACTTCTTGAAAATGACTGATGTCAGATAACTTCCTTTGAAACGTATGCGTTCACGGGAGCGGAAAAACACGTTTTCCTTTACGTGCTGAAGTGTTTCAAAAGAAATGCGACTTATTTCATTGTAGATGGTGTCTTTCAGTTCAGGTAATGTTTTTGGTCTTTTCACACAGTTGTCTTTAAGTAGCCCCATACAAAAAAAAAAAATCTGGAGATGCAAGATCAGGTGATCGGGATGGCCACGGAATGTCCCCAAATCTTGAAACACGACTTGGAAATGTTTCTTGCAACAGTTGCCTTGTTACATTGCTTGTGTGGCAAGTTTCACCATCCTGTTGAAATAAAATATCACTGAAGTCGCGGTTGCAGCGACGAAATTCAGTAATGAAAAATTCTCACAGCATTTTGCTGCGCCGAACACCATTCACGGTCACAGTTTCCCCCTGTTCACTCTGAAAAAAAAATATAAGGGCCTATTATCCAAGATTTTGAGACAGCACACCACACGGTCACTTTCGAGCTGCATAAAGATATTTTGTGGCTTTTGTGAAGATTTGTCTTCTTCAATATTCGACAGTTTTGTTTGTTGACATAACCCCCCAAAAAATGATAATGTTCTTCATCAGACATTGTGAGCTTTTCACCTGGACTTGGGTTACCTAGCAAAATATCTATGATTGTGATACACACTGCCAATCGACTTTCATTGTCTGTTGATTTCAACTGCTGTGACAATTGGTTTTTGTATGGATATATAGACGACGATCCTTCTTCATAATTGTATGCAGAGGTTTCCTGTTAATACCTCGCCCTTGAGACTTCCTTTTTTGCCAACTTCTTTGTGCTCTGTACGACTGCTTCTCTCACTCTTTCAATTGTTTCTTCAGTTCTTACCGAATTCCTTCGCCCTGACCCTCTTGCATCTGCTATATTGCCATTTGTCCCATGTGGTTTAACACAGCCCAATATTGATTGAATTCCATGTGGGACATGTTCGCAAATCAAACTTTGCCCGAAATTCTCTTTGAACATTTGTAATAGAGTAGTGATTGAAAAACAAAGCTCCAAAATGGCGGTTCTGTGTTGCATGCTGCAGTTGACAATTTTTGGTTTTGATTGGGTTCAATTTTCCAAACCTTAATCCTTCATGTAACCTGAAAAACAAACACAACCAGATATTTATTATAAAGAGTTGTTCATGATTTCATTGTCACTCTGTTATATATATATATATATATATATATATATATATATATATATATATATATATATATATATATATATATATATATATATATATATATATATATATACACATATATATATATATATATATATATATATATATATATATATATATATATATACACATATATATATATACATATATATATATATATATATATATACATATATATATATACATATATATATATACATATATATATATATATATATATATATATATATATATATATATATATATATATATATATACATATATATATATATATATATATACATATATATATATATATATATATATATATATATATATATATATATATATATATATATATACATATATATATATATATATATATATATATATATATATATATATATATATATTGTTGTGGTGCCGGGTATCGGTGGCGAGCACGACTGCGAGGGGGAGCAGTAGAGTCGACTCCACCAAACACACCGGAATTTAGGTCGTGACCCTCGGATAAGTCTGAAAGGCACGGGTCCCTTACAGGACCATGAATCACCAATAATTCAATCGCGTGTGGTAGGGTGAATTGCCAAACTTCTATATACTTAAGTACCCAGGTGGCAAAGCTTACCGGGGAATTCACACCCTCAATAGGTTTCGAGCGGAACGAGCCGTTACCGTGCTCAAACCGTGTGTAACCCGAGCAGATGGTTACCGAGGCCTGTCGGTCCAAATGAACAATTTACTGCTTCGCTATTTCTCAACACGCACCGTGCTAAGCCAATAAAAGAAACATAGAAACGAGCTGGAACATTTAACAAAATGGATATTTATTTATAATAATAACCGGGGAGGGGAACACAGAGCAGAGTTTTCATGGATAAAGAAAGCTATCAAATATACAAGCAATTCCTTAAACAATTCTACTTAGAGACAGAGCCCACGGGCACACACAAATACCGAGAAAGAGATGGACCTAGAGGTCTTTATTGCCCCTTTAGCTCGGAGGGAAGACAAGCTGAGGGAAGAGAACGTGCTGGATAATTGGCCGCGTTCGCGCGGCTGGACGCCCGCACCTTCCCAGAGCACCAGTCGCCAAAGAACGGACCAGGGCAGCCGAACCCAGAGGAGGCGAGACGAGGTGATCTCCCATGATGAGATGGTTGACCGCTTGTTGTAATGCGCCAGACGAGACCCTCGGATGCGCGGGATGCAGTCAGCCGCAGACCCAGACAGAAAACGCGCTCGAGCAGACGGGACACAAATTTCAATTCTCTTTCGTCGTCCTTTTGGGGCGCGGTCCGCTCCCCCGTCGCCTGCTCCCATTGGGTGGATGGCGTGTCGCGGCTCCGCCTTCTTGGGAAGGACCGCCCCGGCTTTGGTCCGCACGTCGCCCATTTGGCGGAAAATGAAGCATACCCTTATTTGGCGCCAAGCCAGAACGAAACGCTTCGTGACAATATTTGGTGCGAAATCCACACCGCCTGGGATATGGAATTCCGCCACGAAGAATGCCGTGAGCAGTGTTGTTGTTGTCGTTGTTGGGGTAAAAATCCTATCTATAAAATAACTGCGCAGCGCACGTACACTTACTCACCCATTAAACATAGGACGGGACCCTACCTAGAAACACATAATTGCCGATATAACTGATCTATAAGGACTGGCTGTTGTGTGCAATGGGTTCCAGATTCGTAACAATATATATATATATATATATATATATATATATATATATATATATATATATATATATATATCCTATAGAAAGTCCACACCCCCCTTTCAAAAGTTTCTCCTCTTGTTGCCTTGTGGCCTGGAATTAAATTGCATTGATTCAGACTTTTTCCATCTTTATTTACACACCGTAACCCACAACTTCCAAGTGAAAAACAAATTCAAGAAGTTTCAGAAAATCGATTTTAAATACAAAACTAGAATATCTTGGTTGGAAAAGTATTATTATCATGGCAAATGGCCTTATAATATTATAAGCCCTTATCATGGCAAATGCAAATTAGCTCAGGTGTAACCAATCACCTTCAAAATCACACACCAAGTTAATTGGCCTCCACCTGTGTTAAATTGTAGTGATTCTGATTATTTCAGAATAAAATCAGCTGTTCCTGTAAGTTCCCTTTGCTGGGTAGTGCAGTTCACAGCAAAGACTGAACCATGAACACCAAGGAGCTTTCAAAAGACCTGTGGGATAAAATTGTGGAAAGGCACAGATCAGGGGATGGGTATAAAAATATTTCAAAGGCCTTTAATATGCCTTGGTGCACAGTCAAGACAATCATTAAGAAGTGGAAGGCGTATGGTACACAAAGACCCTGCAGAGATCAGGCCATCCCTCCAAACTGGATGATCAAGCAAGGAGGAGACTGATCAGAGAGGCTACCAAGAGGCCAATGGTAACTTTGAAAGAGCTACAGGCCTTTATGGCAAAGAATGGTCACTATGTGCATGTGACAACAATATCCCAACCACTCCACAAGTCTGTCCTGCACAGTATGGCGGCAAGAAGGAAGCCATTTCTCAAAAAAGCCCACCTTGTGTCCCATTTGAGGTTTGTACAAAACCACTCCAGAGATTCAGAAGCCATGTGGAAAAAGTTTTGTGGTGTGATGAAACCAAGATGGAACTTTTTGTCGAAATGCAAAACGTTACGTTTGGTATAAACCCAACTCAGCACATCACCCAAAGAACACCATCCCTACTGTGAAGCGTGATGGCAGCAGCATCATGTTATGGGGAAGTTTCTCATCAGCAGTGACTGGGGCACTTGTCAGGATTGAAGGGAAAATGGATAGAACAAAAATAGAGAAAAACCTGAGAAGAAAACCTGCTGCCCTCTGCAAGAAAGCTGAAATTGGGACGGAAGTTCACTTTTCTAAATGACAACAACCCGAAGCACATAGCGAAAGCTACAATAGAGTTGGTAAGGAACAAAAAGATAAATGTCCTTGAGTGACCGAGTCAGAGCACTGGCCTAAATCCAACTGAAAATCTGTGGGATCACTTCAAGATTGCTGTCCATCAACACTCCCCATGCAATTTGACTGAGCGTGAAAATTTTTGTGCAGAAGAATGGGAAAATATTACCCAATCAAGGTGCACAAAGTTGGTAGAGACCTATCCCAACAAGCTCGCAGCTGCAATTGCTGTCAAAGGTGCTTCCACCAAGTATTAACTCAGGGGGGTGGACAATTATCCAACCAAGATGTTCTACTTTTGTATTTTTAATTGATTTTCTGAAACTTGTTTTTCACTTGGAAGTTGTGTGTTACGATGTGTAAATAAAGGTGGAAAAAGTCTGATTTAAGCAATTTAATTCCAGGCAACAAAAGGTGAAAATTTTGAAAGGGGGTGTCGACTTTTGTGCACGTGTGTGTGTGTGTGTGTGTGTGTGTGTGTGTGTGTGTGTGTGTGTGTGTGTGTATAAATATAAAACCAAGCAGGCTGAAACTTTGCATGCATACTAATAAAACTCCAAGGAAGTGCATGAGTGAAAATTGGGTGTTTGGATGAATTAAAACACCCCTTTTGAAGATAATTAACGGCATTATTTAATTATATCCTTCATCAGGCGATGATCAGCCACCTTGCTCTCTGGGGTCTTAAGGTGTTTCCTGGGTAACCACACTGGAGTCTGAAGCTGCGTAGTTTTCTGGCCTGCTCAACCATGTCTTGACTTGGAACAGGCCACAACTATTTATTAACGATAAAGTATATTTTTCACCTTCTTCACTCATAGCAAATGCTGTTCATTATAGCCATGAATCATTGTATACATCGCTTTCGTAAGTACTATAAGTTTTCAAATTCGGAGCTGGGAGCAATTTGATGCATTTATGAGATGATTTTCCACGATCTACTCTCACGGACGAATTAAAGCGTATCGAAAATATCGAAATATTATTTTGCTTATGAGGATTGGATATTTTGTTGTGTCTATTTTCGGAGGATTTGCGAGATGCTCTTCAGGGAATCAAACCAAATCTGGTATTAAAAAAAAAAATTTGCGTGGACCTCAAACCGATATACAATGTGACACGTGCATAGAGCAGGAAGCAAAATGGCAGATTTTTTGCAATGCTTATTTCACGGGCCATTGAACTTGGCTATATTTCCAGGGTTGTTCTGCATGAAGGGCCCTGTCACACCTTGACGTTTTAGCCAGCGTATGGCAAGGTATCAAAATGTATGTAAAACGCTGATGTACGCTGAACTATTGATGTTTTTTTTTTCCAGTTTTGGACATATTCATAACCAGTTGGACGTATGCATAACGTATTAATAACGTACACAGAACGTTTCGATAACATATAGATAACTTATATCAACGAATGCTGAGCGTGTTGTAGGCGTTCACAACCTATGCCCAACGATAGTCTAACTTATGCATAGCGCGGCAGCGTATCGCCAACAATCACGTGGCGTAGCCTATTAATAGGCTGCGGCTTGACGATTCAAATCATAACCACACTAGACATCGAAGTGTCAAGCCGCTGTCACACCTTGACGTTTTAGCCAGCATATGTCAACGTATGAAAAATTTGCCGAATATGCTGGCACACGTCGAATACGTTATGGGTAAGTTTTGTATACGTTAAGAGCACGCTGAAGCACGCTGAAGAACACTGGCATACGTCGTAGTACGCCGAGTACGTCGGCAAATTTTCAGCATGTTGAAAATTTTTCGATGTATCCAGCGTATGGCACACGTTCCGCATACGCTGGCCATAAGTTGTAGGCATGTTACGCGATCGTTGACACACCTCGACACACGTTACTTGTAAGTTACTCATAAGTCGAAACACGTCAACGTAATGGTTAGCGTCAGTGTACCAGACTCCCTGGTTTTGTTTTTTTTTTCTTCCGTATGACGGTGATGTTGACACTTCCATTTCTAGTGTGGTTGTGATTTAAATCGTTCAGCGGCAGCCTATTAATTATATTATATTATAACCACACTAGAAATCGAAGTGTCAACATCACCGTCATACGGAAGAAAAAAAATAAAAGAAAAAAAAAAACAGGGAGTCTGGAACACTGACGCTAACCATTACCTCAACGTGTTTCGACTGATGAGTAACTTACAAGTAACGTGTGTCAATGATCGCGTAACGTGCCTACAACTTATGCCCAGCGTTATGCGGAACGTGTGAGTCATATGCTGGCATAAGTCGAAAAATTTCAAGCATGGAAAATTTGTCTAACAGCTCGGTGTACTACGACGTATGCCAGCGTACTACTATCTATGCCAGCGTGTTCTTAACGTATACAAAACTTACCCATACGTATTCGACGTGTGCCAGCATTTTAGACAAATTTTTCATACGTCGGCATCTGCTGGCTAAATCGTCAAGGTGTGACAGGGCCTGAAGCAGCAACTCTTTTGTGGATAGTCATTTTTTGAAAGAATTAATTTTATTTCATTAACTGCTGTGTGCGTGTTGAAGACGGATTTTAAAGTTAAAGGTATTCTTTATGGTATGCAGCAACAACCTGGCCAACCGTTCATCAACAATTTAATGGTAGTGCTTGCTTGAGTGCTTAAGCCACTTGCCAGCGCCCATTGTCGATAGCCATACCACGCAATGTCATTCTGAGCGAACCGTTCACTCTCTGCGGACACTTTTGCCACGCCACATCATTCAGAGCGAGTGGTTCGCGCTCCGCCGCCCAGAGTGAGTGGTTTAGTCTCACACCACAGAGGCACCACTTCTGTCTGCTTCACTGTCAATGACATTGTTGAGCTACGGAGCCTAAAATCCCAGAGAACAAATAACATGACAACACCACTAAACCCTGAAAAGGAAAATGGTACAGGTGAAAAAAAAAAACAAAGAAATGGCAGGAAGTCAAAGTTGTATCAATCTTTTTGAGAGTGTGTGCGTGTGTGTATGTATATATGTATATATATATATATATATATATATATATATATATATATATATATATATATATATATATATATATATATATATATATATATATATATATATATATATATATATATATATATATATATATATATATATATATATATATATATATATATATATATATATATATATATATATATATATCTTGCACAAGGACCCGTTTGCCTCAGAGTTATCCGGGCGGCAATCAATATTCTGGGCGATCGGTCGGGCCGACTCGACTTGCAGCTCCGTCAGAGCGGTCGGCTCACGGCCGACCCCGGCACTGTAACAAAATATATATATATATATATATATATATATATATATATATATATATATATATATATATATATATATATATATATATATATATATAGATATATATATATATATATATATATATATATATATATATATATATATATATATATATATATATATATATATATATATATATATATATATATATATAGATATAGATATATATAGATATATATATATATATATATATATATATATATATATATATATATATATATATATATATATATATATATAGATATAGATATATATAGATATATATATATATATAGATATATATAGATATATATATATATATATATATATATATATATATATATATATATATATATATATATATATATATATATATATATATATATATATATATATATATATATATATATATATATATATATATATATATATATATATATATATATATATATATATATATATATCTATATATATATATATATATATATATATATATATATATATATATATATATATATATATATATATATATATATATATATATATATATATATATATATATATATCTATATATATATATATATATATATATATATATATATATATATATATATATATATATATATATATATATATATATATATATATATATATATATATATATATATATATATATATATATATATATATATATATATATATATATATATATATATATATATATATATATATATATATATATATATATATATATATATATATATATATATATATATATATCTATATATATATATATATATATATATATATATATATATATATATATATATATATATATATCTATATATATATATATATATATATATATATATATATATATATATATATATATATATATATATATATATATATATATTTTGTTACAGTGCCGGGGGTCGGCCGTGAGCCGACCGCTCTGACGGAGCTGCAAGTCGAGTCGGCCCGACCGATCGCCCAGAATATTGATTGCCGCCCGGATAACTCTGAGGCAAACGGGTCCTTGTGCAAGAACCGAAATGCGCCAATGGGCAGACCACGTGGGGTAGGGTCGATTGCCAATCTTCAATTTACCTAAATACCCATGTGATCCAACTACCGGGGTATTCCACCCTCGAAGGAACTCGTACGGAACAAGCCGCTGAAGCGAGCCTGTCCCGTGCGCGATTCCGAGCAGCTTAATCGCCGAGAACCATCGGTCCGCATGTCCCCTTTATGGCAAACCGACGGCTTGTTAACTCCCAACACACAACATGCTCAGTCAATGAAAGAATCGACGCGACGAGCAGATAACATTTAACAATTGGGGTATTTATTAATAATAATGTGGAACTAGGGAAGCACGTAAGAGCAGAACTATACCGACTATATGAAATGCAATGCAATCATTTACAGCACACACAGCATTTAACAGTTTCCTACTTATTAGACGGGCCCACGGACACACGTACGCACACACACACACACACCCAAGAAATGGTGGCTGATGCCTTTAATAATGGACTCCAGCTTGGAGGGACAGATGAGCTGAAACGCAGAACCTATCTCAAACCTCTCCACCTTGTGTGGTCTTCAAGCTGTTCGGACCCGGGCTCCAGTGAGAGCGAGCTGGATCCAATCGCCGTGAGCCGCGATCCTTCCCGAGCTCCAGCAAATCCTCTTGCGCTTCTGAACACGTGCTGGTGAGACGAGGCGCCGATCCTTCCCGTCGATGCGTCGCTTCCCCGAGGAACCACCTCCAAGATGAGGCCGATGAGTCACACCAAGCCGGGAACCAAGCGGAGAACAAAGAGCTCCACGAATCAAGAAGAGCCAGCCGAGCAACCAGCTCAACTCTCTTCCGATGAACAAAGCCTCTCTCTTCGACGAACCAAGAACTCCGAGCCGAGCAGAACCCGAAGGTCTGCTAAAAAGCCAAGCCGAAGCAAAAAGCTCTCCAAAAAGCCTCCAACTCGCCAAGCAGAACCGAAGCTCACTGAACTAAAAGTCTCAACCCTCGCCGAGCAGAACCCAACGGCCTGCTAAAAGCCAAGCCGAAGCAAAAAGCCTTCAAAAAGCCAAGCCAAAGCAGAAAGCCTTCAAAAAGCCTCGACCCTAACCCAAGCCAAGCAGAACCTGAAGGCCTACTGAAAGCCCACCCGAACAAAGCAGAGTATCCCTTTTTTATTCCTATCCGCCCCCTCCCCCGCTCCCGGCGTGAATCATGCCCTCATGCTCCATCCCCCGCTCAACCACGGGTGGGAGGGAGTTGTTTACATCCCGTGATTCAGGACGGGAGGGCTCTTCTTTCTCTGTGCAGAAGAGGGGGAGGGGCATCTCCATTGTGTTATGATCGCTCCCTAACTATTAAATTGAATCGCACAGCGCACTTAATCGATTTCTGCCCATTAATCAATGGAAGGTGAACTATCTAGGGAACAAGCACTTATCGACATAACTGACTAAAGGAACCTGAATGTGTGTGCAATCGAATTCCCAAATTCTTAACAATATAAATATATTGTTACGGCTGTGAAAATTCGCAAACCACCATAAAGGGCCCGCAGGTGAGATATCTCTAAGTACATGTGTAGTTAGCCCCAAACCCGTTGTATAGAGGGAATTTATGTGATTCATTCGGGCTGCGATCCTTTGAGATAGCCGTTTTTCTGTTCTATCTGTATTTTGAACCAACCATGTCTCAACCGCCATCACACAACAACCACCTTAACCACCACGCCAGCCATCGTCACCAACTACAACCACGCTCCAACCCTCAGACAACAACAACAACTCCACCAACAGCCACAACCCTTACCTTCACAACTCAATCCCACATCATCGCATCACCGCCATTCCCAAACGGCACCATAACCATCAAACCACCACCAAAAACCCTCCACCACCTTCACCTCTCTCCTTCTACGGACATTCCCGCACCACATGTGAACACTGAGCGTGGGGCTGTATTGAGCCCGTTCGGCGATTGGTGCCGAACGCACCGAGCCGCGAGCGCAAATAGCGGCCTTTCCGAGGAAAATTCGGATCAAGGACGCTACACGCCCACTTCCCCTCCGTCCAATTAGCAAGCGCGGAATGGCTTGGCCCCGCCTCCAGGCACGTCTTTGTGAAATTGATCTATGCAAATTCTAGGATCAAGGGAGATTCACGCCCCCTTTCCTTTGACCAATGGGCGAGCGTGGCTCCGCCCCTGAGGTCACCGATCACTTCGCCACCCAACTCGACTGTCTGCCACACCGATGACTCGACTCACTCTTTCTGCCCTGATTCGCCTTGCGCTCACTGTTTTATAGGCCGGCAGAAGAAAACAATATGCAAATATCCGGATCAGGATGATCCGGATATTTGCATATTGTTTTCTTCTGCCGGCCTATAAAACAGTGAGCGCAAGGCGAATCAGGGCAGAAAGAGTGAGTCGAGTCATCGGTGTGGCAGACAGTCGAGTTGGGTGGCGAAGTGATCGGTGTGTCTTCGAGTTGGGTTCTGGAGTCGGCTGAGAAGAGTTGCGGGAAGAGGCAAAGGAGCTCGGGTCCGAGGCGAGAAGGACGGCGGTCGGCGACGAGGTCGTGGTGTGGGATCGCTCGTCGCGGGACCCAAGCCAGCCATCCATTCTCCTCCCCCAGGGCATCAACAATTCCCCCTTTCCCCCAGGCTGAAATAGTGCAAAAAGGGGGCCCCATTCCCACCGCACTCCAACCCGCCAAGGAGCACGGAGTCGGGGACCAGCCACGTGGCCACATCTGCGGCTCGCCCGCCAACGCGTCACGAGGACGCGAGTAGGACCCCCCCCCCCCAGTCTCGCGGACAATTGGCCTACAGGCCTGTCTGCCCCCTTGTCTATGAGGGTGGCTTCTTTCCTTTGCTTTTGAGTAAATGTGTGTTGGCGCCGTCTGTAAAGTAGAACTGTATAAGTGTTGCCGTGTGTCTGCGTAGTCGGTAGTAACTCTGTGTCGTTATTGCTTTTGTTTTGATTGCTCTATGTGCATTTTGACGGTTTGGCTGTATATGTGTGCTTTCCGTGTGTCGCGTCATAAATGTGCTTTGTGTGAACTGTTTTCTCGTTTCGCTTCGTCTTTTCTTTATTGACCATCCATCCTGCTTCACGAAACGGTTCGTAGTGGGCTTAATACTCCCGGTAATTAATCGGAACCGTCGAGGCCGACGATAACACCGCTCGGTTATCACTGTAGCACGGAATGGACTGTATGTGAGTGCATGAATGAGTTTGAGTGCAAAATGTGTGCTCAATATAAACACACACACACACCAGTTCGTATTTTGTGTAGGTACAACCATTATTCAATATATATATATACCACGGTTAAAATAGGTGTACCATATATATCATATATATATATATATATATATATATATATATATATATATATATATATATATATATATATATATATATATATATATATATACATACCACGGTTAAAATAGGTGTACCATATCCCTGTGTCGTAAGAGGCGACTAGGGTTGCATCAGGAAAGGCATCCGGCGTAAAACATGTGCCAAATCACTATGCGGATCATACGGATGATCCGCTATGGCGACCCTTAACGGGAGCAGCTGAAAGAAGAAGAAGAAGAGATATATATATATATATATATATATATATATATATATATATATATATATATATATATATATATATATATATATATATATACATATACATACATACAGATAATCAAAAAGTTATGGAATGACTTGCTCAAAACTTTGTGTATGATTTGGGTGTGTGACAAGGATATATGCAATTTACCCCAAGCACATGAAGCGAAAAGCAGCAGAAGGCAATTGGTTCATGTCTCGTCTGTCCTTCTGTCTGTCTGTCCATCCATCCATTTTATAAGTCAATGATCGTCCATTTATGATCAAGGAACAACTTATTTATATTGAATGTTATAATTTGAACACCAATTGGAACATGAAATCGGAAGACGAGCCTCCCATTTAACGTGACTGTCTTTTTTTTTTTAACTGAAAAATGTATTCAATGATGTCAAGTGAGATGTTTTTTTTTACTATGTCTGCTGATCTTGCAGTGAAACAAAATTGAAAATCATTCCAAACAGGAAACTTACTGTTATTAAATACCTCATAAAGGACACAAAAAAGGCATGGATAACTAATATAATGCGTTTGATCGGGTTATGTGATGGACACTGGGTAAAACGGCGGTAAAACATGGAATTAATTTATTTGTCCGACTTTTGCAATCATTATTTTATTGAAATTGAATTATATACTTGAACACTGCAGAACACAAATCGCCTTCTCAATACTTCCTAGAATGTCCAGCTTTGCAATAATTGGACATGTTATTTCAGGTAGTATACAAAACTGCTTCGATCGTGCTAAACTTCTGGATTTTTAATAATGATATTTAAAATCATTATTTTATTCAAATTAAAGCATATTCTTCAATACTGCATGGGGTAATGCGTTCTATTAAAGTTGGTGAAGATCCAGATCTCGATACTAAATTTTTTAGTGATTCTAATTCTTCACAATTGAGAGATGGTGCTAAAAAACTACATATATATATATATATATATATATATATATATATATATATATATATATATATATATATATATATATATATATATACAAATGTACACATACATTTAATGATATTTCCAAAAGTTGTGGATGAGTTGGGTCGGTGACAAGAACAAGCCGATTAGATTTTGGTTATGGTCCGGATCCAGATTCAGCCTATCAGTGAGAATACGAAACGTAAACTGTTCAGCATGGTGGAGGTATTCACTCTACCGAATGCCATTCGAGTTTAACTACTCTAATTTCTGGAGCATATTTCTTGACAGATCTGGATTTTGATATTGATTACAAGTACATGCTAAAGAGTGTTGCTGCTCTGCTGTGTTCATTCCAAAGAAGCAACATAGTCTTCAAACTGCTTCGAAATTTAACAAATGCTTACGACAGTGATAGACTCGACTGTCACAGCTTGGCCAATGCGTTGTATTTTCAACAGAACTGACTTTATGCTTTGCCCCAGACTTTTGCAGTTTGTGTTGTTTTTGTTTTTTTCAAATCAACTCATTGACGTCAGCCGTTGTGTTTACCTCTCTTTGGCAAATGTGCCACAAATGGCTTTTCCATTTTCAGCAGGGGCCGTTGGCACGCATAACGAGAAAACCTGTTGGTCTGAAAGCATTGATCTAGCAGTGATGCAGTGGCAGCTTTTTTTACTTTTTCTTCTATTGGCCTCTGAAGATCTCATTTGCTCTCTGGACTAGCCTCAATTACGAGCCACCATTTGCTCAACACTTCTGCACACCTAAATGTGAGTGAGGTTATGACAGCGAAAGGATTAATTATACTTACCCCTTATGAATACGAGTTTGGAGAAGATATCACTTCCTTGTGTCTGGTATTTCTGAGAAAATTCAGAGTGAATAGATCTGAAGTTTGAGCCTCCTTGTGGTTCGCTTATCATTCATATTTAATTGGTGTCATTACCCCATGCACACGAAGCGAAAAGTGGGATGAAGCAATTGGTTCATGTCTGGTTGTCTGTGTCCTTTCAGTTTATGATTGAGGAACAGCTTATTTAAATCGATTGTTATATTTTGAACACAAATCGAAACATGATGAGAAAGACAAATTTGCCGTTTTAACAAATATTGGCTATGAATTTCTCCAGATGACATATGCGCAGAAAGGAGTGAAATAATTTTTTTTTAACTCTGTCTGCTTGGGAGTCAAGGAAAATTGACTATCATTCCAACCAGGAAACTTACTGTTGTTAAGGATTTCATTAAATGACACAACCAACAGGCACGAGAAACTCATGGAAGTGTTGGATAGGATGATGTAATAGACGCTGGAGAAAACGTTGGTAAAATCCAGAATTAATTTTTATGTACGCCTCTAAACCTCATTAAATCTCTATTGAATCATATGATTGAAGACTGTATAACACAAATCGCCTTCATTATACTTCTTAAAACAATGCAGTATTTCAATATATAGCACAAGGAGGGGTACCTGGTGTTGCCCGGTATTTTTTTTTTGGGGGGGGGGGTAAAACACCTCCCTACATCTACTAAGAAATGGGGTCAGTGATCATTTGATATTACCTTTCACGTAGCGCCAAAGGCTTATGCACAACAGGGAGATTTTATAATGGCTTGTCATGGTCCCTTGTCCAATTCACTCCCGAGATTTGTGGAAACCCCGTAGAATTGCAACTATCATTTGTGTTCATGACCATAAGAGCCAGAACCAAGAGATCGCAAAATCAACTTTGCACATAGAGAAATGTACTGCACCCGACAGGCTGGTCACAAAGTCCTGTTACCCCCCCCTTCCCCAATCATCTATCCTGGTATGCATCACATGTGTGTGAAAACACACACACACCTCCTGACTGCTATTGTGAGCATTGCTGCAGATTATGGAGCCCCCCCCTGTATATATCTGAACACTGCGTGGGGGTATTGTGTTCTGTGAACTCTCTCGTTGTTGTTGTTGGTAGTTTTCCTTGCACTTATCATCGTGTTTGTGCATAGATGTCAGGATCGTACGTTTGATTGGCATTCTTTCATAGTGCAAGACATGAAATTTGAGGGAAATGTCCAAGACTTACATTTGTCCAAGTCAACAATATCCAGAAATAGATTTTATCAACATTTTAGAGATGTTAATCACATCCAGGACCTATTGAAATGGAGACCAAGAAGGAATCCGAAGAAGTAGAGAGCAAAGATGGAGTCATCAGGACGAACTTGGATATGATTCGGGATTCAGCCGCTACTCCACAACCCTCAAACTCATCCAGGCACAGCAAAGTGAACCTTCCAGAAAACTCTGCAAGAATACACTTCTCCTTAAGGCCCAGTCACACCTTGACGTTTTAGCCAGCTTATGCCGATTTTTGCAAAAATTTGTGTAAAACGCTGGTACACGTCGAATACGTTATGGGTACGTTTTGTATATGTTAAGACCACGCTGAAAAACACTGCCATAAGTGGTAGTACACTGGCTTTAAACGTTGAACTTTTGGGTTTTCCTCAAATTTTTCATGCTTGAAATTTTACGACGTATGCCGGCGTACGACTCACACGTTCCGCTACGCTGGCCATAAGTTGTAGGCACGTTATGCGATCGTTGACACACGTTGAAACACGTTACTTGTAAGTTACTCATAAGTCGAAACACGTGGAGGTAATGTTTAGCGTACCCGAAACTTATTTCTAACCTATGAGTAACGTTTTGTAAACCCGCTACACGAACGTTGTTCACACTTTGCAGCACGTTACTTGAAAGTACTATTAATACTACTACTACTACTACTACTACTACTACCAACATCGAAATCACTAAATTCTCTCGAACTACTACTACTACTACTACTACTACTAATAACATCGACATCATTAAATTCTCTCGAACTACTACTACTACCATCATCGACATGACTAAATTCTCTCGAACTACTACTACTGCTACTAGTACTACTACTACTACTACTACTACTACTACTACTACTACTACTACTACTGCTACTGCCACTGCCACTGCCAGTGACATTGACATCTACTCAACATGGAGTCAGGAACACTGACGGGTTCCTCTTGTGAAGCCCATTTGTATATACCAATTCTCCTAAACGCTGCCAATACACCATTATATGGTAGCTGTAAGTTACAAACACGTTCAGTAAGTTCTGTGGTCGTCCGGAAGACGTCAATCAAATTCGTCTGCATACGCCAATGTGCGTTTGAGATACGTTACACATAGGTTCAAAGCACGCTACTCATAGGTTCAAAGCAAGTTACTCGTAGGTTAAAAATTAAGTTTCGGGAATGCTAAACATTACCTCGACGTGTTTCGACTTTTGAGTAACTTACAAGTAACGTGTGGCCGACGTGTGTAAACGATTGCGGAGCGTGCCGAGAACTTACGCCAACGCATGCGGTACTTGTGAGCCATACGTCGAGTACGTCGTAAAATTTTCAGCATGCTTGAAATTTCACGACGTACTAGACGTACCACGTAATATGCGAGCGTACTTCATTGTTTTTCATCGTGCTGCTAACGTATACACAACTTACCCATACCGTATTCAACGTGTCCCAGCGTTTTAGACACATTTTCCAAAAGGTCGGCATACACTGGCTAAATCATCAAGGTGTGACTGCGATGTTGACACTTCCAATTTTCAGGCGGTTATGATTTAAATCGGCGAGCGGCAGGTTTTTAACTGAGAACGCCACGAGTTCGTCGGCGATACGTGCAGCGCGCTATAAGTAAGTTAAACTATCGTTGGGCATAGGTTGTGAACGCCGACAACAGGCTAAGCATTCGTTGGTATAAGTTATCTTTAACACAACGAAACGTTCTGTGCCCGTTACTAATACGTTATGCATACGACCAACACGTTATGAATATGACCAAAACTTAAAAAAAAACTTCAAAACTTCAGCGTACGCCAACGTTTTACGTGCGTTTTTATACGTTGCCATTCCTGGCTAAAACGTCAAGGTGTGACTGGGCCTTTAGAATGATAGATAATGAAAGAGAGAAAAGGAAAGTAATAGAGATGAAAGAGAAGAAAAAGAAAAAAATAGAATGAATAAAGAGAATTGTGAATTTAATTTTGAGCAAGAAACGTGAAAGGAACAAAAAACTATGATCCTTCACACATATATTCCCTGTGTCACTCTGTCACACAGACAACAAATTAATTAATCTTTGTGTCACTGGCCATACTTGGGCCAAGTTTGGTTGAAATCCCTTCTGTGATTCACAAGTTATTGTGTCAACAAAGATTTTCAATTAAAGGTCACATGCCCATCGACCTCCCATCTTTTGAACCCAAAATATAATATTTTCATCTTTGTATTAATTACCATTCATACTTTTTCCAAATTTAGTTGGAATCCCTTCAGATGTTTGTAAGTTATCACGGTAACGAACCAGACACACACACACACACACACACACACACACACACACACACACACACACACACACACACACACACACACACACACACACACACACACACACACACACACACACACACACACACAATAAATACATTTGTAAAAATGTAAAAGGATGTAGGGATTCCTCCAAAAAGTATGTAAACAAGGAAGGAATGAATGGTCACAAAAAATTGTCATGTGAAACCACCCCCACATCTTTCTTTGAATAATGGTTGTCCTGAATAGTGTGCGTGTGTGTGTGTGTGTGTGTGTGTGTGTGTGTGTGTGTGTGTGTGTATGTGTGTGTTTATATTGAGCACACATTGTGCACTCAAACTCATTCATGCACTCACATACACACACGCACACGCACACTATTCAGGACAACCTTTATTCAAAGAAAGATGTGGGGGTGGTTTCACATGACAATTTTTTGTGACCATTCATTCCTTCCTTGTTTACATACTTTTTGGAGGAATCCCTACATCCTTTTACATTTTTACAAATGTTCTTTTTATTTATTTCTTTACTGTTTAAGAAATGTGCTTATGCTGGAGAATTTCATTGTTATTGCCCGGAATTTTTTTATGATCAAGAATTTATTTTGCATTTCCATGAGCAGTCCCCCACCCCTCCACCCCTCTTTTCAGTTGGAATGATATGGATACAGAAGGGGAATTTGAAGTGGTGTACAATCATTGCTGAAGCTTATCAAGTGATTAAATTGATGTAAAGGTAATTTCTTGTTCTCAAGTGTTTTGCCAAGAGTGCCTTCATTTACTACCAGCAGGGTTCCCACCCCCTGGAGTACCCACCCTTTCAAGCTTTTAAAATTTCGATCAGTTTGCACTTTCCCAATATAAAATGCAGTATATTGGTGTTTAAAACAAGTTCATAGCTACATCCCAGCGGAGCCGCTGGGATTACGGGTTTCTTGGGTCAAAACTAAGATCCAGGCTTTCGGTGACATCTTGGATGCTGCTGTCCTGTCTGTGCCTGCTTGAGGTGAGGATGTTGAAGTCGTGGAGAGATTCGCTTACCTTGGCAGTAATATTCATGTCTCTGCTGGCTGTGAGTCAGAGGTCAATAGACGTCTGGGTCGGGCCTGCGGAGTCATGGATTCACTGGATCATGGGGTGTGGCGCTGCCGGTACCTGTGCGGGAGGACGAAAGTCTGAGTCTTCAGGTCTTTGGTACTTCCAGTCTTGCTCTATGGATGCGAGACTTGGACTCTGACCAAAGATCTGAGACGGAGACTTAATTCCTTTGGTACCAGGTCTCTTCAGAGAATCCTTGGCTATCGCTGGTCGGATTTTGTGTCCAATGAGCGGTTGCTGAGAGAGACTCAGATGAGATTTGTTACCTGCATAGTCCGTGAGTGTCAGTTGCGGCTGTATGGACATGTGGCTCATTTTCATGATGCTGATCCTGCTCACCAGATTCTCTCAGCGAGGGAGTTTCATGAGTGGAGGAGGCCAGTGGGCCGACCATGTGTCTCGTGGTTGCAGCAAGTGGACCATCATCTAAAGGAGATGGGGATGGGCCTGGAATCTGCCTGGGGGATGGCCAGACGGAGGCCCCTGGAGTACCGGTGGAAAGTGGACGCAGCGACGCGCTGCTCTGGCAGATGCTCCCATACCTGACCTGAACATAGCTAAAACTAATTTTGAGTTAGGCTGTCAGAAAAGAATAAGAAGAGCTAAAACTGCCACTTTATAACTGCTGGCAGTGATGACCGGGTACCAAGACGCCCCGCTTTGATACATGGGATCGATGAGTAATGGATCTAGTCACACACCACCTTCAATCTATTTATTAGGAACGCAGTTTACCCTTTTCTTGGGGACACGGTCAGTATCAATTGAATTGGTATCTTAATAACCTGAACACGAAGTTCACCCCATGGGTCGCAGAGTAAACCGGAACTCCGAGTCAAACGAGGCCCCATATGTCTCTCCACAACGCGGGATTGATGAGTTATGGACCAAATAACAGACCACATTCAATCTATTTAGTACGTCGTCAGCACCAATTGAATTGCTTACTACTCCTCTACCCTGAAACCCATCCAGGCACAGCGAGGTGAGCCTTATTTTTAAAAACAAATTCAAAAAGTAATCAGATTAAAACAATTAAATAATTTGGGCTGCCAGACCACATGTCCAATTAGATTGAAATTTAAAACAAACATACATTCCCCATGTAAACTCGATCATAATTGTGAATTTTCACTTCAATTGATGAAGTGGTTCAGGAGAAATATGTTTTTTAAGATATTCGTTCTATCCAACACGGCTGCCAGACCATGGGACATTAATTATATTTGTGAATACCCTGGTATCCCCAACGCCTGTAGATCATATTTCTGGAGTTTTGGATTGTCTGGTAAGCCGTTTGGAGAGGAATATTTTTAAAGATTTTTATTTCCAATCCAAACATTTTTCATACTCATCGGATACAGCGTTCTGTGTGTGGAATTTTGACCGGGATACCAATTCACTGACGTTTTCATGGTTAACAAGGTTTATTCCCCATGGAAAGTACTTGACAGGCAACCAAGTTTCAATTTTCTCCTTGGTGCAGTTTAGCAGAGAGCGGTCTAAAGTTTTTCCTTTTTTTCCACACCACGTGACCTCTAAAATCATAATTATCATTTTAAAATTCCACAGGAGTAATCGCTCCTATGGTGAAAATTTCATGTCAATCCGACAAGCAGTTTGCAGAGAAAAATCAATTGAAAAGGGAATAAACCCGAAAGATGCCAGCAGAATAATAATAATGTGACGTTCACGGGACTTGAACAGTCCCGCCAACGTAGAATGAGCCGAAACGATGGAGGCGATTTATTTGTTTATAACCCAAACATGGCGGTTCTAATCGCTCTACTGCAAACGGGACGAGGAAGGTGGCACGAGTCACTTTTCACTGAGTTGATGATGTTTATTTGTTTTTCTAATTATTACCAGAAATAACAAGACTCGGCAAGAAGAGGGATCCGGGGCGATTCGACGGGATGGTGTGGGATCGGGCGTGGGGAAAAACACAGACAATTCCAATGAATATACAGTTCTCAATCCCTCTAAGGCGCCAAGCACACACACACACACACACACACACAAAACGTAGCTATTTCTGGTGGTCAGGCTGGACCGTGGTGTGGACGCAACCGTCCCTGGATCGGCGTCGGACGAGCTGACCTTGCTCTCGTCAGGGGGGCAGGAGAAACCGCGGTGCTGTCGACCTCCTGGTCCTGGCCCAAGTCCGCCCACAGCCGCCAGGGAACCAGCTCCGGCGCCAAGCCGTGAGCAGGAGAGGGAGGCAGGTCCGCCCGCCGCCCGACCCCGCACTCCGAGTCAGCAGAACCCCAGAGCCAACCAAAGCGAGGCACGAGGCTCGGCAAGGCTCCCAGACACGATCAAGAACACGATCGATTCAGCACAACAACCAGGACGCTCTCTGCCGCCACAGCTTCCACACCAAAAAACCACGATCTTTTGGTTGTAATCTTCTTCCTCTTCCTTTTCGACCCCGAACAGAACCTTTTTATCCTTCGTCCTCGTCACTCCCAATCGAGCCGTTTATTGGCCCACCGCCATCGCCTTCCGCCAATCGTGATCACGGGGCGGAGCCATCCGCTGCACTGTCCTGTGACGTCACGGCCAGTCTTCAGAGAATACCAAAAGGGGTTTACGCAGACACACTTACCCTATCCCGTGTCCCTATCTAATTACGTGACATTTATCATTTCCCCCTTGAAGAAATGAACATTTACTAGACAACTTATCACTACTGAATTGCTACTTATTACATTGAGATCCTGGTAAACTCGAACAGCATGGCATACCTAATTAAACATCCTAATTACCCTTTGAATGCATACCCCCCCCCTCAAACATAACAATGACTAGCATCCGTTGAAGACAAAGTCTTCGATATCCCCTGCCATAGTAAATGAGGATAAACAAACTTATATTCCCTAAGCATGTGCAATATGTAAGTGAAGTTTCCCCTTGATCTGACCAGCCGTTCTGGAGAAGATGTTTGAAGGTTTTAGGGTAAATTCAATATGGCCGCCAAACCATGTGACCTATCAATTAGAAATTAACAAACTTCTGAAAGGATGTCTTGGGAAAAGTGTATGTGATATTTTGCCTCAATCTGTCCAGCCGTTCTGGAGAAGAAGGTTTTTAAAATTTATTAATTTTCAATCCAAGATGGCTGACGAACCATGTGACCTATGACATCATAAATTTACATTCTGCTTGCAATCCTCCAGTGGAATACGTGTGTGAAGTTTCGTGTTAATCGGATGAAGTGTGTTTTTCTATCCAAGATGGCCGCCAAACCATGTGACTTGTGATGTCATAATTTTTACTATATATGCAGACATGATGGAAGATGATAGTTGCAAATTTTCGCTTCATTCGGTTATGCGATTCCAGAGAAAACATTATTTAATATTTTTCTTGAATCCAACATGGCAGCCAAACCATGTGACCTATCAATTAGAAAATATCAAAAGGCACCAGTTCACCACTTGCTTGATATGTGTACCAAATTCCGTAAATATATCTTGAGGGGATTTGTAGTTAAGCTCCGGAAACGAAATGTGACGGACGGACGGACGGACGGAACCCATTTCTATATCCCCCGCCAACTTCGTTGGTTGGCGGGGGATAATAACGTTGAAAAAAAAACAACAAAAACAATAGGTTTCCCATCCTGAAAGGCGTGGTACCCTAATGGCAAACTGACACTTTTGGGTCTCATTTTTCATGTTCAGCGAGGATGTTCCAAAGTCTAGTGAGTGTTATCTGATTGGGAATTCTCCGCAGATGACTGGTAGGTAATTTACCCGTAAATACAGTGGGGAGAACAAGTATTTGATACACTGCCGATTTTGCAGGTTTTCCCACTTACAAAGCACGCAGAGGTCTGCAATTTTTATCAGAGGTACACTTCAACTGTGAAAAACGGAATCTAAAACAAAAATCCTGAAAATCACATTGTATGATTTTTAAATAATTAATTTGCATTTTATTGCATGAAATAAGTATTTGATCACCTACCAACCAGGAAGAATTCCGGCTCTCACAGATTTGTTAGTTTTGTCTTTAAGAAGCCCTCCCATTCTCCACTCATTACCTATATTAACTGCACCTATTTGAACTCGTTATCTGCATAAAAGACAGCTGTCCACACTCAATCAATCAGACTCCAACCTCTCCACAATGGGCAAGACCAGAGAGTTGTCTAAGGACATCAGGGACAAAATTGTAGACTTGCACAAGGCTGGGATGGGCGACAGGACAATAGGCAAGCAGCTTGGTGAGAATGCAACAACTGTTGGCGCAATTATTAGAAAATGGAAGAAGTTCAAGATAACAGTCAATCTCCCTCGGTCTGGGGCTCCATGCAAGATTTCACCTCGTGGAGCCTCAATGATCATGAGAAAGGTGAGGGATCAGCCCAGAACTACATAGCAGGACCTGGTCAATGACCTGAAGAGAGCTGGAACCACAGTATCAAAGAAAACCATAAGTAACACACTACGCCGTCATGGATTAAAATCCTGCAGCGCACGCAAGGTCCCTCTGCTCAAGCCAGCACATGTCCAGGCTCGTCTGAAGTTTGCCAATGACCAGCTGGATGATCCAGAGGAGGAATGGGAGAAGGTCATGTGGTCTGATGAGACCAAAATAGAGCTTTTTGGTTCAAACTCCACTCGCCGTGTTTGGAGGAAGAAGAAGGATGAGTACAACCCCAAGAACACCATCCCAACCGTGAAGCATGGAGGTGGAAACATCATTCTTTGGGGATGCTTTTCTGCAAAGGGGACAGGACAACTGCACCTTATTGAGGGGAGGATGGTTGGGGCCATGTATCGCGAGATCTTTTCCAACAACCTCCTTCCCTCAACAACAGCATTGAAGATGGGGCGTGGCTGAGTCTTCCAGCATGACAACGACCCGAAACACACAGCCAGGGTAACTAAGGAGTGGCTCTGGAAGAAGCATCTCAAGGTCCTGGAGTGACCTAGCCGGTCTCCAGACCTGAACCCAATAGAAAATCTTTGGAGGGAGCTGAAAGTCTGTGTTGCCCAGCGACAGCCCTGAAACCTGAAGGATCTGGAGAAGATCTGTATGGAGGAGTGGGCCAAAATCGCTGCTGCAGTCTGTGCAAACCTGGTTAAGAACTACAGGAAACGTCTGATCTCTGTAATTGCAAATAAAGGTTTCTGTACCAAATATTAAGTTCTGTTTTTCTGATGTATCAAATACTTATTTCATGCAATAAAATGCAAATTAAATATTTTAAAATCATACAATGTGATTTTCAGGATTTTTGTTTTAGATTCCGTCTTTCACAGTTGAAGTGTACCTATGATAAAAATTACAGACCGCTACGTGCTTTGCAAGTGGGAAAACCTGCAAAATCAACAGTGTATCAAATACTTGTTCTCCCCACTGTAAGTTTGATCCTGGTAGATGTATTTTTGAGGATTTATGCTGTATTGAGCCAATGGAGTGTCCAGGCCATCCCGACATAAGTCTATTGACTTATTGATATGTATTAAGTTGAGGGATGAAGAAGGAGAGGAGGCATAAAAATAAGTTGTCGGGAAGCTATCTGGAACTTTGTGTCGAATGAAGAACTAGTCTTGATCGTGAAAGCTAGTATCGATCTGCACCAGCAGATGGGTAGAGCAATGGATAAAATCAACAGGACGTGGATTGAGGTATGCTACCCACCATGGGAAGAAATGATTCAGGCATTAACCCTTCATTAGAACAAAATAACTCTTGGTAGACAGGTTTCTCTTGTGCTCTTTTGATCCATCAAAGGGTTAATGCCAGAAACAACAGCTTCTCCTCGCTTCTCAGGTGGTAACATACTTCAATCCACATCCTGTTGATTTTATGTCATCCATTCTTTACTGATAACCTTACTCTAAAAGCTGGCCCATGTTTGGTACTTCTGCATGTTTTGGCTTTTTAACTCCTTCCCCTCAATTCCCCACTTTACTTTTCAGGCCAACTCCTGGAAGGGGTGCAGTTACTGGGCTTCATATTATATATCAACCTGTCTTCAAAGAACCACATCTTCCAAGGCAGGCCGACACTTCAGTATTCTCACAGAGCTAAGTCCAATCTGACCTGCTCATAGATCATTCAACTGTATAAGGTCTTCATCCAAAGTATCATGGAGTTTGTGTCCTCACTCTGGATTGATGCATTTGCTTCCCATATTGCTCCACTGGAGGTCAATTCTAAGGCTCTCCATATTATTGGCCACAAGATGTACTGCTTGGCTTTGGTAGGCAGATTGTTGGCCTCCGCTTTCTCTCGACTCACTCCTTGCCTGAGCTTTCCAATCCTCTTATACCTTCCATGCTCCCTAACCCACCAAGGTTGCAAGCATTCTTCCACAATCCCACAAGCTAAATGCTGGCTTCCATTGCTTCATCCATTCATCCCTCTATTTTCTCATCAATGTAACCGAGTCCATCAATGTCTGTTGGCTGAATGGTCCCCCCCCCACCACACCACCAACCCCTGCCCAGTTCTTCAAGACTGCTGCCCATCATCACCTCATGCTTTCTCCCCCACCCACCACTTCTCTCTAATTTCCCTGATCCCCACCCCTTCCTTTTCTGCCAGATTCCACTCGTGTATTTTGTCTCCATCTTCCTGTTTTGATCCTCCATCAGTCTGTCATTTTATCCTACTGCTTTCTGTCGTTTACCTCCTCCATGAGCCTGGATTTTTCATATACAGTATAAACACTATATAATGAAAGAGGGTCTCCCAAAAGCCAGTGAAACCCCAACATAAGAAAGCAGTCGAGGTTCACAAATCTGGAACATTCATTTGATGTCTCATTGGCCAGAGAGACTTCACAGCTACAATTTGTTTCGGAATCGTTAACGTGCCATTTTAAATTCAGCCGAGCCCCAAGTGGTCTTGCTTTTGAATAACCAAGACCCATGTACGAAGAAAACGCCCTCAAAATACAGTCCGCAAGGTATGTCTCTCTTCCATTTAGCCACAGTGCCAACGGTTTATGAAAACCCTTGGCGGAAGCGTAATTTGCACCATAAAAAGAAAAAATTGCCATTTTATTTTTTAAAAGTAAAATTAAAAAGTAAAAATTGCCAAAAATTGCCATTTTATGTAAGTTAATACATGAACAAATGCGGCCATTTAAAAAAAAAAATTATTTAAGAGCACACGAGCGGTTATTAGTTACGAGTCTGCGAAAAGATTGCCAGGCATATGCATGTGACTAAAACCATAATCATTTTTTTCTGGGCAATAATACGTGAAACTGATTAAAATGGATGTTCGTGTAGTTTGAAAATTTAAAATGTGATCAGCGACATTCATAAGATGGTGAATGTAGTTTTACCTGTAATGAGCCAAAGTTTCTTTTTCTCCGCCACCCCACTAATGCCCTGTGGAGGTTAAAAATATATATCCCTGCCAAAACTATGCCGCGCCAAAGCAAAGTCGTAAAGTAAACGCACGGGTGAAAATTCTGCGGATTCATCAGAATTTCTGGTACGCTTTTGCTTTCGCATGAAAGATCTCAGTAACGTGGGTATATATTTTCCCATCGCGCCCAACGGTCGTCCCTGTGCTGCCTTTACGGCCTGTGTGGGGAGATTATTTACACCACGTTAATCTGGTCCGAGTCTCCTTTGATCTCCCGAACATTTATCCTCCAGCCATAAAGGGGATTCGTGATCTCGGCGGCCGGAAACGTCCTGGGGATTATATACATGGGCAGGAATCAAATTCAGCAGAAAACACTCACTTGCGTGTTTGAAGCATTCATCCGTGAAGTATAATTTCACACGGTGAGGGACAATAGGCATTGACAAGTGCACCTTTTTATTGTCCTCATGTCCAACATTTACTAAGCGGAACCTGGAACGTCGACATATTTTTAATTATCTTCGCTTGATGGATTCCACAGTTTTCCCAGCACTACACCAAGCACGCACGTACTCGTACAATATACTCCTTTGTTATTTATTTGTTGTCGTATTTTAACTGAGGTTCATTTCATGACTGAATGCAACGGTGTTTTTGCTGACACTGTGTACCAGGACATGTTGGGAACAATTTATTTATTTTCTCCATTATTTGTGTAGTAATCGTTGAAAGGTATGTATGTATGTATGTATGTATGTATATCCACACACACATTATATAATCAGGAATATGGCCAGAGTAATTTTTTGTTCTCCTACTAAGAGTTTGTGGGAACTTTAATGTTCACCAATAACCACTGCTGGCAGATGGGTGCCACAGCTCAATGTCCTTCTGACAGACACATTGATGTTTTACCCTGAAAATAAAACACCAAGGGGACAGCTTGTAGCTGGATCGATATTCAAACCCAGGCCTCTGAGCTGTCGAGCTTGGGTTTGAATCCTCACCCAGCTATAGCGCCTATCAAAAGTCTACACCCCCTTTCAAATTTTTCACCTTTTGTTGCCTTTTCAATTGGAATTTAATTGCATTAAATCAGACTTTTTCCACCTTTATTTACACATTGTAACCCACAACTTCAAAGTAAAAAAAAAACAAATTCTACAAATTACAGAAAATTAATAGAAATACAAAACTAGAATATATTGGTTGGATAAGTGTCCACCCCTGAGTTAATATTTGGTGGAAGTACATTTGACAGAAACTACAGCTGTGAGTCTGTTGGGATAGGAATCTACCAACTTTGCACACCTTGATTGGGAAAGATTTGCCTATTCTTCTGGACAAAACTGTTCAAGCTCAGTCAAGTTGCATGGGTAGTGTTGATGGACAGCAATCTTCAAGTCATGCCACAGATTTGATTGGATTTGGGTCGGGGCTCTGACTGGGCCACTCAAGGACATTTATCTTTTTGATCCTTCGCCACTCCAGTGGAGCCTTGGTTGGGTGCTTTGGGTCATTGTCATACTGAAAGGTGAACTTCCGTCCCAATTTCAGCTTTCATGCAGAGGGTAACAGGCTTTCCTCTATTTTCCTCCATCCATTTTCACTTCCATCCTGGCAAGTGCCCCAGTCCCTGCTGTTGATAATCATCCCCACATGATACTGCGACCACCATGCTTCGAAGTAGGGATGGTGTTCTTTGGGTGATGTGCTGTGTTGGGTTTTCACCAAATGTAACATTTTGCTTTTTGGCCAACAAGTTCCATCTTGGTTTCATCAGACCACAAAACCTTTTTCCACATTGCTTCAGAATCTCCAGAGTGTTTTTTTGCGTACCTCAAATGGGACTCAAGGTGGGCTTTTTTTGAGAAATGGCTTCCTTCTTGCAACCTACTGTACAGGATAGACTTGTGGAGTGCTTGCGATATCTTTGTCACATGCACACCATGACCAGTCTTTGCCATGAAGGCCTGTAGCTCTTTCAGTTGCCATTGGCCTCTTGGTGGCCTTTCTGATCAGTCTCTTCCTTACTTGGTCATCCATTTTGGAGGGATGGCCTGATCAAGGTAGGGTCTTGGTGGTACCATATGCTTTTCACGTCTTAATAATTGTCTTGACTGTGCTCCAAGGGATATTCAAGGCCTTTGAAATATATTTATACCCATCCCCTTATCTGTGCCTTTCCACAACCTCATCCCAGAGGTCTTTTGAAAGCTTCTTGGTGCTCATGGTTGAGTCTTTGCTGTGAAATGCAATACCAGCAAAGGAAACCTCCAGGAACAGCTGATTTTATTCTGAAATAATCAGAATCACTACTAGTCTGTCTGCCGAATGAGGTGACCTCAAAGTCTCTGATAAAGTTTTTTTCTCTGTGGATTATTGTAGTATAGGGTCTAAGTTAACATCCTTGGGGGGTGTGAAACTCTCATCCTTGGGCATTTTGAAAAATCCAAGTTGGTGGCCAAAATGGCTTCTGCTTTTAGAAATAAGACTATGGTACCCCAAATTATGCTAGAGAGACACGTAATACATCAAAATAGGGGTTTTAGAGGATGCTCAATTCAGAAATTTAGCCTAGAAAACTGCATATTTGTTTTTTTTTTTGAGTTATTGGCGATTTTAGGAAGAAAATACTTGTGCGGAGAGGCCCATGGTGTCCAACACAAAATGTCATGCGACTTCACTAACATGACAGCAACTACATATATTATAGTAGGCCTACATAAGCCCAGTTTCTTCTTTGTAATTTGTTGCAGAAAGAGAGATTTCCTGCTATTTACAGGCATAATATGTGGCCTCAAGAAGCCGAAGAACAAGGCTCTGGGTTGATTGCTTTGTGAAACCAATGCTGACTATCCTGAAGTATGTGAGAGCTGAGAGGGAGGCAGACTGGCCACTTCATGTGTTAACTGTCAAGGAAATGTTGGTTCTGTTCTTTGCAGCAGGGCACCACAACTACGCAAGTTATGGACTTTACTATGCTAGGAGCATTGAGGTGATGCCAGATACGTTAGAAGATCAGTTCATGAAGGGACAGCATACCATGCATCATAAGCCAGGCATCTTCAATGGAATCTGGTCAGACATGGCCATAGAGACAACCTACATGCGTTATGGTCATGGTCACAGCGGAATCATTGGCCTGACCATGAGACCAGAAGCCCTGAAGAAATGGGCCATGAGTATCCATGCTATCAACACCGTCATGTCGGATCTGAACACCATTGATGACAATGAAGTCCCTTCCCAAAGCTACCACAAGGAGGAATCCAAAGGAAGGATAAAGACAGATGCAACTGACAGAAATGCTCTGAAGGAGAAGCTCGACATGAGCATAGATCCCCTTGATCCAGAACAGCACCCTGAGGATGGCCTGGTCAACATAGTGACTGGGAAGGTGGTCAGTGATCCTAAGGTGAATGTTGACCAGGCCATTACCATCGCAACATGTGAAATGAACAGCTTTGAAGCTGGTTGGCCTGCATTATTTCATGGCCCTATTCAAAAGAAGGTCCAGACGATGGCCAAGGCAGACAAGCATTACAAGCCTGAGAAGAAGGTGGCTGATACAGAAACACTATATGCCAGGGCTATGGCATTACATGGCAGATCAAATGACCTTGATGTCAAGTCCTTGATGAACTATGAACTTGCCTCATACCCACCGTCGATGTTTTCCAGTTACGTTCAAATGCGGGAATGCACATCAAAGGCCAACTTAAAGAATGCCATCAAAGTGGAAGCCCACATTCAGACTCGCAACCTCACCACAGAAGCAAGATTCCTAGATGGATGTGTTGTGTTGCGGGTCGTGTCCTCGCCAGTGTCCGGCACAGTGCAAGATTTCCTTGACAACTTCCGCAGATATCTGGATGATCTAGTGACAGCATCGGATGTTTATCTCATCTTTGACAGGTAGTTATCAATAATTATACCAGTCACACTATAACACTAGATATGTTTATTTTTTTAATCTGTTGTTATAAGCAAAATATTACAATATATTTTAATGAATATTACTATTTTATTGCTTTAACTACTGTATGTGTAAGAAAAATATGTATATTTTGATAAATATACCCATTATTTGATTTTGGCTAAGAGGTCATTATTCCCTGATAACCGACCTCTGACTATTCTTGCAACATTGATGGAGTGTTTATGGAATAATGGGGATAACCAGAGCCCCATAGGTGTTTATTGTGAAATAATCTATTCAGTCTCGGTGGTTTAAAATATTAAATACCCTCGGCGAATAATTAAACCACCTCTGCTTCATAAATTATTTCACAAGAAACACCTCTGGTTATCCCTATATTACACTGATTATATAGATACACCATGGAGTAAGATGCACTGTATCTTTAAGATTAAGATTAAGAAATACTTTTTCGTAAAAAACGAAACTTGTTTTTCTCCATGGATACACATATACATCCTTGTGCGAGACAAAATGATTCTATCAGATGTTTGGCTGTCATGCACATTGTACACTTATGCCATTTTCACTACAGGTACATAGCTACGAGCAGGAAGGAGTGCCTTCGAAGGAACAGGGACTTAGGAGCAAGCAGGGTCTATCGCCTCAGCTCGACCACCAAGATACCACCACAGAAAGTTGTCTTGACTGTGTCCCAGAACAAGTTTGCCTGATTGATCTTCTGTGCGAGGACCTCATCAAGCACAAGGATGATTTCAAGCGACATCGCCTTGTCATCACTTGAAGCCGTCCTGTTCCAGTTGAGCTGTACAAAGGTCTGACAATACAGAGAAGAGATCCGGAGACCACCCAGGAAGAGGGTGACACCATTATTCCACATCAGCTGGCAGTTGTCAAACCACAGTCAGCCATAGTGGTGGCAGACGACACAGACATCTTTGCCTTGCTGTGCCACTTCCGTCATCTTGGGAAGATCACGTCACAGGTGTGGATGGTATCACCAATCAGGGGTCGGTCAGTGATTGACATCAATGCATCTGTAGCCAATAATGAAGAGATTATGGAAGATCTTCTTTCAATGCATGGTTTGTCAGGATGTGACACAGTGGCACCATACTTCGGAATTGGAAAGGGAGTTGCCCTCAGAGTTCTAAGGAGCCAAAAGCATTCCCTCAGTTTACTTGGTGACATCACAGTTGAGCTGAAAGATGTAGTCAAACAATGTACATGTATATGCTTCGTCCTTGCATGCTTTGGTGAGGAGGACATTGATTCAGCAAATGATGCTAGGTACAAACTGTGGATGAAGAAGGTGAGTAAGAACATCGCCAATGCTCCCAAGCTCCAGTCTCTACCCCCAACCGATGAAGCCCTCTGTCAGCATGTGGCCCGGGCTCACATCCAGGTTGCAGTCTGGAGGAACTCCTTGGAGCCAAACCCACCAGCACTTGACCCAGCAGCCCATAGGTGATACATGGAGGATGGATCTCTGAGTGCAGTCATGCTTCCTCCCAACACTGCACAGGCTCCTGATGCTCTGCTCAAGGTCATCCAATGCTCCTGCAAGAGGGAAAAAAACATGCAACACTCACAGATGCAGCTGCTGCAGTTCAGGCATGACTTGCACAGTGTTTTGTCATTGCGAAAGAGACGATGAATGCTGGAATCATCACACCAGGATAAATGATGCAATGGTGGAAAATGACTCTGATGATGAATATTGAGAAGCATATGTTTATTTGTTCGAGTTCGACTGTCTGATAGTTCAAATGATTGAATTGTTACCGTATTTCAAATGACTGCATATAGTAACCATATTTTATGAGCATATATTGCAACAGGTTGAAAGATTATAATCAGGACATGATTGAAATTATTGTTTTAACACAGATATTGTGATTATGTTACTTTAATAATTATTATGGTTTGCAAAGGTATGTGATTATAATGATTGTAATGATTGTAATAGTGTGACATGCTGGTTCAACTTTGTCATTATCGGCTTTCCTCTTATTTGTAAATTTGTGTATGTAACTTTCAAAAAATGGTGTTTGTAAATTTTGAAATCTTTTCTGAAAGTAGTTTTGAATAACAATTGCAGGAGTAATTACTTTTAAGTTTTGTTAACATGTTGTATCATAAAACCACATTTCATGTCGTAAACGAACTAAGATGCCGTTCTCTGACTTTACTAAACTGGTACTCAGGTCATTATTATGTACATTTATGGAAAAATTATTAAACATACCAGTTTCTAGTACAGAAATTTGGGTTTCTCACGTATTGAAACCCCTATTTTGATGTATCACATGCTTCTTCAGAATAATTTGAGGGCACTATAGTCTCATTTCTATAAGCAGAAGCCATTTTGGCCGCCATCTTGGATTTTTCAAAGTGCCCAAGGGTGAGAGTTTCACCCCCACCATAGGATGTTAACTTAGACCCCATACTACAATAATCCACAGAGAAAAAAACTTTATCAGAGACTTTGAGGTTAGGGTAACATTTCCAGTTTGGCAGACAGACGTTCCAATTTAATACAGGTGGAGGCGAACTAACTTGGTGTGTGACTTAAAAGATGACTAGTTACATTTGAGCTAACTCCCTCAATCACCAAAGGTGAAGGAGGTTCATTTTCACTACTCTCTGTCTGTCTCTGTCTGTCTTTGTGTGTGTGCAAGATATCTCAAAAAGTTGTGGATGATCCAGGTGAAATTTGGTGGGCAGGTTGGGCGTTTCACATGGACAAAGTGATTAGATTTTGGTGAACATCCGAATCCGGATCCGAGAATTTTTCAATTGATTCTTCACCATTGATAGATTGGGCCAAAAATGATACATGGCACGATATCTCAAAAAGTTGTGGACGGATTTGGACGAAACTTGGTGGACACATTGCGTGTGTGACAAAGAAGGAAAGATTCAATTTTGGTGAAGATCCACATCCAATAATTTTTTTAAAAGCGATTCTTCACCATCGAGATACAAGGCTAAACTGATATGACGATTTCTCAAAAAGTTGCGGATGGATTCAGATGAAGCTTGGTGGACAGATTTGGTGTGTGACAAGGATGAATTGGTTTGATTTTTGGTGAAGATATGAATCCGGATCTGGATACGAGAATTATTTAATTTTTAAAGTGATTCTTCACCATTGAAAGACAGGGCCAAAACGATATTTCACAAATGTATTGGGATTGGAGGTATGTGCTCTACCGATTGCCCTTCTAGTTTACAACTGCTATTATCAGGGGAGTGGACACTTATCCAACCAAGATATTGGAGCTTTGTATTTTAAAATAATTTTCAAAATTTTGTGGAATTCGTTTTCCACTTGGAAGTTGTGGGTTACGATGTGTAAATAAAGGTAGAAAAAGCCTGATTTAATATGTATTGCAATTTAATTCAAGGCTATAAGGCAACAAAAGGTGAAAATTTTGAAAGGGGTTTTTGACTTTCAATAGGCACTGTATAAACTGTCACACTAGTGTTTCGCATGTAAGCCAAGGCATCAATCTGAGTGTGCTGTCAATCAGAAGGAAAAAAGCAATAATTGAGCCGTAGGACCCATCTGCTTGCACCTGGGCGTTAGTGGACGTTTAGACACCCCCAAATTGTCTCGACGACGAGTCTTCGCCAGCACCCTGAACAAATCCCAAATTCCTACTACCTTCAATCAAACGTCTGACCTCGCCAGCTGGTTCGTGAAAGACCCAGATTAACGCAGCATTTGGAAGACTGTGTGATTTACAATGCGGCACCTTCCGTTAGTGTCAAACGAGTCGAAAATCCGGGACAAGATAGTTTGGAGAGGCGAGCACACACTTCCGCCCAGAACATTTGGGAGACAAATTGCTGTTGTAAATCTTGTTAGTTATTTCTTATAATTGCCTTTATAGGGTTCTGGTTCCTCAGACTCCATTAGCCGGTAGCTTTTAGCGAGTGCACAAATAAAGAATATTCGATCCGGCCTTTCTGTAATAGCTATGGTACCTTCAGCATTTTCATTCAAAGCCAATAACATGTATGAAGGACATTGGCTTTATTGCAATTAACCTTGGAAGGATCTCAAAATGATAGGGTTTTAATGCTTCGCCTTCACTTTGCTCAGTTTTTGCTCAATTTTACATCGATTGGTGCACACTGTGGCCATTCATGGGAATTTATCATTTGTAGGCTACCATTGGATATTACGATACACCATTGCCATTATATGAGGTGCGTCAAAGTGAACTCCGAATTCAAAATTCGATCCAAGCTTGGGTTAATTTCTTTCACGGTATTGTATCTCTTCTTCAATCAATCGTCCTTACTCCACTCTTTTATGTCTCCAGTATTTCAGCACCTCAAACCCAAAACTAAATAAATTTCTGAGGGTGTAACTGCACCCCCTTCACCCACACGTCCGTTGGTCTGCTCTGGATTTGAGTGGAGCAAAAATATGGACTCGCATTTCAGTCCGACGTCAATGGTTTCCCATCACCTCCTGCTGACAATAGGAGACAGAACCTTGTTTGTCAGATGTGATTTTGCCAGAAACAGACAGCTCAAAAAAAAAAAACAAGCACACGAACTACTTGCTGTATGGCTGAGTATCCGTGCTACCTGTGGTTTGATTTGAGGCACAACCATCACGTTGCAGATGCTCAGAAAGGCGTCATCTCAAAGAAGGTGAGAAACATTACAGTTGTACTCCTCTCCACTCTTTATGAAAGTCATCAAAAGGACCTTGCTTTTGTATTACTGATAACAGGATTTATTAACTTCACCAAATGCACAAATCAAAGAAATCCCAATTTGAATTAATATCGATCACATGGCATTTGAAAAATATTATCTTGAAAAGATAGGCCTAAATAAATAAAATACGGTTTTTGAAATGAGACTTGCTAATTACTTTTATAACTACAAGGGCACTCGGTGGAGTGCATACCTCCACCACGCAATGCCCGATCCAGTTGAAAATATCGGGCCCAATAAAATTTTAAAATATAATGCTGTGTATCGTGTATGGCCCCATCTCTCAATGGTGAAGAAGCACTTGAAAAATTCTCGGAGCGTCACAAAAATCTCAACAATTAGTCCTCATCACACACCCAACATGTCCACCAAGTTGAATCCGAATCCGTCCACAAGTTTTTGAGATATCATGCAATATCGTTTTTAGCCTCATCTCTCAATGGTGAAGATCACTTAAAAAATTCACATCCACATTGGGATCTTCACCAAAATTAAGCGTTCCTGTTCTTGGCCGGTCACCTACACACAAAAATTTGTCAGAACGATTGCTTGAAAACTGTGGCCAAAAATCGTATGACAGACAGACAAACACGACAGACCAACATAATTGGCAAAAAAAAATTTCACCAAGTAATAACAAAATCGACTGATCAATATACTTGAAAATCTTCGATTTTGCAAGTAATAAGCAAATAGACAGACAGACAGATAGATAGATAGGGACAGACAGACAGGGGTGAAAACATAACCTCCTCCTACTTTGGGTGACAGAGATAAAAATGCCAAAGGTGCAGGGAAGGGAAAACAATAATCCGAGCAACGTAAGGTTATACAACGTGATGGCCACATTAAGGAACTAATAAAAATAATCACAGGATGTGGGAATCAAACCTATAAAGAAAACTGTAAATCATTCATTTCCCATCCATGGATGCATTTTATTTTATTTTATTTTTTTTTAAATCGAGAATTCAAAACGAGGCAAAAATAAAATTACTTTACAACACCGATTAGCATTGTTGATGAATGCGCATTGATATTGTACTGGGATAGGATTCTGAATTCAGCGAGGCAAGGCTATGCCAACGATGGAGTGCCCCCTCACATTGTGGCAGAATTTGGCATTTTGGTCCAGCATGTCGACAATGACTTACTTTTTCTTCACTCACGACGCCGTGGGATCCTTAACGTCCATCAACGACCAGTACTGGTTGCACAGCACATCGATATATCAACATCAATGTGCAACACCAAGATGTCAGTTTAGAGTTGTGTCGGGATTCAAACCCAGGATAGATCAGAGGAAAGTGTATTCACCTCGAGGCCAGTGATTCTCAACCAGGGATAAATTTACCCCCTGGGGGTAAAAAATGTACATGGCAGGGGGTAAATATATCATACCTGAAAATTAAGTGTTAATTCTGTAATACACTATACCTGGTCAGCCCGTTTTAGCAATACCTGAAAATTAAGTGTTAATTCTGTAATAGACCATACCTGGTCAACCTGTTTAAGAAAAATTATGGCTGGCATGGGCGTAGATCCTGGGGGGGATGGGCTGGATGAATCCCACCCCCTTTTCATGTCGGATGAGGAGGATGAACTATCTTTCATACCGCCCAAATATTCCTTTGTTTTTATACGCCCGACATACATATATATATATATATATATATATATATATATATATATATATATATATATATATATATATATATATATATATATATACATATATACATCGGGGCGTATTATGCGATACCGGTCGTCCGTCCATCCGTCCGTTCCTGTCCGCACTCTAACTCCCAGTTTTCAACTTTCACATTTCATATTTGGTACATAGGTACAGACTGTGGAGACAGTGTGTCTCGACATATGTTCGTCATCTAAAGTGGTTGCCATGGCAACCAGGATGTTGTTTTCCATGTAGTAGCACAATTCTGTATATACCTTCTTGTTCTTGATAAATTGACATGTTTGAATATATAATTGTGTGAGTAGGGTGAATATACTGGTTCTAGCTCACTTTTCCCCATGTAAATGAATGGGGGATTTTCAGCGATTCCCTTTTTTTTCCCCTAAAAATAAACCCCCTTTTTATCCGTTTTTCCCTGCTGTGCAGGGGTTTGGCTTTTTCTTGAGGCAATGTTTTATGGTCGGATGCCCTTCCTGGACGCCTCTTACAACACAGGGATATGGTACACCTATTCTAACCGGGGCATACACCGGGACCAGTATACTGGTACTCATTTCGCCGACCTCGGATGGATGACAGGCTGAGTCAACCCCCTGGTGTTAATTCAGCAGCTGAGCGGGATTCGAACGCGAGACACTGGGATCCCAAGCCGCCACCCTAACCACTAAGCCAACACCAGGCTTTGTATATATATATATATATATATATATATATATATATATATATATATATATATATATATATATATATATATATATATATATATATATATATATATATATATATATATACATATAACCAGGCTATCCCAAGGTATATTTATTTGTCTCCCCTTTTAACCTGGAGGTTGATCAGCTCACTCATTGAACCTATAAAGATTTGTTCATTCTCAAATTCCTTCAATAGTTTAATTTTCTTTGCACAATAATCCCCATCTAAAATATTGACAAACAAAACATTTGAATCTTTATATTTTTTAAGATACCCCTTTTGTGCCATTACGAAATGATAAACTTCTCTTAATGATCTCATCTGACCACCGCCCGAGTTGCAAATCATTTTTGTGTATAAACCACGCCATAAAAAAGTTTTGTTTCAAATGTTTTCAGTTCATGCCGTGAAAATGAGGAAGTGTTTTTGACACGGTCGTGCTGTGTGGTTTTAGACAGTCATGCTGTGAAAAAATAGGAACTATTCTGTGAGACAAGGTCTCGTGTTTATATTTTATCTCAGAACACGAACTGAAAACATTTGAATCAAAACCATTTTAAGTATGTTTTGTAAATGATTCATACAATCGCCCAGTTATTTTCCAAGCTGTCATTTCCTGTGGCCGCACCCAATGCTTAGGGAATTTCCTCGTCGTTGCCTTATAAGTGATTCACCAGACAAAGTTTCTGCCAGACGGGATTTTCATTTTTACAACTGAGACATGGACGATCTTTCTTCCGATGAAGACAAAAGCTTACTACAGAGTTGGTAAGTTTGTGTATGGTTTTCTCTTTGAACGATGAAGCAAATGATTATTAATTAAATCATGATAATTCTGATATATATATATTTTTTTCCCTGACAGGGAAAATATATATATATTTTTTTCTTCTGATATATTTTTTCCCTGACAGGGCATTGGAAGATATTGAGTTTACGTATCACGACGTGGTTCATGAAATTAATACTCTTATTGAAGAGATCAATGATTTTAGAAGAGAATTGAAAGACATTTACAATGAGTGGCACGAAGTCTTATCACGTCCTCTGATCTCGAAGGAATTAAACCAATGGTGAGACACGTGTGTGTGTGTCTGTCTTTCTACCTACCTCTCTCTGCTCTTATTGAAGAGATCAATGATTTATAATGACTGGTCTCTGATCTCGAATGAATTAAACCAATGGTGAGACACGTGTGTCTATGTGTGTCTGTGTGTGTGTGTGTGTGTGTGTGTGTGTGTGTGTGTGTGTGTGTGTGTGTGTGTGTGTGTGTGTGTGTGTGTGTGTGTGTGCGTGTGTGTGTGTGTGTGTGTGCGTGTGCGCGTGTTGATTTCCCCGTCTGTCTGTCTCTTCATCTATACCCTTGACTTATTATTTTTTTTTCAGCACTATCGCACAACATCAGCTGTTGAAGCAATCTTGTAAAACACATGATTTTCTGGAGGTAAATATTTCTGAATTATTATTAATATCACTCTCTCTTTAGAATGTCGTCTTATGTTGGTTGCATCATTAGTTTGGACACGGTTTTGTCAGTACACTGGAATTCATTTTATTGACCTTGAAAGGATGACAGGCTGAGTCGGCCTCCTGGTGTGTTAATTCAGTGGTCAACGAGGCTGGTGTGTTAATTCAGTGGTCAACGAGGCTTGAACTTAGAACCAACAACAAGCTTACTCATATTACCATGTAATTATCTTTATAAAACCTAATTATTATCCACTTTTTGTTTCAAAACAGAATATGGTGTCTGAGTTTCGAAATCACAAGACATCTGGAGAAGATTGCTGGGAAAGATTATACATTCTTGCAAATGAATATTTAATATTTTCAATATTAATAAATTATATTTGTTTTGTATACAATTACTTGATTCTGAATTACAAAAAGAGAATCAAGACATGAAGGGAGGGTAGGTGCGCCCCCCCAATGACCCATCACCCCCTCATCCCATCCCTCCCCTCCCCATGTGTGTGTGTGGGGAAGGGTGGGGGGTGGGATGAGGGAGGTGGTGGGTCAAAGGTGGGGGCGCACAGGGGGATGAGGGGGTGGGGCTTGTGTGGGAGGGGCTTGTGTGGGCGGGGCTTCGGTGGGGCTTGTGTGGGCAGGGTGTGTGTGGGTGGGGCTTGTGTGGGTGGGGCTTGTGTGGGAGGGGTTTATGTGGGTGGAGCTTGTGTGGGCGGGGCTTCGGTGGGGCTTGTGTGGGCGGGGTGTGTGTGGGCAGGGTTTATGTGGACAGGGTTTATGTGTGTGGAGTTTTTGTGTGGAGCTTGTGTAGACAGGGCTTATGTGGGAGGGGTTTATGTGGGCAGAGTTTATGTGGGCAGCGGTTTATGTGGGTGGAGCTTATGTGGGAGGGGAGAATGTGGATGAGGTTTGTGTGGATCAATGGATGGGTGGAGAGATGGGTGGATGGGTGGATGAGTGGAGCTTGTGTGGATGGGTGGATAATTTTTAATTAAATAAACATGTTGTGTGTGGGGAACTAATTAACTAATCACTAATTAGGTGAATATGATGAATATGGGTGGAGCTTGTGTGTGTGGAGCTTGTGTGGAGCTTGTGTGGAGCTTGTGTGGAGCTTGTGTGTGGTGGGGTTTGTGTGGGGTGGGGTTTGTGTGGGCGGGGCTTGTGTGGGCGGGGCTTGTGTGGGTGGAGTCAAAAAATTTCAATTTATTGCAGCTTGTGAGGGGTTTGTGTGTGGTGGGGTTTGTGTGGGGTTTGTGTGGGCGGGGCTTGTGTGGGTGGAGTCAAAAAGGGGCGGAGTCAAAAATTTTCAATTTATCTTTGTCTTTTGTAATTCCTGTGAATAAAATGAACCTAAAATCTCTTCCCCTTCCAAATCATATATCTTATAAGTCCAAGGAACCGTATCTATTACATCAACAATTTTAAAAAGCTCGTTGGTCCATCTTTTAATATAACCTTTTTCAAAATGAGATTTCCACCTATATATTCTTACGATATCACCAACTTTGAACTTAGGTTTTCTGACATTAATCTCTTTTTCATATTTTAATTTTGTAAATGTTTCTGATGGTTTCATATTTGTTGACGTGTGAATCGTGTCATTATACTTATCCACAATATCCTGAATAAAAGATGACCATTGTTGTGAACCGAGTTGTGTGAATTTTTTATATAGTCTCTCTTTTAAGGTACGATTAAAACGTTCAACAACAACTGCCTTCCCTTCATTAAAGGTACTGTATAATGTAATACTGTTATTTTTTAGAAAATTCATAAATGTCTTGTTATAAAACTCTCTACCCTCATCAGTCCACAATTTTTTAGGTTTTCTCTTACTTTTATTAAATATCTGTTGAAAGGCTAACATAAGAGTATTACCTGTTTTGTTTTTTAATGGGACAACCCAAACGTATCTACTCCTCAAATCAATAACGGTTAAAGCATACTTGTACCCCTTATCATTATTGAGTTCAATCAAATCAGCAGACCAGATATAATCAACTTCCTTGGAATAAACTTTCCTTCTCTGAAACTTTGTGAATATTGGTTTATGTAATTCATCAGCTAATTGCTCTTCAGTCTTAATGGCATCATTAGAGCCTATAAGTTTTTTGAATTTCCAAGTCCAAGTTTCAATTTAGCACTGATCATCTTCTTCACAATGAACCGATCAACTTTTTCTCTCAAGGTTGGATTTTGTATCAGAGACAAATTATACAACATTTCTCTATCGGCTTCATGCTTTTCTTCCAACGTTGTGGTATTCCCATAATCAATATCGTGTCTCATGCACACTTCATCAACTCTATTGATAGGCTGACTCCAGGATTTAGGATTGTCTGCCTCATCTAATCTTTTATCCAAGTTTGTGCCTGGACCACAGAAAGAATACCCTGGAAGATGTAATTCCCCTGGTATTCCAGTAGTTGTAAATTTACTTCCTGATAAAAACTTTTGTATATCTCCTCCGAGTTTGTGTTTGGAGATAAATTGATTTTTTTTTTGAACCACACACCGAACATATACCTTTTTGTATAACCCTGTTATTTTTACTTTTAATATATGAAATATTTTTAGTATTAGTTTTCTTTTTACATTTGAGACAATAACTCATTTATTTATGTGAAAAATTCCTGCAGAGTGCAAAAACCTTTTTAGTTTCCAACATGCACATTTGGATCTTAATTTTTAAAACATAAAGAATCCTTAGAAATGCCTTCACTCTCTCCTCCATTTATTTAAGAAAAAACTTGAATTAAAATGAATAGCTTGTCGATGACAATAGTCTTGTCAAAAGTATTGCAAATAGACTTGTCAATTCTTTGTTTTCCTCCTCGGTGGGTTGAGTTATTTTCTGTAATACCACCAATCTTTTTTGAATCTCACTGGTTTCCATATTTTGATATTTATTTTGTCTCGCTCTTTCCTCCCTCTCCTCCCTCTCTCTCTTCTCTTTTTCCTCCTTCTCTTTCTTCTCCCTCTCCTCCCTCTCTCTCGCTTCTCTTTTTCCTCCTTCTCTTTCTTCTCCCTCTCCTCCCTCTCTCTCTTCTCTTTTTCCTCCTTCTCTTTCTTCTCCCTCTCCTCCCTCTCTCTCTTCTCTTTTACCTCCTTCTCTTTCTTCTCCCTCTCCTCCCTCTCTCTCTTCTCTTTTTCCTCCTTCTCTTTCTTCTCCCTCTCCTCCCTCTCTCTCTTCTCCTTTTCCTCCTCTTCCCTCTCTTCTTCAACTCCTTCCTCATCCCTTACTATCCTTGAATCACTTACACCCCATAGAATATTATACATATATTCATCAGGATTTCTTGTTATTCCTGCATCGAAAATAATTTTTTTTACAACACGAAACCAATAAAATTTCTTTTGAATTTCTAAAAGAGCCTTACCTTTTCTTAACTTTATAATTTTTTCATTATTTAACATTCTAATTAAATCTAAAGTTGTCGGTTTATCAACATCAGCATAATGCCAATCTTTTATTGAAAATACCTCATTCTTATGTTGTAGAACATATTTATTAAAATACCGAATACCCTTTTCTTGAAGGTATGCTTGGACACAGAAATGATAATTTTCTTGAAGCCTTCTTGCTGTCATTTATGTATTAGAAATATATGTTAGAATAATATTATGGCACGAAACACCTCCCCATCTTCCCATAGTTAAATCATTTTGTATTTCCTTACTTATTATATATAATCCTGTTTTTTCTGTTTTCATGAGATAAACAAGGGCAAAACCATTATTATATTTACCCTTATTAAATTCTTTTATTTGTTGTTTACGAATCGTGGACCCACAAAACTCATTCTCGATACCAAGTGGATAATATTCTTCCTTACGAGAATGATTTAATTGTTCCAGGTCTTCGAGGTTAATTTTAAATGACCAATTATACCCTAAATCATTCATATCATACCCCCATTGTTCTATTCTCATACAAACGATATGCCCTTCTTTATAAAAATTTATTTTAATTCGAACTGTGAATTCTGTATGACCTGGAGATAATATCAACACTTCTGTATCTTTGGAATACACAGCCGTTTTATTTAAGGATATATATTGTGATAAATCGCTTAATCTCACCAAGTCATTCGCGTCAGTCGGGCTTGGATAATTTTTTAATTTAAAAGCATTTTTCATGTTAATATTTTTGGTTATATTATATTTATGTCGTTCAGCCTGTGCCTTTGTGTAATAATTTGATAAATCAATATCCAGTTCTTGAGATACACCAAAGATAGAACCATCTTTACCAACATAAGTCATTTATATTAGATTAAAAATAATATCATAAAATTTTTTATTTTTGTTGAGTTGAAATAACACATATAGACATAATTGACCACAACACTTGGAATTTAATTCTTGGACTTGAAATGTTTGATAAACACCATTCTGTAATAATTTTATAACTTCAACAGGTGGTGGAAGACCAAAACTATCAAAATAATATTTGTCTTGACTATTAAAAATACAAACCCAATGAGAACCGTTCCCATTATTATCTTCTAAGTTCATAATAATATTCTTTGTATGTTTCGGCACATTTGTTAATTCATCTCTCATACAAATAACCACATTATGAATTTTTAATTTCTTACAATATTTGTCAAGTTGTAAATTTGATGTTGTATTCTTTCCAAATTTTTCCAACCACTCATCAATGCTCATTTATTTATTAGAAAGATATAATCCATTACCTCTTTTCGTTAATTTTACACCTGCTTGTGCTATAGAAGAAAGCATATCTCCAACTAACAATCTCGCTTTATCAGGCAGACCTTCAAGTTTTTCAGCAAAATCTACAATTACACCACTTCCACTAATTTGTTTCTCCAACTCTTTGTTATGTCTTTCCAATTCTTTTTGAGCCTGGAGTTGAGCCTTCCTTTCGTTGGCAGTTTTCACCGCTGTTGAAATACCACCCGTCAATGCTCCAACCGCACTTAAACCAGCAAATAAAGGAATTAGAAATGGGAGAAATCCTCCACTCGTCTCTCTTATTGAATATTTTTTCAACATTGGTTTTGTCATTTTAATTTTAAGTGTGCCAGTGTCATTCAAGATTTTAACCTGTTCTCTTGTGAGCAAAACATCAATTCTTACTGCTCCTTTTCTCTGAATTGTATTAACGTTAATCGTACAAGGCTTTTGATTTTGAACACAAGATGATAGTTTATGAAGATTGATTTGATTAACATATACCCCAGTTGGTACTTTGCCACTCATTTATTTAACAAAAGGTTATGTGAGACTAATCATCACACCATTATCTGTATTAATCTGCAATTCTGTTTCTTCCAAAAGCAAACAATATGTATCAACTTCTTCACTCTCTCCTCTTTCAATGTATAGGGAAGTATCCACTCGATTAGACTTTATAGTTTCCTTTTGCGCTCAGGTCAAACGCATAGATTGTATACAAACTTTTAAATGCTGTCATATCCAAAATAGGTTCTTTATTTCCATTACTTTCACACACCTTTTGGTAAGACTTGTATGCTTCAGCAAAATCATTTTTTTCCCAATTAATTTCCAATCTATCTCGTGGATAAAATGTTCCATCTAGAGAAACGCGAAGTTGTTTCACCTTAGCATTATCACTCAATGCATTATTCTTATCAGTCGCAGTATCACCATCTGGCTTTTTAAAAATGATCCACAGATATCGTGGCTTTCCTTCCAGAACACCCAAATTCCATGTGTAAGTAGTTTGATTGAGGTTAACGTGTTGACATCTTCTTTTGAGGTATGATACACTGAGTGGTTTCTTTGAGTTAAGTCTTCGATTCAACATCTCTTCTGTTTTAAGATTAGGAGTATATTCACTGATATACCAACTCATCTCCTCAATTACAAATTTATTCTGTTCACCAAAAGCACTAGCAACACCAAAAAGCAATCGATTTTCATTATCATTCCTTTGTAGTTGAAATCTAATTTTAAGACCATACAGAACTTTATCATGATCACAAAATCCAAATATACCTTTAAGAGGAACCGCCACAGTAAAACTATTTTCTGCTTTTGTATCATCATTATACGCTCCTTTCCTTTGAATATATCCAGGGTCTGTGTTTGTTCCCGTTGACATATCAGGAATAAAACCTTCGACAGACCCCTTTCCCATTCTATTACTGAATGTATAGAGTGTAAATTTTATCATTTCAGATACAGCAGAGACATAATCAACCGCTTCAACTTCTTGTGTTCCAATATACAAACGCACACTATCAAACATTTTCCAGAAGAAATCATTTACAAGTGTAGCGTTTGTGTTATTCCCAGCTTTAGTGAATTTAAATTTACACAACAAGAAACTTTCGGAGAGATTCAAATAGGTTTGTTGATTATTTATTTCAAAACTTTTTGTACCATTCGTATTCCAGTCTGTTCCAGTTATTGCATTTACCTTGAAGTAATCTTCTTTTTTAGTGGAGTTTGAGATAATAATAGTATCATCCAAATCATAGATACTATCAATTGCTTCCATACTTGTATTTATTTAGGAAAAAAGATGTTAAAACTTTTGAAACCCTGATCCAAGTATTTGAATTATTTTCTGTCGTTCTTGGGGGGACAACTGAGTTTTGCCTTTCTTAATTTCTTTTATTGCTTGTAATTTATGAGATTCCTTCTGAGCATCTTTTATACTCTTTTCAGCACCTGCTACATTTCCCACAGCAGAAGCAGTTGAACCAATTAGATCTTTATGTTTAAGAATAGTTGAACCAATACCCATGAGAGTATCAATTATCCCATCTCCTCTAAATTGATGTCCAACACCCCTTTGTCTCTTTGGTTTATAGTATCCTCTACCAAGATACATACCTTCACCCTTGGAGTATGGGGAAAGGAACATCCCATCCCCTGTAATTATTTTATATTTTCCCAACTCGTGTTTCCTCACAATAACCATCGTATTTATTTATTGGAAAACTTCACGTAGGTGAATTCTGATAGATATAACTTCTCCATTAAAAGAAATCACACGATTATCTTGGTCGGTTATCCTAAAATTTACTCTGTGTATGGTTTTTCCTGACACAGGTAGATAAACCAAATTTTTAGGTTCCATATTGAATTTATAACCAATTGGGGTTGAGTATGCGCTGAATGAAAATATTGTATTTGTTTTTTTCCATCATTATAAGCACCATCAATCAAATCACAGTGAATTAACACCGAATTTATTCCTGAGGATATTTGAATGACATTATCACTGTAAAAAGTCCCATTAGTTTCAATCTTTTTTGAGGAGAAACCCAATAACTCTCTAAATGAATTATCAATTGTGAAATCAACCTTGTAGTTATTTTTAACTTTAATCGTTGATTTTGAAGTATGTTTTTGGATGTTTATAACAATATTTTTGGTTCATCACCCTGTTCTTTCATAAGACGAGCAATTTCGGAAGATATTTGAGAAATCTCATATGCTCCGGGTGAGACTGTTATCGTTTTGTATCCACTTCCGGGATTATAACTAAACTTGTCATTTTTATCAGTTATATTAAATAAGGTATTATAAGTTTCCATGGACAATAAAGATGCCTCATATTCTTTTGTTGTGTCAAGTTGTAGTGGGTATGGGAATGAAGATGTGTGGTCGCTTGTTGTGAAATTGAAACTAAGGATTGTGCTTCTCATCTTATTTAATATGAGATAAAATATCTTTATATTGAGATTTATTCATTATTTTCATGTTCATCAACTGGTCTAAAATGGCTGATGCTTCATTAAAACAATTGTTATTTCCAGCCTTCTTACTGCCTTACAACAACAACAGTCCATTAACTAATTGCGATGGGTCATTTGGAAGAAAACTAACACCTGAACCAAGGACACTTAAAGCCTGAATAATGTGTTTCTCCTTCTCATTCTTCCTACTTTTACCAGAAAGAATAACCTTATAATTTAGAGTGTTCAGCAGATCAATATATACTCTATCATCATTATTTTCCATATCCAATGGTTTATCAATATACTTTGATTCATCCCTCACAGTTGAACCTTGTCTTCCATCTTTTGTGAGAAGAAACATTAATCTCGGAGTTAGTTTTACAGGGGGTTGAGCAGAACCCAAGAACCTTAATTCATCATTAAATATCAATACCTTTTCTTGAACAAGATGAAATATTGCTGGTTGTTCTGTTGGAATGAGTCCTGCTTTGGTTTTTGAATCCGCTGAATATTCATTGTTTTGAACAGCATTCACAATATAATCAGGGGGTTGATTAATCTCTTCCAGTTGTTGAAATAATTCTTCATCATGATATTCTAATTCTCCAATATGCTCTAATTCTTCCTCCGTCATTTGACTGAAATCTTTTAACATTTGAAGCTTTCTGGGAGTATATTCGACTGTGGGAACTGTGGAAACATCTTTCATTTTTTCTTGGGAAGTTTTTAAAAGTGGTTTAAAAAATTTCTCTTGTTTTCTTTCAAATGCTTCTTCGCCCATTAGTTTCTGTCTGCGTTTCTTCTTTATGTCTTCCTGTTGTTTTACAACTTTTGAAACCAACTCTTGATGTTCCTTAAATCTTCTTGCTCTTTCTTTTGCATCCATTTATTTATTGTAAAATATCATTTAATGAATTGTAAAGATCAACAGGGAAATTTTCCTTTTCTTCATCATTCAAGTAGATGTGTTCAAATAAATCCTTTTCTTTAAATATTTCATCAAATTCTTTATTAACATTAATGCGAGTTGTAATTTCTTCTTCACTAATACTTGCATCTCTGCTTTTCATACGTTTGCGTTGAGTTTCTTCATCAACATCAAAACCGAATGATAAAATCTTCACTCCACTCAGATGTTTAATAATTTGTCTCGTTCCTTCTGGATTAGTTTCTAATATCCCAACACCACCAGATTTTAGTTTCCTTAACTCACTCTTACAATGTGAATATTTTGTTGTACCAAGAGAAACCTCCTCAAACATTTGGCCTTCATTCCTCAATCGCATATGTTCCTCCACTGAAATATAGTGATAATCTTCACCTTTTACTTCTCCAGGTCTTATTGCTCTAGTTGTTGTTGATACAATGCGTATCACGGGGTGTTCTTTTAGTATATTTACAATATTCTCATTTGTACTACACAAGAACCTTGATTTATGAAAGTTTTTTTCCAGAAGCAGATTTACCCACAAGATTTATAATAATAGTTGTCATTTATATATGTAATTGTTTATAAAACAAAAAATATATCCCTTAATATCTCATCTTGTTTCACAACAATATATTTATATTTTTCAGTCGTGTGCTTCATGTAATCCTCAAATTTCTTTTTACTACAGAATGTAGAGCAATTATCTCTCCAAAAATTATTGATATCTATTGAATTTAACTTGAATAAAATAAAAGTATTAGCATTGTTTCTGATGGAACGACGAGGAAGTTGAAAGTACGATTGACTAAGATAAATACAATTACAAGAAGAATGTCTCCCTCTTGTGTAGTAGCTGTCCATTACCGTTTGGTTTCTCTCATTAACACAATCATCAAAGATAACGAGGTTCTTTTTTGATTTATCCAAATCTTGGGGAGACGGTATATCATCCGTATTATCACTAAGAATACAAGTTATAGGATTTGATTTCTTTTTACATCTCTGTGTATCACAAAATAGTTGAATTATATCTTCAATGTTATAATCATTTAGGTTTTTTTGGCGTTTAAATAAACCGATTATATCTTCTTTTTGAAGACCAGCATTAAAACCTTGTGAGAGTAGTTGATACTCTGGTTGAAAACTCGACTTTGTGAAAATTATTAAATTATCATAATCTAAAAAGTTGGGAGTGAGGAGCATTTTTAAAAGTAAGCAGGTTTTTCCACATCCACTTGAACCAACTATGAGACATCTTAATGAATTTGGGAGATTTTTATGGTTGTTAAATTTTATCTTATTTTCCCAAATAGGTAAAAAATCATTCATTTATATATTTGAAAAACAGGTTATTTAATTTATTATTAGCTTTTTTAGAAACTCTATATTTTATCCTTAGTTCAGGTTTAATTTCAAGATAATCCATTATTTTATTTATACAATATCTTGTGTTGATATTTCCCTGAAAATTACATCCATGAATAATATACAACAACAATCCTTTGAACATTTCTCTTATACGTTCAGTTTCTTCCCTTGTAAGGAAAGGTGTGTTATCACCCTCATACTTTACATTCATTTCTCTAATCAATCTTGTAAAGTAATTCATTTTTGGTGTAAATCTAAAAGAATTATTTTCCTTTTTATATTTTTTATTATCATTAATTAGAAGATAATCACAGAATATACATTGTTTATAGGCTTTTGACTCTGTGTTTAATCCCCGTCTTTCACACACAGGACAATTCTCAAATTTGTCATATGGAGAATCAGGAAAGTCTAGCATATTTATAAAGTAAAACTTTACTTAAACTGAAATTCATCTATACTTTCAGTTGTATATTACCATCGATATCGATATACTTTTTTTCATTATCAGATTCAACGACAACATTTTTTTATATTAAAGGTAATTTTAAAATGATCGTTAATTACTATTGAACGAAATGTCATTTCACCTGATATATTAACATCCTTTATTTCATCAGGATTTACATCTTTAGGGTTGTTGAAAAAAATACAAATTTCTCCTTGCATATTACAGATGGTCTTATCTTTTCTTTCTCAAGCTTCATCCATAAGGTTTTTGTTTTTTGATACTTTTTCTTGTTTCATTGCTTTTTCTAGTTTTGAATATATTACTAGAAGGAGAGGAGAAACTTTTGTTAGAGATACTTTAATTGATGTTCTACCAGGTATACTAAAAGCCCTTCCACTGAAGGAAATTGAAGAACTCATATTATTTACCATAATAGTTTTTATCCAATAGTTGTTATATTTATCTTTGTTCAATTTTACATCCTTGACATATTTCTCAGTATCTTTAACAAATGAAGAGATTGATTGAAACTTGTCTTTTGTGTCTTGAAACATTGCATTTATTAAGTGAAAAAGTTGGAGGATAAAATGGTTTTAAGCACAGATTCACCTGTAAAACAAACGAAATTTTCATTAAGAAAATTTTACTTTAAGCAAAGATTTATTATATAAATATGGTGAATACAACATACTGTGATGTTTGTAATCACGAATATAAACATTATAGAAAACACCTCCGAACCAACAAACACACATTTAATCTGTTTCATAAAATATCTCCTCTTGAGTTGGAAAGAAAACATTGTGATATCTGTTCAAAGGATGTTTTGAAGAGTAGTTATAATAAACATCTTCAATCACAAAAACACAAGAAAAATGAGTTTAAAGTAAAGGGAGACTATTATATTGAAAACACTGATGGGGCATTTAAAGGGCATATAAAAATAAGGATTTTTCAATTTGGAGAACCCGGTCCATCATCAATAGCTGAATCAATTGAAATAGTGAAACCCGATGTTGAAAAATTTATTAAAAAGACATTAAAAGAAATGAAAACTTTAAAGTTTTATATGGGAGTGAAAATGAATATGAAAAGACAAGATGAAGAACAAACTCCTTATATGAGAACAGATCTTCATTTTATAACATCATTTCAAGATTTTTTGAATAGTGGGGTTTATGAAGAACTATCAAGACAAGAGGAGGATGTTGATAATACAGTGGTAGGAAGTGGATTCAATATTAAAAAAATCATCTTTTTAGATATACACATTCTAAAATCAAACCCTCTTAAAGCTTCTTCTTATATTGAATTACCAAAAGAAATAAAACTAAAGAAGGCAGTTGTTAATATTAAGAATAATGATAATAAATGTTTTCTCTGGTCTGTTCTTGCTCACTTACATCCACCAAAATGTAATTCAGAAAGAGTAAAACAATATATGAAATATGAGAATACCTTGGACATTAAAGATTTTAATTTCCCAATGCCACTAACAGATATTCCTAAATTTGAGAAAAAGAATAATCTTTCTATTAATGTATATGGATTAACGGATACAAACAAAGTTCAAATATTAAAAATTTCAAACAACTATAAAAATGAAGAAACACACATTGATCTTTTATATTTTAGTGTTGGAAAGAATTCACATTACATATACATCAATAATTTATCAAGATTAATCTCTTCTCAGGTATTCAGAACAGCAAACAAAATATATCCTTGTAAGCGATGTCTTAATTCATTTCATACAAAAGAACGATTAGAACAACATTCAAAATATTGTAGTAATCATAAATCAGCTGTAATTACAATGCCTAAACCTGGTGAAAAGATTTCTTTTGAAGATTATAATAAATCTATCATGCACCCATTTGTGATATACGCTGATTTTGAGTGTATCCTTAAAAAGATTAATACTGCTTCTCCTCATCCAAAAGAATCATATACAAATAAATATCAAAAACATATTCCTTGTGGTTTCTGTTATTATATCAAATCATCTGTTGGAGAAAAGTATAACAAACTTGAACATTATCGTGGAAAAAAAGCTTCACAAGAGTTTGTAAAACGATTAGAAAAGGATTGTATAAGACTCACTAAATTAATGAAAGAAACAAATGAACCGATGAAATTAACCAAAGAAGAAAAATTAGAATTTAGAAAGAACAATATCTGTCATATTTGTGAGGGGGAAATTAAGGAGTCTAAAGTTAGGGATCATTGTCATCTTACTGGTAAATATAGAGGTCCCGCTCATTCCTGTTGTAATCTTAATTATAAATTACCTTCTTTTATTCCAGTCTTTCTTCACAACAGCGCCAACTATGATACACATCTATTTATAAATGAACTTTCAAAAACACCAGGGAATATTTCTGCCATAACAAACACAAGTCAAAAGTATATTCATTTACAAAAATGATATTCACAAAACCTATAACTCGTATTCGGTTTCTTGATTCTTACAAGTTTATGGGAACACCACTAGCCTACCTCGCATCAAATCTAAGCTCCATGGACTCTTTTCCAAATCTTAATTCATTCTTTCCAAAAGAGGAAATTCTCACTAAAGAGGAAATTCAGATTAAAGAGAGAATTCAAAGTAAAGAGGAAATTCTAATTAATGAGGAAATTAATGAAGAAATTCTAACTGAAGATGAAATTCTAATTATAAAGAAAATTCGAACAATGAATGAAATTCTAATTAAAGAAGAAATTCTGATTAAAGATGAAATTCTGATTAAAGAAGGAATTCTTACGAGAGAGGAAATTCAAACAAGGAATGAAATTCAAAGTAAAGAGAAAATTCTTACAAGTAAGGGAATTTATCATTATGATTATATGGATTCATTTATGAGATTTAAAGAAACACAACTTCCATCAAAATAAAGTTTCTATAATAACCTTTATGAAGAAGAGATAAGTGATAAGGAATATAAACACGCACAAGAAATATGGAAATTATTTAAGATAAAGAACCTTGGAGAATATCATGATTTATATCTAAAAACAGATGTTTTATTGTTAGCTGATGTGTTTGAAGCTTTTAGATCACTCTGTCATAATAAAAATTGTTATGGATTAGACCCTGCCCACTATTTCACAGCTCCTGGTTTAGCTTGGAGTGCAATGTTGAAAATGACAAAACAAGATATAGATTTAATCAGTGATGTTGATATGCTTTTGATGATTGAGAAGTCTAAGAGAGGTGGAATATCACAAGTATGTTCAAAAAGATATGCTAAAGCAAATAATAAATATCTTCCAAATTATGATAGTGAAAAAGATAGTAATTATTTGATGTATTTTGATGCTAATAATTTGTATGGATGGGCAATGTCTCAATCTTTGCCTTATGGTAAATTAGAGTGGGTGGAAGAAAAGGATTATGAAAAGGCTTTGATGAATATTGTTATTTCTTCTCAAGAGGAATTGAATGACGAAGAAGAAGATTATTATTTTGAAGTTGATTTGAGGTACCCGAGTGATCTTCATAATAAGCATAAAGATCTTCCTTTTGCATGTGAGAAAGAAACCCCAAAGAAAGAATGGTTAAGTGATTATCATAAAAGTTTTAATATTAAAGGTAAATCAACAGAAAAGTTATTAACAACATTCTATGATAAAGAGGGATATGTTTTGCATCAGAGAAGCTTAAAACAGTTTTTGAGAGAAGGATTGAGAGTAGCTAAAATTCATAGAGTTTTAAAATTTAAACAAAGTCCTTGGGTGAAAAAGTATATTCAATTCAATACAGATATGAGAGCAAATACAAAAGTAAAATTTGAAGGGGACTTTTATAAATTAATGAATAATGCTGTATTTGGAAAGACTATGGAAAATGTTAGAAACAGGCAAAACATTAGATTCGCAACATCTTGGAAAGAAGCTTCGAGATTGATAAATAAACCAAGTTTTGAGAGAGAAGAGGTTTTTTCAGAGAACTTTTCTGCAATTCATATGAAAAAGGAAAGTATTGTAATGGATAAACCAATTTATATAGGAACAGCAGTTCTTGATTTATCAAAGATATTGATGTATGATTATTTGTATAATGACTTAAAGAAAGAGTATGGTGAAAATGTTTCATTGTTGTATATGGACACTGATAGTTTTATCCTAGATATAAAAACTGATGATGTTTATGAAGATATGAAGAAAAATATTGGAGTATATGATACAAGTAATTTCAGCAAGAAGAGTGAGTTATTTTCCAAAAAGAATGAAAAGGTTATTGGTAAGTTTAAGGATGAGTTGGGTGGAAAAGTAATGAGTGAGTTTATTGGATTGAGAGCAAAGGCATATGCTTACAAGTATGGTGATCAGATTAATAAGAGGTTAAAGGGAATAAATAAATATGTAATAAAAAAATCAATAACTTTTAGAAATTATTATAATTGTTTGATGAATAAGAAAGAAGAATATAGGAAAATGAATACAATAAGAAGTTATAATCATAACATATATAGTGAAGAAGTAAATAAAAAGACATTAGCAGCCTTTGATGATAAGAGATTTATTTTAGATAATGGAATAGATTGTGTTCCATATGGATATTGTATGATAGAGTGAATAGAATAGATTGTGTTTTAACGATGGGAAGATGGGTTAGGGTTTTTTAAGGGCTACCGCCGCGTTTTTTCGCAATATATAAATGGTTAAACCAAGTATTAATCAAACTAAAGAGTGGAGAAAATCTCAGTCTTGGTATATAAATGGAAAACATAATGAATGTGAAAAATATCAACTAAGTCTTATTGAAAAAATAACTAAAACAAAGGTAAATAAAACAAATAAGCGAATCAATTTAAAAAGTAGTAAGTTAGAGGATGTAAAGAAAAAAATGAATATCCTTGAATGGACTGAAAACTTTGATGGTTATCAATTGAACAATGAAAAAACAATTTACTATAATCTCAAAATGATATGTGGCTCAGGAGGTGGTCAAACAAGAGCATTAAGAGAAGTTTATCATTTCGTAATGGCACAAAAGGGGTATCTTAAAAAATATAAAGATTCAAATGTTTTGTTTGTCAATATTTTAGATGGGGATTATTGTGCAAAGAAAATTAAACTATTGAAGGAATTTGAGAATGAACAAATCTTTATAGGTTCAATGAGTGAGCTGATCAACCTCCAGGTTAAAAGGGGAGACAAATAAATATACCTTGGGATAGCCTGGTTATATATATATACAAAGCCTGGTGTTGGCTTAGTGGTTAGGGTGGCGGCTTGGGATCCCAGTGTCCCGAGTTCGAATCCCGCTCAGCTGCTGAATTAACACCAGGGGGTTGACTCAGCCTGTCATCCATCCAAGGTCGGCGAAATGAGTACCAGTATACTGGTCCCGGTGTATGCCCTGGTTAGAATAGGTGTACCATATCCCTGTGTTGTAAGAGGCGTCCAGGAAGGGCATCCGACCATAAAACATTGCCTCAAGAAAAAGCCAAACCCCTGCACAGCAGGGAAAAACGGATAAAAAGGGGGTTTATTTTTAGGGGAAAAAAAAGGGAATCGCTGAAAATCCCCCATTCATTTACATGGGGAAAAGTGAGCTAGAACCAGTATATTCACCGTGTGTGTGTGTGTGTGTGTGTGTGTGTGTGTGTGTGTGTGTGTGTGTGTGTGTGTGTGTGTGTGTGTGTGTGTGTCACAGAGACTTTTTCGGGCGTATATTGTGCTCACTTGCACTCTTGTTGATAATAAAATCATACACATTCATTCAAAATTTATTAATTTCTTTTCAAAAAAAAAAAATATATATTTTCAGATGTTGGCATGTTTAAAAAAAAAAATTGTACGTACATACCTGGATTCATATGTACAATATGGCTTTGACTTCATTGCTGAAGATGTCGTGGATAAACCTCAGCGTCTGCTGTGATCAAAAGTTCTTGGAAATGGCTCATTGAAACCTTCAATAGTAAAACAGCACCTGGAAGCTCCACATCCTGCCCATGCATCTGATGACCATGCCACCTTTGGGGCAAATAGAGCTTGGTTTAGGGCTGCAGGAACACTGCCCAAACATGGCTTCGTATCTCACAATAAATCAATGCTTTAGGCCGGGGGCCAGTGGGACCTACCTTGCACCCCCCGTGCGACAATTTTTCACTGATACCACAGTGTTCATATATATCCCAAGTATCAGTAAAAAGATGTTCCTAGAAAAATAACTCATTTGCACTATGCTTTATTAAGCCATTTCCATGGCAACCAATCAAAAATAGAAGAATCTCACAAAGATTGGAAAAATGGCAATATCTCTGTCAAATATAAACATAAAATCACAAAATTGGTGTCAAATTAAAGCTTATACATTTACGTATTAAAATATATTTTGTTTATGCTAATTAGCTTATTTGCATATTGATTAAATTTGACTTAAAGACAATAATTCCCACAAAAATGCAAGAATTCCCATTTTCTTTCCTTGTAATTACCACACGTCAGATTTTTGTCAAAAAAACATTACTTCAGTGTTGCCAGATACAAGCCAGGTTGGCAAAAAAAAAAATTATAATATTTTTGAATATTTTAAAGTAGGCTAATTTGCATAAAATACAAAGCACAATGAATCGTTCAAAAATCATGCAAAATCAGATTAATCAATATAATTAATTACCTGGGCCTGATATAATACTGTTGCGAATCTGGAAGCCATTATCATTCAGGTCATTTAGCTTAGTTATCTCGGTAAGTGCATGTTCTATAGATAGCTCACCTTCCATTGTTTAATGGGTAAAAATCGATTAAATGCACTGTCATTCATTTTAAAAGTTAGGGTTCGATCAGAACACAAAGAAGAACGACCCTCCCCCTCCTCTGCAAAGAGGAAGACGAACCCTCCAGTCCCGTGATGCAAGGACAGAAACAACTTGTGGGGGGGGGGGGGCTGAGAAGAATAAGAACGGGACCCTCAGCTCGGCTCGAGTGGGTTGTGGCTGGTTGGTTGTCGTGAGTTCGTCGAGAGTTGTTCAAGGGAGAGTTTGGGTTGGTTGTAGGTGGTTCATCGGAGGAGCTGGTTGATCGGAGAGTTGTTCATCGGAGGAGTTGGTTCGGGTTATCGTGGTTCTTCTTCGGCCTGGTGGTCGAGTTGGTTTGAGGTTGTTGTTCTGCTGGTGCTTCTTCGAATTGGCTGTGCAGTCGGTGGTTCAAAGGGTCGTGCTAGTTCTGAGTTGTTCTGGTTCAGTCTTTGTTCAGGTTCATGGCCTCATCTTGGTTCGGCTGGCTATACTTGGAAAGCAACGCATCTTCGGGAAGGCTCGGTGTTTCGTCTCACCAGCACGTGGTCCGGAGCGCGAGGGGATCCGCTGGAGCTCGGGAAGGATCGTGGCTCACGGCGATTGGATCCAGCTCGGCCTCGCTGGAGCCCGGGTCCGAACAGCTTGAAGACCACACGAGGTGGAGAGGTTCGAGATAGGTTCTGGGTTTCAGCTCATCTGTCCCTCCGAGCTGAAGTCCTTATTAAAGGCATCAGCCACCATTTCTTGGGTATGTGTGTGTGTACGTGTGTCCGTGGGCCCGTCTAACAAGTGGAGAACTGTTAAGTGCCTGTGCTGTATTTATTTGCATTACATTTTGTATAGTCTGTTTAACCCTGCCTCTTGCGTGCTTCCCTAGTTCCCTGATTACTGTATAAATAAACCGCAATTGTTAAATGTTTTCAGCTCGTCACGTCCATTTCTTTCATTGACTGAGCATGTCGTGTGTTGGGAGTTAGAAGGCTGTTGGTTTTCCGTAAAAGGGGGACATTCGGACCGACGGTTCTCGGCGATCAAGCCGCTCGGAATCGCGCACGGGACAGGCTTGCTTAAGCGGCTTGTTTCGTACGAGTTCTGTCGAGGGTGTGGAGGCTCGGTAGATCGCCACGTGGTCTCTAGGTATTTTTAAGAATTGGCAAATAACCCTGTACCACATGGTGGAAAAATTGGCCCTTCACGGTTCTTGCACAAGGACCCGTCGGCTTCGGACTTATCCGGGCGATGATCTATATTCCGGGTGATCGGTCTGGCCGACTCGACTTGCGGCTCCATCAGAGTGGTCGGCTCACAGCAGACCACCCGGCACCATAACAATACATAACTGAGACTTATGATGTCTGTTGCTGTTTAAGGGAAACATAACTATTTTCTGTTTGAGTAAAAGTAGTGGAAATAATTTTAAATGCATTGATATGGTAATTCGGATCCGCCATTATGGAAATTCTCGTATCCGTAAATATCTCAACTTCTGGTACATGGAAGTTTGTAAATGAGGAATCTACACATATGTTTGGAGGGTCAAGGAATAAAGTGAACATATTTCCTTTGTTGTCAGAGATGAAGAATAATGTTTGGATAGCTTAATTAATGCAAAAAATGGAAACGGCTTAATAAAGCATAGTGAAAATGAGTTATTTTTTCTGGGAACATGTTTTTTCTGATACTTGGGATATATATGAACACTGTGGTATCAATGAAAAATTGACGCGGGGGGGGGTGCAAGGTAGGTTCCACTGGCCCCCAGCCTACTTGCAGCTTCCTATCACGTAGCACAGCGAATAGCAAAGGCAAAGAAACCTCACAACATTGCCGAGAAGTTTATTAAACCTTGTGCCTTAAACATGGTTGAACATGTATGTGGGAAGGAAGCAAAACATAAGATTCAAGACATTCCCTTTTCTGATGACACAATTCATCGACGTTTTCGTGAAATGTCCCAAGGTACTTGTCAACAAGTTACTGAACAGATCAAATCTAGCCCAGCACAAATTTCTTTGCAATTAGATGAATCCTGTGATGTTGCTAATTTTTCACAACTGCTTGTTTTCGTCTGGTCCATGATGTATGTGGAAAAGAACTGAAGGATGAATTTCTCTTCTGTGAAACTCTCCAACAAACCATAAAGGCTGCTGACATAATGCAGAAAATAGAAGACTTCTTTGAAAGGAACAATCTCACATGGGACATGGTTGGTTCAATTTTTACTGATGGAGCTCCAGCCATGATGGGAGTTAGATCAGGCTTCACTGCACTTGTAAAACAAAAGGCACCCCATGTGATAATGCATTGTGTTCTTCACAGATATGCATTAGCTGCGATAACCCTTCCTGAAAATGTGAAAATGGTTTTGCAGAAAGTTATTGAGGCTGTTAATTTCATCCGTGTCCGAGCACTGAATCACCGCTTGTTCAAAGCTTTTTGTGATGAGATGGGCTCTGAGCATTCAATCCTTTTGCTTCATCCTGAGGTGAGGTGGCTCTCACGTGGACTTATTCTTAACCGAGTGTTTGAGCCCCGTACTGAGGTCGAGATTTTTCTTCGTGACTGGGATTCAGAGCTGTGGGAAAAGTTTGCTGATTCAAGTTCATCACCTCTTTGGGGTACCTCTCAGATATATTTACCCATCTTAACCAAGTCAACAAACAACTCCAGAGAAAATCAGGAACCATCGTTGAAGCAGGTGAAAAGATGAAAGCATTGCAGACAAAGCTGGATTTATGGGCACGAAGAGTTCATCAAAAAATTTTTGCAAATTTTCCAAACTAGGATGAGGCCATTGGAGAAGAACCTGGTGCGTTACCTGAAATAAACGAAGACATCACAGCACATTTGAACATCTTGAAGCATCACTTCGCTGGCTACTTTCCAGAAGACATGATACCTCCAGAAAGATGGATATTAAGACCTTTTACAACTGATCTGTCAGAAATGAGAGATGACAACCCAGCAAAAGAGGAGCTGATTGATCTTCAGTCCTCTGCTAATCTTAAGGAAGAATTTGATAGAGTTGGTGTTGATTTCTGGATGAAACTCAGATTAATTCCGACTTCTTACTCAGCGAGCCTTCAAAGTGCTTGTTCCCTTTGTCACCACATATCCATGTGAATCAGGTTTCTCTACTTTAGTAGCAATGAAGACAAAGGCAAGGAACCGCCTGAAAGCCGATGACGACATGAGGGAAGCATTGTCATCAACAACTCCTCGAATAAATAAACTGGTTGACTCAATGAATCAGCAGAGTTCCCACTGTTAATGCTTCTGGTATTTTTGTTTGATGTTGTTTGATACAAGTGGACTGTGTTTCTTTTTTCTCCTTTATCAAAGTTTATTTTGTGCAAAACATTAATAATAAAGTTGTTCCATATTCTTTTTTTTCTGTGCCTCTATGCCGGCTATGCATTTTTTTGCATGGGAGCAAGGGAGTAAATGGCGAAATACATCAAGCCGAGAGGGTAAATGACAGAGGAAGGGTTGAGAATCACTGCTCTTGGCCATCCTACCAGCCTATTAGCAAAGTATGAAACCACGAATTGTAAACAAGTAGGGTGGGGAAACATGGTGTGCAAGTCAGTCTGAAGGCCAGAGGCATTGACTTCACGTTTGCTTCGATATCATATCGACGACTGCTCACATCGACGACTGCTCACAATCTGCTTTGTTGGGTGACCCCTCCGAGCGTCAATCTTACACAATACAAAACATGTGCTTTTATTATATTGTAAGAAAGTCTGAAGGGTTCATTCACATGACTCAATATAGTGTTAAAAGCAATGTCAACAAATATAAAAGCACATTTTAAACAAAAACATGTGATGTCTCATTCATTTGAAGACTCATTGTGCCTCAATTACCTCCATCACCGAAGGTGGAGGATGACGACCCCAGAGTGTCGTAGGTGAAGAGTGTGAGAGTTATCACCAGCCCCCTGAATAAAGTACAAATTCATGTCACCTTCTGTATATGGTCAGGCCAAGCGAACCGGTTCATGGAAGACTTGGGGGGGGGGGGGTGGGGTGGTAAGAGGGAAGGTTCCCCAGCTGATCCCACTGTAAGGTGAGAATACATTGGGGCCATTAAATAAGGAGTAGTTGTAAAGCGTTTGTCCATTGTCTATGTACCAATTTCCTTGCAATTCATGTAAAGGTCCATTATTCTCTTTGTCTCAAATTTATCATTTTGCACAAGGTCCTCTTCAAGTCTTATATCACTGCCAAAAGATGATAATAATAATATAGATACCACTGACATTTTACACGTTTTGTGTTGTGGTTATGGCTTCTATGGGTCAAACCGTAAAAGAACCAGATGGTATTCACAGAATACTCACCCCGTGCAGTCTTGAAAAGGACTTGGTGCAAGCCAACTCTTCTGATGGAAAATTTGTAATCAAAATCAAATAAAATGGAAGAGCAAATAAAATAGGTCCTGCATTGGAGTCATCAGAAGGAACCCGAACAAGCAAAAATGAAAAGATGAAGCCATCATGAGGAACCTGGATAGGACTCAGGTTCAAACTGCTACTCCTCTACCCTCAAACCCATCCAGCCAAGGAAGCCTTATTCAAAAATAAAAATAACAAGAATACAGATTCAAAAAAATAAGTCATTCTGGCTGCCAGACCATTCATCCAATCATGTTGAAATTTAAAACGTATATTCTCCATCACGACACTCAATCATAATTTTGAAGTTGACATCTGATGATGCTGCGGTTCAAGAGAGAATATTGAAAATATTTCCTTCAATCCAATATGACTGCCAAACCATATGACAGCAATTATTCATGAACTCCCTGGTATCCCTGAAAAGACAATTTGGAAACCCCCCCCACCCCCCATTTACTTTCTCAACAATCCTCTTGAGGAAGTCCTTTCATTCCAGCTTCTGGGTCTACCATCATTCCTGGGAAAGCCACATTTCCAAGGTGGCATCCAAAGCCAGTCACCAACTGGTCATCCTCCATAGTGCAAAGTCCTTCCTTGGCAAAACTGAGCTCCTAATACAAAGCTTTCAAACACGGCCTAATGGAGTACTTCTCTCCCCTCTGGACTGTTGCTCCCACCTCTCACCTTTCTCAGTATCTAGCTGTGGAAACCAAGGCATTTAGGATCATTGGTATCTCCCACGATGAGGCTGAGTCTTTGGCTCTCTCACTCTCTCACCACGTTAGGTGGCCTTTCTGTCTTCTACCATCTCTCCCGCTTCGCCCCCCCCCGGATCTGTCCGAGATATGCCCCCCCGCCCATATTTCTGCAGGGCGCTCAAGGTCCGCCAGCAACCCCCTTCTGGTAGAACTACCAAAATCAAGAATCACTGCTCACCTTCACCCTTCCATTCCTCTTTTTCCCCACTTTTGGAACAAACGCCCACACTGTTCAATCTCTCTTCCCTTCACGTCTTCCAAACAGCTGTTCACCACCACCTCTTATCTTCCGCCATCCAAAACCACGATCTTTTCTACCCACAGCAATCCACCCCAAACCCATCTCCTTCAATTCCCTGCTTTCCTTTCTGAAGGTCCCTGTTGTGTAAGAACCTGAAAGTCCCTGCAGTGTCCATCTTCTTTGTCCTGTGTACCCTGCCCCATCCCTCTCCCTTCCACAAATCTCCTCATGTCTCTGTTCCACATTGTTTTTTCCTTCCCTCTCCCACCCCTCTTGTCTCCTGCTCCCCTTCTTGTGCATTTCTGTGCGTTAGCTCTCATACGAGCCTCAACAGTGCATTTGAAAAAAATATATTTTTTAAACATCGCTAAATGTATGTTCAAGAAATGGTTGGGGACGTGTTCAACATTGGGTGTTTTTACAACTAAAATGGCCGCCAGTCGGCCATCTTTGATTAGATCGCAAAATAAAGTAAGGTGCAAGTGTATGCCAGTGTGTACTGTGCTTGTGCTAAGTTTGAACAAAATTGGACCATGCATGTCAGAGAAATGGTTGGGGACATATTTAAGTAACAAAATGGCCACGTCGGACATCTTTGACTTGATATTAAAAAAAAAATGACGTGCATCTGTATGCCATCATGAGTCTCTGCCAAGTGTGAATACAATCATCCATACCTCTCCAAGATATTGTTGCGGATGCACGCACGCACACAAAAATCGAGATCAAATCCATGAGCACTCATTTTGGATGGACTAAGTACAAAATGGGTAAAAAAAAAAAAAATTGCTTATTCCGATGGTGGAGGACTTGACATGTGCCAAGTTTAAATTATTTCCATGGAGAGGTTTCTGATACAGAGGTCCAATGTTTCTCCCTTTTCCAGCTGCCACACCACGTGACCTACGACATCATAATTATCATTAAAAACATTCTACATGAGTAGTTGCACCTCTGATGAAAGTTTTGTGTTAATCCGACAAGCGGTTCCAGAGAAAAGGGAATAACAAAATTCAGATACGCACATACGATACCGATTGCTCAACCGCACTTTTCGCTTTGCGAGTGCGGGCTAATGACTCTTTAGTACAACTACAGTTTATTTCTTAAGTATCTGTTGAGTTTAGCATATTGTAGTCCATGTGGATAGATCTGTGTTGCATATATACAGGGTGAGTCATCAATTGAATGTTCCAGTGTTTAAAGCGTTATTGTGCAGAACAGGGTTGAATAAAAAGCAAAACGCTTTCAGTAAAACAACAGCAGTGCAATACAATTTATTAATCTGTACTTATTTTTTTTTAATCTCTTAAAAACAACAAAAAAAAAACTATTTAAAAAAAAAATCATCTCAAGTGGCCTCCACTATAATGCATACATTTATGTTATCTTGACTTGAAATCGTCCATAACCCGCCACAATAAACCTGTGTCAATTGCTCGAATTTCTTCAGTGATGCGTTGCTTCAATGCCATAATGGTGCGAGGTTTGGTGGCATAAAACTTTTGATTGCAAGTATCCCCATAGGAAGTAGTCGGCAGCTGTTCGATCAGGGGACCGAGGTGGCCAGTCGATATCTCCAAATCTTCTCTGCACCTGCACTACCGATTTGCATTCAAAAAATTCCCTTACCGTGAACACGCGTTGTGGCACTGACCAGTTCTCCATGCTGTCTCTCACTACACTGACAGAAGAAACTGAGAAACTTGCAGATCACGTGACACACAAGGTTTCCCCCACCACAGCGTGCCTTGAGCTGCAGCTGCTTTCTCAAAACCGGCACATTCCATTGATTCACCCTGTATAAAGGTGCTGTCACACCTTGACGTTTTAGCCAGCAATGGCAACGTGTAAAAATGTATGTAAAACGTTAGCGTATGCTGAAATTTTGATTTTTTTTTTAAGTTTGGTCGTATTCATAACGTGTTGGTCGTACGCATAACATATTAGTAATGGGCACAGAACGTTTCGTTGTCTTATAGATAACTTATACCAACGAATGCTTAGCCTGTTGTCGGCGTTCACAACCTATGCCCAACGATAGTTTAACTTAGGCATAGCGCGCTGCACGTATCGCCGACCAACTTGTGGCGTAGCCTGTTAAAAACCTGACGCACGCCAATTTACATCATAACCGCCTGAAAATTGAAAGTGTCAACCACACAGTCACACCTTGACGATTTCGCCAGCGTATGCCGAACTATGAAAAATTTGCCGAACCAAACTGGCACACGTCGAATACGTTATGGGTAAGTTGTGTATACGTTAAGAGCACGCTGAAAAACGATGAAGTATGCTGTCATATTTCGTGGTACGTCTAGTACGTCGTGAAATTTCAAGCATGCTGAAAATTTTACGACGTACTCGCCGTATGGCTCACATGTTCCGCTACGCTGGGAATAAGTTGTAGGCACGTTACGCGATCGTTGACACACGTCGACACACGTTACTTGTAAGTTGCTCATAAGTCGAAACACGTCGAGGTAATGTTTAGCCTATTTTCTCTTATTAAACTTATTTTCTCGGTCAAGGCACATGACGAAATATCTGAAGTTGTTGTTGTTGTTGTGTTTTTTTTTAAGTATATCACGAATTTTAAAATATATTCGGACATTTGCCTTTAAGTTTCGACGTCGACGTGACAATATCCTCAAACAGAAAATATTCACAGAGGAGGAACTAAGAATAAGACATGAGCAAACTGAAGAGGCAATCGGACGTGACATAACGGCACGTGACAAAATATCGGAAGTTATTGTTGCTATTTTTTTTTTCAATGCTGCCAATACGCCATTATACAGAAGCTGTAAATTAGAAACACGTTCAGAAAGTTCTGTGGTCGTCCGGAAGACGTCAATCAAATACATCTACATACGTCAATATGCGTTGGGGGTACGTTACACATAGGTTAGAAATAAGTTTTGGGTACGCGAAGCGTTACCTCGATGTGTTTCGACTTATGAGTAACTTACAAGTAGCGTGCCTCGACGTGTGCCAATGATCGTGTAACGTGCCTACAACACGTTACTCATAGGTTATAAATAAGTTTCGGTTATGCTAATCATTAAGGCCCGGTCACACCTTGACGTTTTAGCCAGCGATGGCAACGTATTAAAATGTATGTAAAACGCTGGCTTACGTTGAACTTTTGATGTTTTTTTTTAAAAGATTCGGACGTATTCATAGCGACTTGGTCTTATGTATATCGCATTGATAACGGACACAGAACGTTTCGTTGTGTTATAGATAACTTATACCAACGAATGCTGAACCTGTTGTCGGCCTACACAATGATAGTCTAACTTAGGCATAGCGCGTTGCACGCATCGCCGACGATGTCGTGACGTAGCCTATTAAAAGGCTGACGCACAACGATTCGAATCATAACTGCCGTAGAAATGGAAGTGACAACATCGCAGTCACACCTTGGCGATCTTGCCAGCGTATGCCAACCTAAGAAAAATGTGTCTAAAACGTTGGGGCACGTCAAATACGGTATGAGTAAGTTTGGTATACGTGAGTACAACGCTAAAGTACGCTATCATACGTCGTAGTAAGTAGAGTACGTCAAGAAATTTTAAACATGTTCAAAATTTTACGACGTACTCGGCGTATGACACACGTTCCGTATGCGATGGGGATAACTTTTACACACGATATGTGGACGCTTACACACGTCCACAAAGGCTACTTATAAGCTACTCATAAGTCGAAACACGTCGCGGTAATGTCTTTTTTACGCGAAACTTATTTCTAACTTATGTTTGACGTGCTTTGAACCAATTCTTTACATAGTCCCAACACACATCGACGTATGTAGACGTATTCCAATGACGTCTTCCGGTCGACAAAAAAAAATAAATTAACGTGTTTCTAGCTTACAACTGCCATATAAAGACGTGTTCCCAGCGGTTTTGGGAATTGGTATATAAAAATGCTGCTCATAAAAGGGGAACCCAACAGTGTTTTCGAGTCCTTTTTGAGTCGATGTCCATGTCAGCAGTAACAGTATCAGTATCAGTATCAGTATCAGTATTAGTATTAGTATTAGTTTGTTCATGTTGGCAGTAGTAGGTGAGTGTGAGGGGGAGGGTGTGGGTTATGATGGATCGTCCTTGCGTTTAACGATTTAACGATTTAAATGATAAACTCAACGATTTAAATGGCTGCATCTCCACTATTCAAAGTAGACGCTTGCGCTCAACAATTGGATTTTTTTTTACACTCAACGACTTTTAAACGGAACCACTCAACTATTTTCATTGTTTACAATGAACGATTTAAATTGCTGTCACTCGCCTTTGTTTTTTGACGCTGGGGTTTGGAAATTTGAAGCGTTTCTTCTGAACGTGTTAAAACGCTCAAACTCGACTATTTTAAATAGACGCTGCCGATGGACAATTGGAATCATAGCCAAGCTAGACATCGAAGTGTGAACATCCTCGTCATGCCGAAGAAAAGTTTTAAGAATGCTGCAAATAAGTGTCCTGGCCGTGGCCGTGGACGCTGACGCAAGGACGATCCATTATACCGACGTCTTTCAGCCTATGAGTAACTTAAAAGTAACGTCTGTCGATGTGTGGCAACGATCGCGTAACGTGCCAACAACACGTTAATCATAGGTTAGAAATAAGTTTCGGGTACGCTAAACATTACCTCGGCGTGTCTCAACTTATGATTAACTTACAAGTAGCATGTGTTGACGTCTGTCAACGATCGCAGACCGTGCATACAACTTGTGGCCAGCGTAGCGGAACGTGTGAGTCATCCGCCGGCATACGTCGTGAAATTTCAAGCATGAAAAAATTTGAGGACAACCAAAAAGTACAACCTTTAAAGCCAACGTACAACGACGTATGGCAGTGTTTTTCAGCATGCTCTCAATGTTATCAAAACTTACCCATAACGTATTCAACGTGTGCCAGCGTTTTAGAAAAAAAATTCAAAAATCGGCATACGTTGGCTAAAACGTCAAGGTGTGACCGGGCCTTTACCGACATGTTTCGACTTATGAGTAACTTACAAGTAACGTGTGTCGACGTGTGACAACGATCGAATAACGTGCCTCGACGTGTGTCAACGATCGTGTAACGTGCCTACAACACATTACTCATAGGTTATAAATAAGTTTCGGGTACGCTAATCATTACCTCGACGTGTTTCGACTTATGAGTAACTTACAAGTCGACTTGTGTCAACGATCACATAACGTGCCTACAACTTATGGCCAGCGTAGCGGAAAGTGAGAGTCATACGCTGGCATATGTCGTAAAATTTCAAGCATGCTAAAATTTGAGGACAACCGCAAAGTACAACGATGAAAGCCAGTATACTATGACGTATGGCAGTGTTTTTCAGCATGCTCTTAACGTATACAAAACTTAGCCATAACGTTTTCGACGTGTTCCAGCGTTTTAGACAAATTTTTCATAAGTCAGCATACGCTGGCTAAATAGTCAAGGTGTGACAGCGCCTTAAGATAGATAGGGTTTCCCAACTGTGGTACACTACATGGCCAAATGTATGTGGACATGTGCTCATCCAACATCTCATTCCAAAATCATTGGAATTATTATGGAGTTGGTCCCCCCCCACCTCCAACTTTTTGCTGCTATAACAGCCTCCACTCTTCTGGGAAGGCTTTTCACTGGATGTTTGAACATTTCTGCAGGGATTTACTTCCATTCAGCCACAAGAGCATTTGTGGGGTCGTGCACTGATGTTGGGCAATTCGATCTGGCTCACAGTCGGCATTCCAATTCATTCCAAAGATGTTCGATGGGGTTGAGTTCAGGGCTCTGTGCAGGCCAATCAAGTTCTTCCACACCGATCTCGACAAACCATTTCTGAATGGACCTCGAATTGTGCATTGGGGCAATGCCATGCTGAAACAGGAAAGGGCCTTCCCCAAACTGTTGCCACAAAGTTGGAAACACAGAATCGTCTGGAATGTCATTGTATGCCGCAGCATGAAGATTTCCCTTCACTGGAACTCAGGGGCCAAGCCTGAAGGGACCATGAAAAACAGCCCCAGACCATAATTCCTCCTCCACCAAACTGCATTAATCTTCTTCTTCTTCTTCTTCTTCTTCTTCTTCTTCTTCTTCTTCTTCTTCTTCTTTCGGCTGCTCCTGTTAGGGGTCGCCACAGCGGATCATCCGTATGATCCGCATCGTGATTTGGCACATGTTTTACGCCGGATGCCCTTCCTGACGCAACCCTGGTTGCCTCTTACGACACAGGGATATGGTACACCTATTTTAACCGGGGCATACACCGGCCCAGTACACTGGTGCTCATTTCGCCGACCTCGGAAGGATGGCAGGCTGAGTCAACCCCCTGGTGTATTAATTCAGTGATCCAACGGGGCTTGAACTCAGGACCTTTTGGATCCCAAGCCGCTGCCCTCACCACTGCGCCAACACCAGGATTTTCCAAACTGCATTAATGTGCTGTTTTAATCATCCAATTTTGTTTAATACCCCTTCCCCACAAGTCCCACCACCAAATGAAAGTCGAGAATCCCTCCCCTCATGACGCCTTCCCTTCCCCTCCCATCCCCTCACACCGCCTTCCCTTCCCCTCATACTGCCTTCCCTTGCCCTGCGTTCCACTCACACCACCTTCCCTTCCCCTCATACCACTTGCCTTCCCCTCAGACCGCCTTCCCTTCCTGTCTCCTCACACCGTCTTTCCTTCCCCTCCCCTCTCCTCCTGCCGCCTTGCCTTCCCCTCCCACTGCCTTGCCTTCCCACCACCTTGCCTTCCCCCCGCCACCACCATCCCTTCCCAATGCCCTCCATTCCCCTCATGCTGCTTTCCCTTTGCTTCCCCCACCCCCCCTCCTGCTTACCCCTCCCCTCTCTACCCCCCCCTGGGCATCTCCCAGTGGTCTCCGCGTGCTGCATTAACGTGCTGTTTTAATGTACCCAATTTTGTTCAATCGCCCTTATCAACAAGTCCAACGACCAAATGCAAGTGGAGAACCCCTCCCCTCATGCCACCTTCCCTTCCCTTCCCTTCATGCCACCTTCTGTTCCCCTTCCCCTCCCCTCATGCTGCCTTCCCTTCCCCTCCCCTCATGCCGCCTTACCTTCCCACTGCCATCTCTTCCACTCCCCTCACACCATCTCTTCCCCTCCCCCATGTCACCTTCCCTTCCCCTCCTAATGCCTTTGCTTGCCCTCTGTTCTGCTCACACCACCTTCTCTTCCCATCCACTCACACCGCCTTCCCTTCCAGTCTCCTCACGTCGTCTTCCCTTCCCCTCCCCTCTCCTCACGCCACCTTCCCTTCCCCTCCCTCTCCTCACGCCACCTTCCCTTCCCTTCATACCGCCTTCCCTTCCCCTCATGCCACCTACCCCTCCCCTGCCCTCATGTCCGCTCCCCTCCTCTCATGCTGCCTTCCCTTTCCCTCCGCTCCACTCACACCACCTTCCCTTCCCCTCCCACTGCCTTCCCTTCCCACCACCTTCCCTAACCCTCTCACTGCCTTCCCTTCCCCTCCCACCACCTTCCCTTACCCTCCCCTCTCTCACATGCCTTCCCTTCCTACTTCCTTCCCTTCCCTCCCACCATCTTCCCCTCGTGCTGTCTCCCCTTCCCCTCGCGTTTACTCCTCGCCTCTCCACTCCCCATCGACATCTCCCGGTGGTCTCCTCGTGTTGCATTAACGTGCCATTTTAATTACCCAATTTTGTTCAATCCCCCTTCTCCACAAGCCGCACTACAAAATGCAAGTTGAGAACCCCTCACCTCATGCCACCCTTCCCTTCCCCTCCTTTGCTTCCTCCCCCCTCAAAATGCCTTCTCTTCCCTTCCCCTCTCCTCATGTCACCTTCCCTTCCGATAGCCTTACCTTCCCCTCCCCTCATGCCGCCTTCCCCTCACCTCAAGCCGCCTTCCCTTCCCGTCATCTTCCCCTCCCCTCACGCTGCCTTCCCTTCCCTCATGCTTACCCCCTCCCCTCTCCACCCTCCATGGACATCTCCCGGTGGTTTCCCCATGCTGCATTAATGTGCTGTTTTATTATCCCCAATTTTGTTCAATCCCCCTTCCAAATACAAGTCGAAAACTCCTCCTCTTACACTTTCCTCCTCCCAAACTGCCTGCCCCTCCCCACTTCCCATACTCCTTGCTCCCCACCCCCTCCCAAAGTGTGTAGCAATGTTTTGTGAGTGGCTGCTCACCTCACCACCTCCTATCTTTGCTCTTTCCCCCTTCCTCACCCCTTCTCGCTCCCTCACCTCTCCTCCCTCCCCCATCTCTCCTCCCTCCCCCATCCTCGTCAGCAAAGCGATGGTTCATATTTGCAAGTTATCAATAAACTACACATTTTCATGGGTGTTTCCATTTTTTTTTTTGGCCCAACCACTGTGCATATCGATACACACAAACACAGCACCAAGAAAGATGGAATAAGTTCTGTATTTGAGATGTACTAGCTTCAACTGTATTCATCAAAATTATTTAATCCACATTTTAAAAAAGAAAAAAAGAAAAAAGAAAAAAAAAAACTAACTACATCATAAAAACTTTCGAAAGATTAAAAACAATCGCAAGGTTGGACAAATCAAGGTAAACAAGCACCTTAAGCTCGGCAAATATATTGAAAGAACATTTTACAGAAATACAGCTCCATAGTGTAAATGTTTAGATATGTAGAGAGAGGGAGAGATAGAGAGAGAGAGGCTCCACTTTCACCGAAAGCTCAAGTTTACACATTGTGCCGTCGCTCCCGGATGGCTTCCATATGCCACCAGGTACCTTACATTTAATTACCAACTCACTCACGTTACCTTTTCAAAATTATTCTCTCATCAGGGAAGGCAGATGGTCCTAAAGTCATGAGTCAAGTTATGAATCCCACCTTCTCAATTGTTGCCAAGTCAAGTTACGAATCCACGCAAGTTATCTCTCATCTCATGAGAGCATCCTCTTCGCACCCTCCCGTTGCCATGGAGACTGAGAGACAATACAAAACAAATGTACACTTGAAAACATCTGAAAATGCAAAGCTCGTCCACTTTGTATTCATATTAGACTTCTTCCATATGCTAAACAGTAACTTTTACTTTTTGACTAAATTATTAACTTCTCCATATTCTCATTATAAAGTTTTGTTGAAAAAAAAGCTCAAATGTTTTTTTTTTTTAACGTAACAGCCGAGAGAGAGACAGACAGACAGACAAACACAGGAGTGATTTCAAAACCCCGGCTCCCGCTGCGAGGGGACAACGCACAAAATCCATGTAAACTCCAGACGGGACGCCTTCCCAAATGATTCGAGGATAATTTACCAGGACGACACTGTGTAGCTGGTTACAGATAGCCCAGCCCAGTGCA